>NW_022196903.1:79367804-79413647 GCF_008632895.1 Mastomys coucha
GAAATCCGCCTGCCTCTGCCTCCCAAGTGCTGGGATTAAAGGCATGCGCCACCACTGCCCGGCAGAAGTTTTTCATTAAATATGTAAAGTTTGTTCTTAGAAAGTGATAGGTCAACCTTGGAAGTGGTTTCAATTATACAAGTACTAGGAAATCTCAAGTACAAATAACCAGCTATGCTGTTTCAGGCAAGTGTAATGTAGAACCAGTGTTTTAGTTCTTGTTGTTTGGGCCATAAGTCATCTCTCTAGCCAACATTTTGGGTTTATAAATGGCAACAGTTATTATATTTTGGGTTTTATTGTAAATTTCACTATAGCTTTTTGGTTTTGTTTATTTTTGAGACAGGGTCTCACTATGTAGCTCTGGCTATTCTGAAACTCACTATGTAGACCAGGCTAGCCTCAAACCCACAGAAATCCACCTGCTTGTGCCTTCTGAGAGCTGAATGAAAGGAATGTGCCTCTATGCCTAGCTGATGCTCATCATAGTTAAAAAACAGTTGACACACATTAAATGAAGATAGTTGAATTTTAGGGATAATCATGGAAATTCTTGAAATAATGCTCATACAGAATTAACCAGTATTGATTAATTGGCATTTTACACAAACCAACCAAGACAACTTAAAACAACTATCAAAGGCAGTCTACCCTAAGTAGACTATGGTAATGTCTACTATTACATATTTTAAAACAGATGCTAAAGTAATACAAAGAGCACTATAGTTCACTTGCAGTAAAAACAGCCTGCCGATCGTCCTAATCAGGATCTTAAAAAAGCATCAGGTTTCCAGGAGAGACACTATTTTAGAGTATTCAGTAAATCTTTTGATAGTTTTACATTTGTAAAACCAGGAACAGGCTACATCTGGAATCTGACAAGATTCCCACCATAATGTAAGATGAAAAGGCCTTCATCTTACATCTAGAGCCATGTTCCCTGGCTCTAGAGGAGCCTCATGTGTACAGAGCTCAGCTGTGTTTACATGTTCGTGGCATCTGAACCTTAGAAGTAGGTCTTTGTAAAGCTTAGTAATTTTCACAAAGGTAAAAGTAGGCCTGAGTGTAATTGTAACCACAGTTGCAGGTATGTCTTTGAGTCCTTCAGTCCAGTGACTTCACAGAAGTTCATAGTCCATTGATTTCACTCAAGTTTTGATGAATGAAGAGGATTGTTTCTGTCAACAGGACTGTTTTACACTGAGGATGAATTTTTTTTATATACTTTTAAAGCTAAAACTTATATGTCCACTACTAACTATCCCTAGACTTAATGGTTATCTGTTTGAGGGATCTGTCTCAAATAGTCATCTTATAAATCTTCTCTCTAAAGCCTGTTTTGAGCACCTTGTGCGTCTTATCAGGGCTCCAGCCTAAAGAGTTTTCACCATGTATCTGGGTCACCTCTCTTCCAAACTCACACCAGCAGTGAAGTGCTAGCCTAGACTAGCTGAACTATCATCGTTTGATTTCAGCCTGAGCCCAATTTTTCTGTCTTGATCCTTAGCGACAGTGACTTCAGGGGTCCCTCCTTTAATTCCTGCTCTACAGATCCCCACACCATTATCTAATGCGGGTGTCACTGCATAGTTGACATGAAAGATCCTGCTGCTAGCTGTGTCTTCAGGGACCAAGGCTAGAAGCGCACACATTTCTTTCCATGTAAGCTCAGCCTCATGTATTTGGATTAAGATAAGGATTTCCAGTTTGAATGATGGGAACAGAGGCCTCTGTCAAAATTGCTGGCAGGGTGGCTGGAGAGGGTAGTTTGGGCTTGGATTACCTATGTTCAAGAGAAGGTTAAAGACACATTTTGTTTTGTTTTTAGGCATTTTCCAGACGATGAAGACCCATGCTCCCAATCTCCTCCAATCCTAAACTTCTGATCCCCCTCTTCTGAGCTCCCCTGCACTGAATTCTAGGTGAGCACCATCACACCTGGCTTTTACAGTGCTGGTGATTGAAGCCAAGGTTTTGTGCATGCTACTCGAGCACTCTACCACCTAAACTGTCTTCTCAGACCCTCTTTTCACTATCTTTTTTTATGAGCAGCCTTTAAATTATTTTAAGACTTTTATTTTCAATTTATGTGTAAATGTGTGCCTACAGATACATGCGCACATGTTGATGGGTACCCATGGAGGCCAGAAGGAAGTGTCTGATCCCTGTGAGTTGGAGTTAGAAGTGGTTGTGAGCCTCCTGAGAGATCAGTGCTAAGAACCAAACTCAAGTCAAGAACAGCAAATACTCAAAAGTGCTCAACTGTCTCTCCAGTCCCACGAGGAGCTTTTCCAAAAACTTCTCGGTTAGGCTGAGAATAGGTTGAGCATGGCGGAACAAACTGTGCCCGCACTGCTGGTGTGGGCAGCCATAGGACTGCAAGTTCCAGGCCAGCCTGCCCCAGAGCTTGAGAATCACAAAATTAAAGTGACACATTTAGTCACGTTTTGTTTGTTTTTCATCTCTGCGGCTTTACTTACTGTAAACCACAAATCAACACTACAACACTGATTTTGTTTTGTTTGGGATCTGAGACTATCGTGCTAAAAATTGAACAGGCCCTTGTACATGCTTGAAGAGTGATTGATCACTAAGCCATTATCCCCACCAACGTGAGAACTTTTTTTAAAAATATATTTTAATATTTATTTTACTTATATGAGTACACTGTAGCTGTCTTCAGACACACCAGAAGAGGGCATCAGATCTCATTACAGATGGTTGTGAGCCACTATGTGGTTGCTGGGAATTGAACTCAGGACCTCTGAAGAGCAATCAGTGCTCTTACCGCTGAGCTATCTCTCCAGCTTCCACATGACAACTTTCTAAAAAAAGTTTTTAAATTTATTCTTCTCTCATACAATATATCCTGACCGAAGCTTCCACTCCTTCCATCCCTCCCCCACCTCCTCTCTTCCCTAAATCCATTCCCTCCCATCTCCCTTTGGAAAAGAACAGGCTTCCTGGGGACATCACTTGAACATGACACAACAAGATACAATAAAACTAGGCAGAAACTCTCACATCAAGGCTGGACGAGGTAACCAGTAGGACCCAGTAAGAGGAAAAGGGTCCCAAGAGCAGGCAAATGAGTCAGACACACCCACTCTCCCTGAACGTGACAGCTTTTAGCCCAATTTAGTCACACCAAACCTTGCCATTGGTTGGATAGGTTGTTCTTAGCCTTTCAAGATGATAAAAAGGACATCTTATTTTGTCATCATCAAACTTCCACTTAGTTCCTCAAGAAAGAAAACTATACCTTATAGTTTTCCCAAAGATGAACAGATGACTAGAACCTAGCAGAATGGCCAAACCAAAGAATCAGTAAGGTGGTGCTGGAGATGTCATTCAACAGTAAAGTGTGCTTAGCCTTGGAAAGGCCCTAACTTCAGTGTCTCATCATTAAAAAGAAAACTGATGGTTGAAATGGTTCTTAAAATTTATTTATTTATTTTGTAATGTATAGCATATCTGCCATACCCAGGACATCATTTACAATATGTGAGGCCTCATGCTGAGCACAACCCTGTACTTCCTTTACATTAGTACTTTGTAAATTTTTCTTAATATTTGTGGCCAGGCTTTGTTAAAGTATAAATAAAATAGATGAGGAATCTAGGAAGAATATGGTAAATTAAGGTCTCCTTACTGCTCTAGGTCATCTGTGATCTGTCATTTCCTGGCATCCTGCATTTGGTTATCTGTGAGGAGAGTGGTCTCTTGACCGTGCACAGAAGCTGCCCGTCTTTTCAAGCAGGGCACCAGCCACTTCCCTTGGCCTTTCCCCAGAAATGGGAGGACTAGAAACAGCTCAGCACAGTTAGAAACACACCTTATAGAGATCCCAAAGATGCTCTGGAAATGGACCTTTCTACCTTAGTAATTCTGTAGTTTATGATTAATTTTTTAGCTCCAAATTTCAGCCTGACATAGTCTTCAGAGTTACCTGAGAAGGGACTCTCAATTGAGGGATTGTGCAGATCCTATTGATCCATTGACCTATCTATGATGAGCTGACTCTTAATTGTTGTCATATAGAAGGGCTTAGCCCACTATGGGCAGTACCATTCCCTGGGCAAGTGGTCCTAGACTGTATTAAAAATCTAGTTAGTTAAGCAGAAGCCAGCAACTGAGTGAGCAAACAATGTTCCTTTGTGGTTTTGAGTTTCTATAATTATAAGCCAGATAAGCCCTTTCCTCCCCTAAGTCACTTCTGGTCAGAGTGTCTCAGCATAGCAACAGAGATTAAGCTAGAGCAGAGACAGTAAAGTAGAATGCAAGGATTTTGTTAAGATAGTTACATCTGGGTGTGTTTTTGTATGCAGTTCCAGGGCTTGGGGGGCAGAGGCAGGGGGATGGAAATACAGAGCAAGTTATATGACAATGAGACTGTCAGATGAGAAAGGCAGACAAGGAGAAACTGGGTCAGGAAGATGGAGACAATCTTTTACATATAAAAACCTGTTGATCTTTTGTTTTTTGTCTAGGAGAATCCTCCTTGTCTAGGAAATGCAGTTATCACAGCAGCTGGACTTGTTTCCTGAGTGCAGGGTGACCCTTCTGTTATTTAAAGATGTAAAAAATGCAGGAGACTTGAGAAAAAAGGCCATGGAAGGATCTATTGATGGTTCATTGATAAACCCCAATGTGGTAAGTACAAAATATGGAAATGAATTAACCAAGGCAGACATTTAAGAATATGCTCATTTTACCTTATAACTCTTTTTTATTCAGGTAAAAAATGTTTGCCCAAGTCACACTTGGGTGTTTTAAAATAACAAATAGAGTTTAAGATGCTGTATCCTGTCTTAGGAAGGGCTGTGGCCTAGCTGCGAGCACATGTGTTTTGTGCTTCTCATATATGAAGTGTGAGTCTGCAGAAGAAGCAGAGTGTCTTAGTTACTGCTCTGTGGCTGTAAAGAGACGCCATACCCAAAGCAGCTCGTGAAAGAAAGCACTTACAGTTTCAGAGGCTAGTCCATGACCACGATAATGGGGAGTGTGACAGCAGGCAAGCAGGCAGGCAGGCAGGCAGGCATGTCACTAGGGCAGTAGTAAGAACTTACATCTGTCCCACCGGATGGAGGTAGAGAACACAACTGAACCTATTGTGGCCTTTGAGGTTTCAAAAGCCGATGACACCTCATACCCCAGTGGCATCAGTGAATCCTCAAAGCCTGTCTCCATTGACACACCTCCTCCAATGAGGCCACATCTCCTATGATGGCTCTTCTTAGTTCTCAACTTGACTACATCTGGAATGAACTAAACCCCCCAAATGGCTGGGCATACCTGTGAGGGGATCTTTGCTTAAGTGATTCGTTTGAAGTAGGAAGATCCATTCCTAATCCAGATCTTTGAGGTGAGATGGCACACCTTTAACCTAGATCCTTTGAGATCATAAGATCCGCCTCTTGTCTGGGCCACACCTTCTTCTTGGAGCCTATATAAAGGACATGGAAAAGGGAAGCTTTCTCAACTTCCTGTAAAATAGGTCTCCTATAAAATAAAAAATAAATACTTTCTTACTTTAAGAGAGAAGAACCGGGCTGGAGAGAGGGCTCAGTGGTTAAGAGCACTGACTGCTCTTTGAAAGGTCCTGAGTTCAAATCTCAGCAACCATATAAGTTCAAATCCCAGTTCACAACCATTCATAATGGTGCCATCTTCTGGTGTGTCTGAAGACAGCTACAGTGTACTTAGATATGAGAGAGAGGGAGAGGGAGAGGGAGAGGGAAAGAGAGGAAGGGAGGGAGGGAGGGAGAGAGAGAGAGAGAGAGAAAGAGAGAGAGAGAGAGAGAGAGAGAGAGAGAGAGAGAGAACAACCAAGACACAGTCACAATCAGAGCAAACACTCCAGCTGTGTAAACACAGTGTCCAGTCAGTATCTGGGATCCGTGATCATCTTCTGGGCTCCTTCAGAGGGCTTGCATTGCTTCTCCGGCTCTGCCCTCTAGCATACACAGCTTGTCCTAAGTTCAGGCAGCCTCGGTGCCACTGCTGCTGTATACTGGCATCTCCAAAGTGCTAGGATCTCCTGCAACCAGGCCACACCTTCCCTTCACCAGTGGCCTTTTCTGACCTCTCTTAGTGCCCAACCTTAGCTACTCTCCATGACCCCTTCATGCTTCCAAAACTGGTACCACCTGGGGGGCTCTTCAGTTTGCAGAGTTCAGTTGCCAGCATAAGGTACAACCCTGACTCCCTCTGGAACACAGCTTCTTAATCACTGCTAGTTTCTCAGTTCCAGCTAACCAGCATCAGTTATCCCTGTAACACAAAGATTCCTTTTCAGTGGTGCTGGTCTCTTGTTAATTATGGCTGACTCTTTAATTCCAGCTGATCAGGTACAGCAGATTCTTCATATAAAAAGCCCTGTGGAGTCTTTGCTTCCCTCTGAAACTTCACAAACCAGGCCTCCATTTTCTGCCCTACTTTTTCCAAACTTCTACAGAACAGTTCACTGAACTCTCAACACTCTGACTTCTATCCCAAAAGTCATTCCACAAAACAACATGGCCAGGTCCTTCACTGCAGCATCTCACTATCCTAATACCAACTTCTGTCTTAGTTAGGATACAATTGCTATGAAACACCACAACCAAAGCAGCTTGAAAAGGAAAGGGCTTATTTATTTGGCTTACACTGTTCCACATCACTGTTCATCAAACAAATCAGAGGAAGTCAGGACAGGAACTCAAGCAGGGCAGGAACCTGGAGGCAGGAGCTGATGGCCATGGAGAAGAGCACTTACTCACTCACTCCCCATGGCTTGCTCAGCCTGCTTTCTTATACAACCCAGGACCACCAGCCTAGGGGTAGTCCCACCCATACTGGCCTGGACCTTGTCACATCAATCACTAGTTAAGAAAATGCTCTACAAGCCTGCCTATATAGAGCCTGATCTTATTGAGTCATTTTCTCAGTTGAGGCTTTCTCCTCTCCAGCAACTCTAGCTTGTATCAAATTGACATAAAATCTATCCAGCAGACCTTCCAGTCAGTCCTTTCTAAACAGTCCACCAACTGAGAACCAAACATTCAAGTATGTGAGCCTGTGGGGTCCATTCTGATTCAAACCAACACAAAGAGCAGAGTGGTTAAGAGCAAGCATTAAGGCACCAGATTTAGGAAGAAGCCTATTGTTCTTTGCATTGTGCATATCCCAACAGTCCTTCAAGGGGAGTGCTCTGCATTGTCTCCCTCCAATAGGTGAGACAGCGGTTTGCCTGGTTCCCACAAGGTAAGCAACAGGTACCTCATCTATTCTGTGAGTAACTGATTTCATTGAGTATGTGGGGATTGAAGAAAACAATGCTGTTGAAGTTTAGGTTGTGGCCTATTCTATATTAGCTTACAAGAATTATGCAGCTTTAAAGTTATGCAATCTTTTTGTGTTGCAACAGCCCTTAAGGTCATAGTTTTTAAATATAGTCCATAAAATCATGATCAATAAACAGCTGGTCTACAGTTACCTCAGGCAGGCACAAGGTTAGGGACACTCCTGATTTTTCTGTGCTAACATTTATATTCTCCCTGGTAGATTGTAGATCCATTTCAGATACTTGTGGCAGCGAACAAAGCCATTCATCTCCACAAACTGGGAAAAATGAAGACAAGAACACTGGCGACTGAAATTATCTTCAACCTCTCCCCAAATAATAATGTGATGTGGTGATTGACTTTATTTCTGTTGGCCTTGTTATCTGTGCTTGCTCATACCCTGTTCCAGTGTGACACTTAGGTTTCTCCAAGTAAGCTGTTAGTACTAAGCCAAAGTAGTTATGTAGAGAGGTCTGGGCGGAGATGTTTAGCACTGCAAACAGGTGTGGAGTTGGTTTCTTGATCTGTCAAAGTTTAAACTACATGGGGCTGGTATCATCTGCACTTTCAATGTTGTCTTAAGTAGATCCCCTGAGCATTTTTAAGAAAGTGACAGAAACCCACATGATAGAATGTGAGGTATAGATACATTTTGTGTCATTCTCCATATACATTTCTTCCCTTTGGCGGGGGGTGGGGGGGTGGGGTGGGGTTTCGAGACAGGGTTTGTCTGGGTAGCCCTGGCTGTCCTGGAACTCACTCTGTAGACCAGGCTGGCCTCGAACTCAGAAATCTACCTGCCTCTGCCTCCCAAGTGCTGGGATTAAAGGCATGTGCCACCACTGCCCTGCATTCCATATAAATTTCTTGAGGTGGAATCTGTATTTTTTTTCATAGTCAGTACTTGGAACTTTCTGTGACCTGTTAGAGCCGTTGACATCTGCTCACTCACATATATATAACTCGTATACATGTGTGTATATATGTGGTTATGGGGTATGCATATTCATGTGTAGGTGTCGGGGTGTCTGAGTACCATGAAGTGCATCTGGGACTCTGGGGAATGACCTCAGGTGTTGGTCCTTGCCTTGTACCTTGTTCCAGATAAGGTCTCTGTTTTTGCTGTGGTGGACACCAGGTTATCTGGCCTGCAGCTTCCTGGGTTCTTCTGTCTCCACCTCCTATCTTGCTGTAGGAACACTGGGATTACAGATGATTGCTACTGTGCCTGGCTATGCTGGGTGCTAGGGAATGGGACACATGTAGCAAATGCTTTACCCACTGAGACTTCTCCTCAGTCCAATAGTCTCAGTCTCTCTCTCTCTCTCTCTCTCTCTCTCTCTCTCTCTCTATCTATCTATATATAGTTAATAGTCTAGCTATTGAGGTAATGACATTCTGTGTGTGACACATGGAAATGATGTCTGTACTCTGGTGATGAAATTTCAGTATTATTGTTGTTAATAACCAGCAACTAATATCAAAGGGAAAACTTAGATCTTTGGCATGAATTAAACCACACTTGGTTACAAAGTTCATAAAATCAGTCAGCATGGCTTCATAATTCATTAATAGAATCGTTGGAAATAATTGAGAATATCATTCTTATTTAAGACACAGCTCTGGGGACAGAAAAACCAAATACAATCTTGAAAATGAACAAGACAAAACTTAGTACCCTAAGACAAATGACAAGAGGAATACAAACTGGTCTGGAATAGTCACCTGGAGACAGAGGCAAGGGTGTTTGTGTGCAAAGCCAAAAAGTCTGGACTTGGTCCAGAGGAGCAAAGTGGAAGTGGAGCAGGGGCAGCAGTAGTAGGTGCGGGAAGGGGCTCGTTGAAGGGAAAGGTCCACCGAGAAACAGGGAGGCTGACTGAGCAGGCCAGGACAGAGTCCAGACAGGATGCTGGCTCATGGTCTTTTGTGTCTTTTTCATAGATTTCAGAGGCTTTAAAGAAATTTGGCATCTCAGAAAATAACACTTCAGTTCTGATTGTCTACATTGAAGATGGAAGCAAACAAGTACATCAGGAACACCTAATATCTCAAGTGGAAGGCCAGCAGGTACCTTTGGAAAGTCTTGCAGAAATAACAAGGCTCTCGGAGGTCAAGAAGGTTTGTAGTGCACATTTTGAAGAATTCAGTAGATGGACTCTGCTGACACTGCTCGCTCATCGCTGTTGTTGTTTGAGTTTTGAACGATTAACATTTAGTTAGCGTATAAGATAATGGGATTCATTACATTTATACAGATCCTGTACTGCTCTTTCTCATATCTACCTCCTCTCTTATTCCCAATACCATTTGAACTTTTAAGTACTAGCGCATGGCTGGAAAGATGACTCAGCAGTTAAGAGCACTTGCTGTCCTTCCCAAGGACCCCAGGCTGATTCCTGGCATGCTCATAGCCATCTCTGCCTCCACTTCCCAGGGAATCCGATGTCTTCTTCTTGCCTTCATGGGAATACACACATGTAATATATATACTACAGGCAAAACACCTGTATAAGTAAAATTTTAAAAGGTTTTAGAAATAGTAACATATTTTTACAAATTCTTGAAAAGTATTTATAAATGAAAACTCAGATGTGGAATGAAAATTGTAAGAAAAGGGATCTCTTTCAATATTTAATGACTTTATGAAGTTAGTAGCTAGATGTGGACTCAAAATTGATACAAATAGGCCAGGCGGTGGTGATGCATGCCTTTAATCCCAGCACTTGGGAGGCAGAGGCAGGCGGATTTCTGAGTTCGAGGCCAGCCTGGTCTACAGAGTGAGCTCCAGGACAGCCTGGGCTACACAGAGAAACCCTGTCTTGAAAAACCAAAAAAAAAAAAAAAAAAAAAAAAAAAAAAAAAAAAAAAAAAAAAAAAAAAATCGATACAAATATTGTTTATATGCTCAGACAACTTGTTTTTTTTTATATTAACAACTACTTCAAAAGAATATTTGACATTAGTGACAAATTACCAACAACTTTGAATACTTTAAATATATTTGTGACTTCAGATCATTAATGCCATAATAAAATGATAAAGCCACTATATATGTTTATGTACTAGGAGCACGTGGACATAGCATTCATAGACTGTCATTCACTTTTACAGATATATAAACTATCATCACAAGAAGAGAGGATTGGGACGTTATTGGATGGTATTATTTGTAGAATGTCAACAAAGGATGTTTTATAAGATGTTTAAAATGTCAACAGAAAATGGCACAGTTAATCACTAGCTTTTCTTTCCTGGTTATAAATTGACATATTCGTCACAGGAAAGGGAAGGAGAGACCACTACCAGCCGGACTTTCCATAAGGTTAACCCTGTCACTGCCTCTGCCGTTGTCAGCTAGTCTTCTGCTTGTATTTCAAGACATTTCATATTTATACAATTGGAATAAAAAGCGCAAGCACCTAGAGAAGGCTTCAGTGCTCAAGGGTCTTCCATCATTTGTCACTCACCTTGTACTTCTAGCTTCTTCACATTGCTCTTCTAAACTCTGCATCCTGAGTATTATGCATAAGAATTTTTTTAACTCTAAGCCAGGTGTGGTAACTATTACAGTCCACTGCTCAGGAGGCTGAGGCAGGATAAAGCCACAGTTTGAGTTCAGCTTGGAATATGCCATAAGTTTCAAATCAGCCTAAAGTACTATGTCAAATCCTATCTCAATAAATAAATAACAATTCATTTAACTCTCTTAGCCACTTTTTAGGTAGATATGTCTTTGTGTCCACTTTATACAAGAGGCAGCTAAAAGAGTATAGCAATATTAACTGACTAGCCCAGCGTTATGTAACTAGTACAGAGCCATGTTTGATGGTTCCTTTTCCCCTCACCTTATCTTGTATTGGAATGTATCCGTCAAGATAGGATTGGTCAGGGGTCAGCAAAGCTCTGTGAAGCGCCAGATGAGTACTTGGCCCCTCAAAGTCTATCTGTTCCTGCCGCAATTACCACTTTTGCAGGCTGAAAGCAGCCACAGGGAACAGGTCCATAGTGAGTGGCCTCTGTCCAGTAAGCCTTGACTTGAACAAGTGGCAGGCAGCCCTGGAGTTGAGGATAGGATCCTAACCAGAATTCGTTAGGATACAGTGACAGTCAGGCCCTAAAGCTTACTGGCTCAGCACAGCAGAAGGAAACATTTTGTTATCTTTTAGGCAGTAGTGATCAGAGGGAAACCCACAGCAGTGCTTTAGGAGCCCTCTGCTGGCGGTTCTCAACCTGGGCTTTTAGGTTACTGCACAGCTGGATGGAAGCTCTGGGAGGGCAGAGAAGCCTAAAAGCATCCACATGGAGTGACAGGTATTGCTCACCTCTTTTCACTCATACAAGTTCAAAATGGTGACTTCTTGTTCTTCCCACAAGCACAGTCAGTTCTGCCCCGTCAGTCCCCTCTAGAGCTCCTGGTCTGCAAAGCCAGATGCCCTCTCATAGTGTAGTTCTGGGGTTGTTCTCTAGGTACCCTGTGGTGCTTTGAATGTGCTTGGCCCAGGGAGTGGCACTATTAGGAGATGAGGCCTTGTTGGAGTAGGTATGGCCTTGTGTCATTGTGGACATGGGCTTTAAGAGATCCTCCTCCTAGCCTCATGGAAGCCAGTCTTCTCACCTTCTGATGAAGATGTAGAACTCTCAGCTCCTCCTGCACCATGCCTGCCTGAACACTGCCATGCTCCCGCCTTGATGATAAGACATACCCCATACCCAGAATTCCTTTCTGAGTCACACCTCTTGAGTGTTCAGACAAGCCCCCATGGAGGGGGGCAGAGGATAATGCAGAACAAAGAATAAGTGCCTCTTGCATACTTGCACAAGATTGTCTGAAATGAAAGAAATCTTGATTCTTCTTCTCTCTACTGTGGGGAGGCGGTACATGGTCTCAGTGTGCCTGCCTCATGGGCTTTTACAGGGACCACATTCAGTGTGCAGCTGGAATGTTATTAGCTCAGCCTCATGGGCTGTCACAGGGACCGCATTGAGTGTGCACCTGGAATGTTAGCTCATGGGACGCAGACTTCTAGAGTCGATACTGCTGGGCTTAGTGTGATGGAGACGGTCTCACAGAAGCCCAAGGAGGCTGATCTTGGTGACGACAGACAGGAACATTGCTGTGATCAAGGCCAGCCAGGGTCAAGGAGGCCCACATGGCAAGAGAGGGTGAGATGTATAGTCCTAGTAACCAAGTCACCTGTGGCATAGCAAGGGGTCTCTGTATAGTTGAAATTGGTCAGTGGCAAGGTTTGTCAGCGGGCCAGGGCAAAGTTTGGCTTGACTGACCCCTCTGGAGTTAAGCTGTATCAGAGGCAATGCCAGGATGAAGCAGGACCCTCAGTGTGCCCAAGTGTCACAGATTACAGAGAAACTAAATGAGACGCAGGAACAGCCTTGCATACATAAGCACAGCACCATATCCCATCACAGCCTTGTGTCAGAGGTTTGCAAGATGGCAGTCATGCACAAAGCACCTGAACTTCTGGAGTTCCTAAGCCTTTGAACTCAGACTAGATTGAGCCTTTCTTTGGGCCAGCCCCAACCTGCGGGGCAGGAGGGGGTTCTTCTTTCTTGTAGATTCTTCTTGAGGCAGCAGAGGAGGAAAAGTGCAGTGGAGGGTAAGACTTTGTCTCACTATATGGTGGTAAGAGTTGGTTTTACAAGATATTTAGGGTTGCTGTATAATAATAAAAAGTTTACTTATCTGAGTCTAAGTTACTATGCTACTATAGCTGATCTGCCTTCTGTGATCCTCTGAGGCCAGAAACTGCACATCTTCCTTAAACAGCAAAGGATTAAGTAAATAGCCTTTGTTCTATCTCAGCAGGAGCTGCTGGGTTCTAACTTTCAGCCTGCAGTCAAAGGAAGAAAAGACATCTAGAAGAGTGATTATAGAACTTACTACTAAGTTGTAAAAAAGTTTCCCATGAAAGCTAAGAGGAAAAACGAAAAGATCCTAAGTGGGGAAAGGGAAAAGATATCTACTCTAAGTGGGGAAAGGCAGAAAAATTCTCTCTCTCTTTGTCCTCAGTACTTATCCATCTTTCAGAATACATCATCACATGTTACAAAGTCCATCACAGGTCCACACAAAAATCAAATCATAAACTGAACTTGAAATAAATTGAATCATAAATGTTGAAATCATAAGTTTACAACAGAATGTTTACATGCATACCATTAGAAGTAATTATCTGGCTAAACATCCATCACCTATCTCAGCTCCATAGATTTACTGAAGGTTTAAAACTGTAACTAAGTTATTAGTGAAGTTTTGTATAGATAACCAAGTCAATATTTTATCTTCTGCCCTAGCACCTATCATTATTTCCCTTTTTATGACCTTTGGCTAATTGTTTTACAACCTCTTGGAATATGCCCTGAGTAGGAGAAAGTCTGGTGACTATCTAAGAGCAATTAACTGGTGACATTTGGGAGACTGGCAGAGTTCTTATCGCAGTGTTGACCATCAGAAAGGACCTAGTAGCTATCCCACTATAAAAGAGCCTAATAACCACAGATAGAATTTTAGGAATTCTTATAGGATCATCATTAAGACTTAAGTTATCTATTTGTCTATATAGCATCACTACAAGATACTACATCTTCGTGGATCTGCAGAGATCTGCTCTGAAGGGGTGTGTTACTACTTAGTGATTGTTACATATGTTTAATAATGACAGGAAAAGCATATTAGTAGCAGGAATCTTTCCTAAAATTAGTCCCTCACAGCCTTGCTTAATAATAATCTGAAGCAGGCCATCTCAGGAAGATCACCTGCTAGTGATTAGCTTGTCCCATTATGGCTCCTGACATAGCCTGAATTCCAGGAGTGCCAGCTGTAGGGTGCTTCCATCCCCATGTCCTTTTAGAAATGCAGAGCTGTATGTCAGGCCTACTTAAAGTGATGCTGGCCTGTGAGATAGCCCACAACAACAGTTCTACAAGACTGGCCACCATGAATCATCTTCTCCACAGAATCAGTCCTTAGTCTAGTCTCACCAACTTCCTACTCCTCTGCCATGACAAAAACTACCTCTGCTGGTTCTTTTCTCAGTCTACACCCAGCTCTGGTCTGTGACTCTGCTGGTTCTTTTCTCAGTCTACACCCAGTTCTGCTCTGTGACTCTGCAGGTCGTGCAAGCACAATCTACGTTTGTCTCCAAGTCTTGCATGTCCTGCAGGTGATACCTTTGTTTCTTTCTTCTTTGCTTTAACTTTGGCTGCTCTCAAAGCTCTTGATCCTTGCCTAACCGGCCTGCTGGAACTAGGCACACAAATATCTGACCCATCAGCCAACTTAGATGCTTGCACAGGTGAGCTAGGTGAGCTGTTCTCTCTAGCCATGCAGTAGTTATTTTGCATTTTTTTTTCATAATGCAACAGTGATGTTGGACTTAGTAAAACATAAGTCTGCCAGAAACCCAGAGTGTGGCAGAGCCCATAAGCCCCGACTCAACCATCACATGCATTAGAATCTGGTGTGCACCAACAAGCTTTTATTGTTAATCACACTGACATGTTGGGGTTCACTGGCTCCTGTAGCAGAGTGCAGAGAAGTGTGCTTGCTGCATAGGAACATAAGGTCACAGCCCCCCTTCCTAGGCAGAAGGGAAGGAGTACTTTAATTGAATTGCACAAATATCCACTAACCTCCAGAACATACTTATGAAGAAGTGATGGCCTGTCTTCTGGAAGCCCATGCCCAGGTAGAGAGCCATAGCACCTTGCTGCAAGGTACTGGTCTCAAGGACAACATCACTGTAGCCCTGGTCCCGTGCAAACTGGAGGACAGTTCTGACCAGTGCTTTCGCTATCCCCTGTCCTCTATGTTGTGAGGACACAGACAGGTGGAAGAGCTGCAGCTGCTTCCTCTCTAATGGAGGATTCTTGATTGACAGAGCAGCCACTGTACCCACCACCTGCCCCCCAGACTCAGCCACCCAGAAGCAGGCGCCATGTGCATTCAGGTAAGACTTGGTAATGTCAGCCATGTCTGTCTGCAAACTCGTGGCCACATACTGCTTCCAGGGCTGTCCAGCAAGGAACCTCAGGAGTAGGAGCAGAAAGAAGATGCATAAAACAGCCAGCAGCCAGGAGCCAGACATCAGGACCAGGGCAAGGGGCACCCCAAGTAAGAGTAGGAGGGTTCGGGGCAGCAGCAGCACATGGCGAAAGGTGGAGGGGATGTATTCTTCTGCGCCCTTGGTGAACACATCCACGACACTTTTATGGTCACTGTCCTGGTACAGGCGGATGTGATAAGGAACCATGGGGGACTTCTGGGTCTCAAATCTCAGCATTCACTTGCCTGCACTCTTTCCCTGAGTCCTACAGAAGAGAGAAGCTATATGAGTCCCCTCACAACCTCCCTCAACCTCCCCAGACCCAAGTAGGCCCTGCTTTAGGATGTGTCTTTCTGCTGACACCAGAGGGGAAGCAGGACACTAACACCGGCAGAATGTCTGTTCGGTAACTATATCCCTCTTCACCCTACTAGAAGCTTTCTACACCTCTTGACACAAACACAGCACAGCGCTGCAGATAGACTCCTCAGACCGAGCTTTTGTTTATTGTCTGTGGACTATAGATTGCAGGCATTCTGTGTTTCCAACTGCGTCATTCTGCAAAATCTCCTTCCCAAGGATTCTAAAAATTTAGATTACTGAGTTTGTAAAAACCAACAAACCATTTTCTACAGCCCCTCCCCCCAACTTGAAGCTCCAGCTAGGTTCTCGGACTCCAGGCCCACACTGGGACCCTTCCCACAGTACTGTACTTGTTTATGTCTTACCCACTGCTACACAAGCAAGAGTGTCTGGAATGGCTTCAGCTTCTGGTGGAGTTCAGGAGAGAGACGTTTAGGACTGCCTCACAACTGCTGAGCAGACTTGAGCTGGCAGTTCTTTAGCTGGTTCCTGGATATTTGTTAATCATAAAGCACAGGGTCATAGACCTGACAGCAGGTTAGTCATGTCCATTCACCTCTGAACTCTGGGCTAATAATTTTTAGAGAAAAGTAGGATGTGGTTGCCCATCAGCTTCACCCTCAGGGGAGACCTGCCACCTGCTTACTACTCCCCTCAGGCTGCAGCATTCCTCTGCCCTTTTGGAAGTCCCTGCACGGAACTGCTCAGAGTGGCCTGATGTCAGCTCCTCCCACAGCAACAAGGTCCTTATGGGCTTTTCTCTGCGTATGCTGTTTCTGGTCCTGATAAAATGGATCCTAAGGTTCCTCACACTGCCCTCCTGATCCTCCTCATCATCAGCGTTCACTCCGCCATAGTGTCCTTTTTCAGCCCCAACTATGCTGCCATCCAGATGGTGGGCCCTGGACAGGGACAGCTACATGAGCTCTACGGGCTGCTCAGAGCTTACACATCATGCTTCTCACATCGGCTAGCTGAGACATTGTTTCCCTAAGACAAGAAGGACATCTTTCTCTATAGACTGTCCCTGTAGAAGGGATACTCTCTGCCTTTGCCCCAAACCTCGACCTGAAGGCCAATGAGAACTGTGCTGTCACCATTTTACCCAGGCCCACTGTGGCCTGGCAAGCAGGTTCTCTGAAAAAGGTAGAGAAGCTACAACAGTTTTTTGTTTGTTTGTTTGTTTTGTTTGGCTTTTTTGTTTGTTTTTTGAGGGGAGAATGGGACACCATTACAGCTGTAAAGGGACCAGAGAAGAAGATGCTGAGATGTCTGGATGTAAGTATCAAGGTTTTTCAGAAAGGACACCCAGAACCAACACCTCAGAAAAGGTTGGTCTCCTGAGCCATGACGGGAGAGAAGGGAGAGAAGCAGGGATGCTCCCGAGGCTGGTAAAGGAGGTCTTTACAGGAGTGGCTAACACCAGCAGGGACCTGGAATACAGGACCCACACACAGTCAAGTAGTGCAGATGTCCCGTTCCAGATGCACCGGGAGCCATTCGTGCCTTTAGCTGGGAAGCTGATTGCCAGGTGTGATAGGAGGTGTGTGGATGGCCCTGACAAAATGAGGGTCCCCGGGTGTGTAGGCTGCATGCTGGAAAAGTCTCTGGCCAACAAAGTGTCCTGGAAATTAACAGTCAGTGCCGGCTCCCAAGAGGAACCCTGTCATATAGCTAAGTTAGATATAAGAACAAACACGTTTCTCAATTATTCAAGATCTTCTCTGTGCAAAACACTGTGGGCCTAGTAGGTTTATTGCTTGCAAGGGGAACATTTATTAGTGTCAAACCATCAGCAGTAGCAGTTGGCCTAAGATTCATGTGGCATGTCCATTATGACACAGCCCAGACAGTGAGATCTAAATCACCTTGAGGTGCCTTTAGGGCAGAAATGATAAGGAGTCAGCACCATTCAGCTAGGGATAAGCAGCACAGCTTCCCAGGTAGGGACCAGCCTGCAGCTGATCATCTAATCCACAGTCTCAACTTTCCCAACGCTGCCACCCTTTAACACAGTTCATATTGTGGTGACTCCCAACCATAAAATTATTTTGGTACTACTCCATGACTGTAATTTTCTGCTACGCACACTTGTCTACTCCAGTCACATCCATAATATCGGGGATAAAATCCTGATAAAGGATAAGAGGCAATAAGAATCCAAAAGGAGTTCTGTGCCTCCTGGATTTCAAACTAGTCGCTGGTATATCCCCTAACTCAGACGTGTTCCAGAATTAGTCTCTCCAATCATCAACATGGCCTCATAATTAGGCATATAAAGCTACCCCAAGTAATGATTTGTAAATGGTTAAGATTGGGCATTGTCTCCTGGCCGACACAATGTTTCCAACTATCCTAGTTTAATGTTTTAAGTACTAGAGAGTAATTGAAAGGTTTCCCTCACACTAGGACATTAGCTTATAATGTTAGGTCGGGATTCCCCTCTTCCTGCCTCCAGCAAGAACCAGAGAATTAGCATAAGAATACCTCAACAGGGAAGGCTCCACCCCTCTTCCTCCTGCTTCACACCTAGCTACCAGACCCTGCTGACCTTGGTGTGTGTGGGTCGCTTGCCTACGTGACTTCAGTCTAGTGCTAGGACTGGGAGAAGAAGGACTTGGACTCACATGCAGGACTAGCACTAGAACTTAGATGGGCTAGGACTCAGATTCATGTATCTCTCGCAGTCCCCCGGGCCCAGAGCACTTGGGCCCGGGGGATGCGGCACCAGTTCAGAGGAGATAGCTGCTGCTTTAGACCCAGTATGTTTTAGATAGCCTCAGATGTACGTCAACTGTTGAGCTGCCAGATTTTTCATTTCTCTTTTACAATGATTGTAAAAGCCTCATGTCATTTTTAAAGAAATACACTCAGATCTTACACCACTTGTGTGTAGTCTGTTTGTCAAAGCCGAATCCCGTGCCCACCTGGCCAGAATCTCTAGTCCCGTGGAACAAGGGACCCCCGTAAGGAATCCCTGTCCGCGGCAATTTTCCTATTGTTATGAATCGAAATATAAATATATGTTTTCTCATAGTCTTAGGTGGGCCCTGTGAAAGGATCTTTCAACCTTAAAAGGGTCACAATCCACAGGTTGAGAACCACTGATGTAGGCTCATGGTTGGCTCTGTAGATGTGTACTTACACAAAGCCCTGCCTTCCCATCCCCCAATGGAAACAGCAATGACATCAAATTAAATCACATGAATGCAAAATGTACAAAACACAAAAGTACAGCTAAACCGTGGAATTTTCTTTTATTTATTTGAGCAGAGAGGACTTATTCAGCAAAAAGAAAGCTTTTGGTCGCTGAAAGGTGATCCAAAAGTGTCTCAACTATTTTATACCTGAGCACACCAGGGGACCCTTGTTGTAATTCTTTGGATATTTTGAAGGTTTTATCATGTAGCTCAGGCTGGCCTGGAACTCACAAGACTCTTGCTTCTCCCTCCCAGGTGCTTGGGACTACAGCAATGGAGCACTAACTATAGTGTTTTTAAAAACCTGTACACACACACAAAAAAAAGATTGAGGAGAGCAAATACCAAATTAAATGTTCATTTCTGATTTGCTGGAATTGTCTAAGGTTTTTTAACACAAAAGGGGCAGGGGTAATTTGTAAATAGTATCCTGATAAAACAATATCAGACCACCAATATGCGAGTCTAGCCTATCCCAATGGTTGGGGTGTGTGTGTGTGTCACTGGGACCAGCACGTAGAGTCTGGACCCTGCTGAGTTCCTCTCCAGCCCGGATGGCATGGACTGCCCTCTGCTTAGGTTGGTCTGGCTTTCCAACAGGGCGTCCCTGATGGGTTTTGAGTCGCGGCAGGAAGCGTCTGCAGACACCAGGCCCAGGCAGTTTCATGTGTAAGAGGTTTAATTGGAAGGGGGTAGGGGGTAGCAGCGCAGGAAGAGAGAAGGGGGAGAGAGAAGAGAGAGAGAGAGAGAAAGATGGAGGAAAGTACCCACATATTTATATGTGTGGTGACGTAGTAATGTAGGTAAAGGTGGGAGCTGAGCCCAATGGATTCTGGGAATATGGTCGCCGTTGCCCTGGCGACAGGTCTGTGGACCCGCCCACATATCTGCTGTAGGCAGATTCTGGACGCTAACAGTCCCTGTCCTCAGGGCTTCCTGCGTGGGCCCCTCCTGCCCAGGCCGCTGGCCCGGGCAAAGCCAGAGGTGGGGGCGACTCCGACGCGCCTCCCTCCCAGCGCCGGGCCTGGCTCTGTCTGCACGCGGCAGCTCCGGCCTCAGCCTCGGACATCGCCTGCAGGGGACGCCCCGGCGCGCGCAGCCGAGCGGCCTTCCGTCCCGAGCCGCGCTCCAGAGACTGTCGCTCTCCACCCACGGCCTAGGAGGGCTCGCGACAAACACTGCCAAAGACACGCACACTTCGTCCACAAAACTGTCCGCCAGGAAAGAGCAGAGGCTCCGGCTGGGCAGTACCCACTATCACTTTGCCACGCGGCTTAGACGATCGTCCCCCGGAAGCAAATCCCTCCAGTTCTAGAAGTGCTGTTTCCGCCCAAGTGGAGGTCAACGTCCCGAGAGTGCTTCAGCTGACTCCTCCCGTGTGAGGGCAGATAGTGCTGGGAAGGAAATAGTCCTGTAGGAACCTTCCTGCGGGAGCCATGGGTGGAGGCTGGAAGTTGAAGTCTACTGAAGGTTTACTGTGATAAGGAAAGTATTAACCGAAATAAAGTGAGCACACTTTTTCCACTACTAGAGAACCCACAACCAGTGTTCACTTTGCTTCGCGTTGTCCCACCACTCGCTCGAAGCACCCCCAGACCCCAGAGCCCTCCTCAGCGACTTGCTTCTGGGACTTACCTAACACTTTAAAGTGTGATCTCTATATCCGAGTAGGTTAGGAAGGTCGTGTGTGAGGCTGCCTTGAGCCCCCCCAGCCAGACTAAACGTGCCATAACTTCTTTTCTATTTTCCTTTGTTGGCGTTTGTCTTTTATCAATACTTTGTTTACGTGGAAGGCGTCTGGTGATGTGTGCAATAAAGATAGAGGTTGAAAGTGGGAACGCTTAGGATGCCAGCATTACTGTCCTAACTAGGATAGTGGAGAAAGCACACCATAAAGGGCCATTTTGAATCAGTGACAGAAGGATGTCAGGAAGGAAGTCTTGCTTGTATCTGGAAGAGCAGCACTTCGGGCAACAGTTTAAGAATTCTGAGAAAACTGGCTTGCAGGCTTACAAACTGTGTGTGGAACCCTGAATTTTTTGCTAGTAGACACTCTACCACTGAGCTACAACCTCATTTTGCTTTTAATTTTTAAATTCATTATGACATAATAAGGTTGGTATGATGGTACATTCTAACCATCTCTATACATCTATACAGTATCCATCTATATGGACTGACATCCAGAAAAAGTAGTGGAGAAAACCTAGTTAAAAATACATTATAAACACAACAAAAAGTATGTCAAAGGAAAAAAAAAATCAAACAAGCCATATGAAAAGAGACTCAAAAGAGACCTTAGTCATGAAGTAAAAATTCAAAATAAGACATTCTACACAAATAGACTTATCTCAACAGAAGAACTATAAAACTAGTGTCAAAATACACAGCTTCAAATATTAAAGTTCTGTATATAAAATGATAATAGCACTTTACAAAAGTTTATTGCTTTAAAAATTTGAAGTGAGAATTCCTGTGGAGGTCAGAGTAAGAGCAGGTGTGAGTGGAAGCAGCAGGAGTCGTGGCTGCTAAGGTGTGTGAGTCCATCAGAAAGTTTGGCCTGCCATTAGCAGGAGGTGTGGTGGACTCTGCTTTATATAATGTGGATGCTGGATACAGAGCTGTCATCTTTGATGGATTCCGTGGAATACAGGACATTGTGGTAGGAGAAGGGACTCACTTTCTCATCCCTTGGGTACAGAAGGCAATTATCTTTGACTGCTGCTCTCAACCATGAAATGTACCAGTCATCATTAGTAGCAAAGACTTGCAGAACATCAATATCACACTGCGTATTCTCTTCCAGCCAGTGGCCAGCCAGCTTCCTCGTATCTACACCAACATGATGAACAGGTACTGCCATCTATCACTTCTAAATGGTGGTGGCTCCATTTGAGGCTGGAGAATTGATTACCCATCGAGAGCTGTCTCCAGGCAGGTGAGTGATGATCTCATAGAGTAAGCAGCAACATTTGGACTCATCCTGGATGACGTGTCCCTGACACATCTGACCTTTGGGAAGGAGTTCACAGAGGCAGTAGAAGCCAAATAGGTGGCTCAGCAGGAAGCAGAGAGAGCCAGATTTGTAGTGGAAAAGGCTGAGAAGCAGAAGGCCGCAGCCATCATCTCTGCTGGTGACCCTAAAGGCAGCTGAGCTGATCGTCAACTCATTGGCCACAGCAGGTAATGGCCTGATTGAGCTGGAAGCTGCTGAGGGCATTGCAGCTCTGCCGCTCTGGGAACATCACCTACGCCAGCGGGGCAGTCCATGCTCCTCCAGCTTCCCCAGCGAGGCCAGCCTCCATCATTCTGAAAGACAGCTTCCTCTGCCCCACCTAAAAATCACTGTGAAATTTAATGATTGGCTTAAAGTGAAGGAAATAAAGATAAAATCACTTCAGATCTCCTAAAAAAAATTGAAGTGAATCCTGGGGGTTGATAAAGTGCTTGCCTTGCAAGTCAGATACCTGAGTTGGATCCCTAAAACTCACATAAAAAAACACTGAGTGGGGTCCTGGAGTTCTGTTTGGTGCTTGTAGTCCCAGCTCAAGTAAGGCAGAAGCAATGGAGTCCCGGGGTCACTGGTCAGCCTGCCTAGTTTACTGGGCAAATTCCAAGGACTCCAAGACCTGTCTCAAAAAGAGGTAGAGAATAGTTTGGAGCTGGGTGTGCACACCTTTAATCCCAGCACTCAGAGGCAGAGGTAGGTGGCTCTCTGTAAGACTGAGGCCAGCCAGATCTACATAGCAAGTTCCAGGCCAGCTAGAGTTACATGGTGAGATGCTATCTCAAACAAAAGAGTTCCTGGGGAATGGTATCTGCAGTTGTTAACAGCAGCCAGACATATGAAGAGTTCATACTATGACTCCATTTATATAAAACAAATTTACAATGCCACAAGAGATCTGTAGTAATTCTTTGGAAAAGATCTGGATGGAAAGGATTACAGATTTGCTGTTCTTTCATTGTGGCTTCATACACAGACACATGTTCAAATGTAGTTTCGATTTTATTGCTATGAAAAGACACTGTGACCATGACAACTCTTATAAAGAAAAACATTTATTTGGGACTAGTTACAGTTTCAGAGGTTTAGTTCATTATCATCATGGCCGGAAGTATGGCAGTATGCAGTAGACCTGGTGCTGGAGAAGGAGCTGAGAGTTTTACATCTTGCTCTGCAGGCAGCAGACACACTGGGTGTAGCTTGAGCATAGGCCTAGGCCTCAAAGCCTGCCACACATCCTAATGGTGCCACTCCCTATGGGCCAAGCATTCAAACACATGGGTCTATGGGGGCCATACCTATTCAAACCACCACATACATCAGAGCAATTTTAAATACATATAATATATATTAATTGTATATTTAAAAATCATTTTAAAGGCACAGTGAGACAACATATTTTTTTAATTCAAAACAGCTAAAATTTGAGTTAGAGAAACAGCGCAGACGGTGAGGGATGGACAGGTGGGGACAAGTGGATCTCTGACACTGGCTGGCCAGTCAGCTTACTCGAGCAAGCTCTACGCCAATAAAAAACCCTATCCTGAACACAAAACAATGTGGAGCTGGGTATGGTGGTACATGCCTTTAATCTCAGCACTCCAGAGACAGACAGGCAGATCTACACAGAGAAACCCTGTCTCAACCAACCAAAATCAAAACCAACCAACCATTAAAAAGACAAAACAACGCCGGGCAGTGGTGGTGCATGCCTGTAATCTCAGCACTTGGGAGGCAGAGGCAGGCAGATTTCTGAGTTCGAGGCCAGCCTGGTCTACAGAGTGAGTTCCAGGACAGCTAGGGCTATACAGAGGAACCCTGTCTTGAAAAACCAAAAAAACCAAAACAACAACCACCCCCAACAAAACCCCACAAAAACCAAAACAACAACAAGAAAACCAACCCATCCCAAGGTAGACAGTGACTTTTGAGGATACCTTACACACACACACACACACACACACACACACACACACTATTAATTGCTAGTGAGGTGTAACTGGAACACTCGTTTCTTGTTGGTAGAATACAAAGCAGTACACCTGTTTGGGAAAGTTTGATAATTTATTATAAAGTTAGACATACATGGCAGCATTCCACTCCAAAGGGAGGGGGAAGGGAAGATGTTTACATAAAATGTTATATAAAAATTTTATATTTAAAATTTAAATTAAAAAAAAAAACTACAGATAACCTAACTATCTTTTAACTGGTCCATTAAGCAAAGTGCAAGACAACCATATATGAGGGCAATTCAGTAACAGGGAAGAATGACCAGCTGATCCATTCTGTAACAGACCTTAAAGCCAGTAGCCAAATGAGAAACCCCACTCTGAAGTCTATATCCTAATTTCACCTGCACAACAATTTAGAAAGGGTAAGAGAAAAACATGATCAGAGCTGCCAGGGGCTGGGCTGATGGGAGGAGCTGTGATCAGAGGGGGCTGGGAGGGTCGAGTTTGGGGTTCCTTGGTCAGGAAAAGAATTTTAGTTTTCTTAAAAAAAAAAAATGTTATCTCAGAGCTACCTTCTTCCTACAGAATCAAGGGACACCATTATATAGCATATGACAGCTGGCTCAGAATGCATGATAGAGTGTTATGCTGTGAGATGGGACTTGCATAAGCAGTCACAACTGTCCTTGTTGTTAAACTGAATATAATCTTAACCCAGATTCTAAAACTTATCCCTATGTCATGCAAATATAACCTCAAATAAAACCTTAATTTTTGATAAATCGTTACCTCAAAATAACTGACTGGTATTCTCAAAGGCTCCAAGTTTTTCTAGTATGTCAAGTCAGTAAGAGACCAGGTGTATCAACCACATGTAAAGTCAAACCATTAAGAGCACATGACTGCCAGGTCTATAAAACATTTGAGGTCCCCTATCACTGGTACTTTCTTTGGTGTACACATAGAGTGGTGAGGAAAGGCCTTCAGCAGGGAACAGCAAAGCCATGTGATACAATGTGCTGCCCTGCTTTCGTAAGTCAAGCAGACACCAGCCTCCCTGGCATGACAGTCTCAGTCTGGACTTTCTCTGGAAGGCTTAGATGAAACTGCGAGTAACCTACAGCAGAACAGGAAGGATGTTTGCTTGCTAGGCATCTCCTGTCTTCTGCAGAGGGAATGGATTAGCCACCTCACCCTCTGGCAGCAGCTCAGGGAGCCAGATGCCATGGCCTACCGTGTTCCATCCCCCTTTAGTTGAAAGTGGGGTTATATTATATTAAAAAAAAAAAAGAAAGAACATGGTGCGGTGGGCCAGAGGTACCACACATACAACCAGAGTACATGCATCTCACTTGGCTGGGAATTTTTCTTTTTTGCATTTTCATGCTAACGTTTCTCTCTGTAGCTCTGGCTGTCCTGGATCTCTCTCTGTAGACCAAGCTGGTCTGGAATTCAGAGATCTGCCCGCCTCTGCCTCTCAAGTGCTGGGATTAAAGATTTAGCTTGGGAATTTTAAGACTCATTTGCAAAGGCAAAGGGTTTATCCTTCCCTGTACAAATGCGCTGTCATACTGTGCTACTTGAAATGGTGGCACAGAACCTGAAGTAGGATTTTAATACAGTGTACACAAAGTACACTGTAGAAAGAGAGATCACTCCCCGGGGTAGGCTTGAGGGAAGCTTTCTAGAAAGTTCATCCATGGATGTCTGTGAAGTACCAGTCATCTACAAAAAGAAATTCTTGCTGCTTCAATCCTTCCCAGCCTCTAGAATTATGAGAAACAAAAAATTCCTATAGATTATATCCCTTAGTCTATGATACTCTACCATGGCAGCTCTACCAACTGGACTTGGCACCTAACTGGAACATTGTAAGAACCCCCAGAAAAGGAGTTAAATCAAAAGGGTGCATCACTTACAGAGACAGTTTATAATGCTATCAGAGACAGAGGATGAATCTGTGACATAATCAACAGAAAATGGCCAAATGAATGAGGCAAAAACATCAAGGAAAGGGGAAGGCATAAAAGAACCCACAGTCATGGGATAGGACGGCTTGAGATGACTAACACTCATCTAGTAATTTCATCAGCTGTGGAGCCAGCAAGTGGGTAGGCTGAAAGCTAAATCCTCATTTGCCAAAGGAAGAATTCATCAATGCATATTATCAGAAATTGGAAAATCAAGCAATGGTGATTTGTAAGAGTATTAAAAAATAGAGGAAAATACATAGAATAAGGCAGAAGTCCTTAGGCTGGCTACCTCAGACCTGATGATCAAGTAACAGGGAGGATGCCTTTCCACGGTAAACTTCAGGAAAGCTACCTGAGAAAATATTCGTGTATGTTTCTAAAGTAAACATGTAATTTAAAAATACTAAATAGACCACTAGAAACTTTAAAAGGAAGTGTCCTACCACTAGGCCTTTGGATTGTGTAACATGGACCAGTATCTAAGAATGGAAGTTAGTCATGAGTTAGCCGATGACAAAGGTGGTTTTAACTAGGTGTTGACAATCCAAAGGTAGAGGAACAGGGCAGGTAGCAGAAACAATTCCTGAAGGTGGCAGTGTCCTCAAGGCGGCTTGCCAATGTGTTCTTTACACCTTCCAGACTGGGTGCACTTCTGTACCTGCCCTAGCTTTGCCCTCTTTTGGTTCCTAACTGTCTGCTCCAGTTTCTTACACTGGACAATACACTGCCCCAGTGTATTGTGGGGAAGAAAGAAGCACTTTGAATCTGTTACTGTGATGGGTAGAGAAAAACTTTTAAGAGCCATCACTGGAGTGCAGAGCAACTTGACTAAAGTTTGAGCAAACTTAGCTGCAGGCCAGAATAGATCAACTGCTGGGACTCCATTAGGGAGAGGCTCCCTCCACATGATGGTGCACGAGAGAGAAAAGAACTACTGTTCATAGCATGAGCTGGTCAGTTTTACAATCCTTAAGATTAGAGGCTTAAAAGATAGAAGCCAAATTGCCTCGTCCTTCACCAAACTGTGGACTACAATGTGTTATGAAGAGCAACTTCCTGAGTGAGCTCTAAGGTGAAATAATTAGCACCTCCATTAGCCTCAAGTGTGTTCTAGAGAAAAAGCACCATTCTAGTGTGGGAGGCCAGTGGACAGAGATCCTGAATCGGTCCTCAGGGCCAGAGAGCCAAGGATGTCTGTGTAACCTTTAATTTCTACAGAGGTTTTCTAGCCTTCTGGATGGTTCTACCCAGTTGGTGGCAGTTACCTTGTCAGGGAAATTACAATTTAACCAGCACTTTGTTTTATCAATTCGTTTCTTCTTGCCCAACTTGGCAATCAATCAGTTCCCTAAAATTTTACACTTCTCTGTGTTAGATGCATTACCTGGCAGGTCAGTAAGAAGCTGGTCAAATCCTAACACTGACCACCAAGGAAAAAACACTGATCAGAGCCCCACAAGGACAGATCAGGTGCAAAGAAAGAAAGGAACTGTCCCCTGGCTAGTTTTAGTAGAAAATCTGAATAGTCATGGAAAACAGACACCCTTAAAGACTGTCAGTAAAGAACATGGTAAAACACTGAATCTCCCGGCACCTACACAACAAATTCAAGCATGAGCAAAGGAAATATACAGGGCAAGCACAAAGCAATTAAACATTTGCAAGTTTGTAATGGTTTATCTACTCAGAATTCTTTGAGAAAAATTGAGGCCCGGAATGGAGGTGTTCTGGACTGCCAAAACCCCTGTGTCCACCAGCCGGGAGGTAAAAAGAAGGAAATTTACCTGCAATCTAACACACATGAAGGAATAGTAAAACAGTTTAAAAAGTTAAAAATGTTCAAAAATTTTTTTTCATTTTTTTTGACCTGATTTTATTAAAAGTCATCCAGCTGTCTTCTGTCCAGCTCTGATGTCAGGTGGCCCCCACGACAGTTCAGCCACAGTGTGCATCACAGGTTCCATTCCCAGTAGGCTGGGTAGTAAGGTCTCTGGTAACTATCAGCAGTCCACTTCTTACTTGGCCTCGCGCTCCAGAAGAATCTTCTTTGTGAATAGTCCTCTCCAGAAGGACCAGGGGGAGGGACAAAGCCTCTCTGGTAAACACTCTGATTTTGTGACCATTTTCTTAAACAAGAAGCAATAAATCATTATCAAGATTAACATAATAACAAGCTTCATAAAATAATGCAGATACACTCTAATTTCACTTTTCCCACCTGGATGACCCAAGCAGATAATCACTGACCTTTCTCTTCATTTTCTATGAAATGGAGCTGGGACTGGGGAGACAGCTCAATGAGTACAGCTCGTGCTGTACACATGTGAGGACTTGGGGCTGCACTCCCAGAACCCACAGAAAGCTGAGACAGTAGCATGTGTCTGTAATCCCTATGGTAATATGGGAGGCAGAGACAGGAGGATCCCTGGAAGCTTGAGGCAACTGGCCTGGCGTGTGCAGTGGAACCACAAGGGGCTCTACCTCAGACAAGGTCAAAGTGTGAAGTGTCACTCAGGATGTCCTCATGCAGGCCTGTCCCCCTCAGCCTCCTCTCTCTCTCACGCGCGCGCACGCACGCACGCGCACACACACACACGCACACACACACACGTGCACACACACACATGCATGTACACAAAATCTCACTTAGTCAAATTTGTTTAATTGTCTCTTTAGTCTCTACCTCTTTTCATCATTCCGACTGTTGTTACTATTGGTTGTGAGCAGCCGAGTGGGTCTGGGAATTGAACCTGAGTTTTCTTCAAGAGCAGCCTGTGCTCTTAACTGCTGAGCCAACTCTCTAGCTCCTACTACTATTTTTACTGTTACAAATAAGTTTTAAGCCAGGCAGTGGTGGCACATGTCTTTAATACCAGCACTTGGGAGGCAGAGGCAGGTGGATTTCTGAGTTCAAGGCCAGCCTGGTCTACAGAGTGAATTCCAGGACAGCCAGGGCTATACAGAGAAACCCTGTCTTGAAAAACCAAAAAAAAAAAAAAAAAAAAAATTGTATATGGGCTGGTGAGATGGCTCAGCAGGTAAGAGCATGGACTGCTCTTCCAAAGGTCATGAGTTCAAATCCCAGCAACCACATGGTGGCTCACAATCACCTGTAATGAGATCTGATACCCTCTTCTGGCATGTCTGAAGACAGCTACAGTGTACTTATATATAATAATAAATGAATCTTTATGCCAGAACGAGCAGGGACCGAGTGACCAGAAGTTGACTGGAGCAAGAAGATGTCCTAAAAATTCAATTCCCAACAACCACATGAAGGTTCACACCATCTGTACAGCTACAGTGTACCATATACATAAAATAAATAAATAAATAAATCTTTAAAAATAAATAAATAAATAAATGAAATAATTTCAACCTCAATGGCTTTATAAAAATGTCACAGTATGGTTATGGTCACTTAGCTGTATTCCCACTCTTAGAATCACAGGCTACTACCAGTTTTTCTACCATCAATATTTTGGGGATTAGCATCTCATAATATATACTGTACACAGAGCATCTAGCTCTGTCCTAAGACAGTACGATTTGAAAAGTATAGTCTCAAAATGGGGTTGATCAGGTAAGAACATCTTTATGGCCATTAAAATTGACTCCAAAGGGCTATTCCCACTCTCAGTGTTAGCAGCAGCATCTTTTTGAAGGTGTTAGAATATACCAACTTGCTTTAACAGATGTAGCAAGGTAACAACCATTGTTACAGGTTATGCATTTGAAAATCTCCACCTTGGAGAATGGAAATTAGAGATGTGGTCTTACTCAAGACTGCACATAATGTGAATGGCAGAGTAAGGAGACAAATTCAAACCCAGCCTATTACAACCCTCAAATGCTCATAAAAACTTAAGCTAAATTAATAGCCAAAACATTTTGCAAGCTATGGTTGCTAATTTTATACAGCACCTCAACTAGAGTAAGGAACAGCTACAGAGCTCATGAAGCTATATTTTTGTATCTGTCAACAAGAGTGCTTCCAAAAAAGACTGAAGCGAGAAGAGCAGACTGATAAGGAAGCAAGAAAGGTCTGCCTTGCATGTGGGTGGGCACAAGTCACCTGGACGGGTCAGCAGTACCAGTACAAAGCAGAGCAAAGGCAAGTTTGCCCTCTCCTGCCCTTCACCCTCTATCCAAGGCTTCTCTGGCCTTTCCTCATGACTCCTAGAGAGAATCACCATGCTCCTTTGGTCTGAGCCACACTACTGGCATCTCTGGGTCTCCAACTTACAGAGAGCTTGTTGGTGGACTTCTCAGCCTACAGAGTTACCCGGGTCAATCATCCTAATAAAGGCCCATCTCATCTACCTGCCTACCCTCTCTCCCTTCTCCCTTCTTCTCTATCTTCCCTTTCTCTGGAGAATTCTAACTGACAATTTTGACTGAACAGAGAATTTTCCCATTTCCCAACTGAAATTCTTTTATGATTTAATCTGCCCAAATCATGTGTAAATATCTCTATTAGGACTTTACTCTCTTTCAAAATTCCCTCTCCCTTTCTCTCTCTCAGAGACAGAGTCTCATTTAGTTAGTCTATGCTAACCTGGAGCTCACTATACAGCCAACGATGAACTCCTGATCTTCCTGTCTCTATTTCCCAGTGTTGGGACTATAGGCATACTACCCTGCCTGGCTTTGTATTTGTTCTTTAAATGACAGCCTTCCTTATTCCAAAAACTAGAGTCTTTTTTTTTTTTAAAAAAAGATTTATTTATTTTATGTATATGAGTACACTGTAGCTGTCTTCAGACACACCAGAAGAGGGCATCCGATCCCATTACAGATGGTTGTGAGCCACCATGTGGTTGCTGGGATTTGAACTCAGGTCCTCTGGAAGAGCAGTCAGTGCTCTTACCCTCTGAGCCATCTCTCCAGCCCCAAAAACTAGAGTCTTAAAGCCTAGGGATATACCTCAGAGGTAGAATCTTGGGTTTCATCTCAAGAACGCAAGATTTAATCTTCTAGTAGGCCCATCTAACTCTCATAGAGTAAGCCAATTTAAAAAAAGAACAGCCTTCCCTTTCCTCAGCTGCGTCTCAAGAGCCACACCTCCCATCCGGTGTCTGATCTGCTAAGCAGCATGACTGACCCTCATCAGGAAGGAAATACCAACTGCTGGTCACTATCACAACAGACTTTCCCCTGGCTTAAATACAGTTTCCAGCTCAGTTCTAGGGAACGGAGAAGCATAGGTACCTGAATGAGTATGGAGAGTTCTGGGTCTGGGTATGAAAATACTGGGAAGATGCCACATGATGACCATGTCGGTTCTTCCTAGGTCTTTTGTTCACGGGTTTGTTAGTGGTGTGGACTTGTTCCGTAAGATCTGCCGAGTCTTCAAGGCCACCCGACCTAGATGCACTAACATTCTGGTTCCTGAAAGAGAAGTGTGATACAGTGTTACCAGATTCCAGTTCCAGTGGCCAGTTTAGTGACTTTGTATTTTGATTCATGAATATTTGATCTCATTTCCCCACTCCTAGCTGTTTGGGTTTTACTCAGCAAGTGAGCAAGCTGCCAGGGAAATGTGCTGCTTGAATTATATCAAAGAGGCTTCCCTAGCCACAAATCTCACCTAAGAAAACGGAAGACTTACTTTCTGACACGACGTTTCTGCAGATTTTCAATGTAGTTCTGCCTTTCTATGCAATGCCCCCGGCACCTGTTGAATACTGAGGAGTGGATGAAGATGAACCGTTAGAAACAGGTACATGAGAAGGAATCTGCCCAGAGAACGCAGATCAGAGCTCATACTCACTGACTAGTCATAGGCTGTCACATCTCACTACTGCAGACATGTTCCTCATAAGCTTTTTGGCAAGAGGCTGCCTTATATTCCTATCCTTGCTCTTTCCTCCCTCTGGTGCTGGAGACCACACTCAGGTTCCACACATGCCGAGCAGATAGATGTTCTGCCGCTGAGCCACATCCCCAGCCCCATGAGCAACTCCTTCCTTCTCATCCTCACTTTCTTTCTGGCATTTTATATTGCATCATATACATTATTTTTTCCAAAAATTGAAAAGTGGCTCTACCATTTTCACCTTTTACTTTTATAGGAAGGGAAAAATAGTGGCACCCCTCATACTTACATTCAATTGCATCATCTGGCCTCATGCCTTCTACATCAATCAAATATCTAACAAAACAACATAATTTGGGTCACTTAAATATATGAAAAGAAAAAAATCAAAACAGGTCCAATTTCACTTATAAGTGGAGACATACAAATCCTAAGAAAATACTACATATCTAATCCAACAGTTACAGAATGACATGCCATGACCATAAAAAGACTATGCCAAGATTGACTAATTTAGAAATGTATTAATAAAGGTTCTTATATTAATATAACAATATAATCAATAAAAGAAATTCATGACCGAACTGGCAAATGTTTAAAAGGCAGATTCAGCAGTCCTCTCCATCAAACTGCTTTGTGAACTAAAACACAGAAGCCTTCCTTAATATTACCATGTATTCTTCAATAACCAACACACAAAACAACTGGGAAAAATAGTAATGTTGCCAAACGATAACAGGAGCTACTGTTACTGTCACCCACTTTTCCTGATTTTCACCTTCAGTCTACCACCAGGGTCCTGACAGTGCCACATACTGACAGTGCCACATACTTCTACCAAAATGACCTTGACATCCTGGTCCAAGTGATCATCAACACTTCAATTCGTACAAAAACCTAAGACTCCTTGCCTCTACCACTGTTGAATACTCTTTACTCAGCAGAAATAGATGGGGTTCAACACACCCCCAAAAGGTGCAACAACAAAAACCCAAGCAGCTAAAATAGCCTTTTGCATGGCCTAGCACTGACTCTTTCCTGCCCCTGCAGCTCCACCTCAATGCCATACTTACCGCATTACCTACCTCCCCGGCACAGTGTATGGGATCCTACTCTAGGCTCTTGGCTGAGCCTTAAGTCCATAGTCTCTTTGGTGCCCTTACTCAGCCAGTACCAGGTCAACCTTCAGATAGTCACTCAAACCCTCCACAGAAATGTACTGTCTTCTTGATGAGATAGGTCAAAGCTTCCCTCAATGTGCCCTCAATGTACCATGTTCCTATACTCCTCAGCACTTGACAGAGAGAGTTCCACACTCTTCCTCTTCTCATTTTTATTATTCTAGTTTTCCTTATTTCTTCAGAGGCAGGTCAAACTAAGCATCTTTGCCAGCACTCACACTGCTCACACAAACTGTATCTCAGTAAGGATATTTTGTGTGAATGAACATAAAGTCACACAGCATAGCAATTCCTTAAGAAGTACCAGGATACATCTGAATTTAGTACATCAGTGGATCCAAAGATGCTCATACCATTTTAATGTTTTATCAAACCCCAAACTTCTGACTTGAATGTTCATCAGTATGCAAACAAACAATCAAAAACAGGGGAGCCTTTAAAAAATAAGGTCTCCAAATAATACTTCCACAGGAAGATTTCTACCACGTATTAAATTGCAAAACTGAATGTCTATTGTACTTTAAGCCACACAGATGTGCTGTGCATCTGTGACGTCAACAATGGCACTGCTGATAGCAGTCTCTGGGTAAAACCCATTTCTATGTAAGTTTAGATTACCATTGTAACCACACACACTAAACACTTTTTGACTTTTGGGTTGGCAACTCACCTGCAAATGAGGTAGCCAGTCCTATTTAAGCCATGGGTGCAGTGGACACCAATAAGTTTGTCTATAAAATAGGAAATGCAGAGATAAGAAACAAGATACACCAAAAATAAGTTATACAATTTTCTGAGGATTAAGACTTACAAGTTAGTGAAATATCACTGCTATGGTGAAAAATAAAGTGGCTTTAAAAACATGCAATCAAGAACCTACCAAAAGCTAATTGTTGTGGGAATTTTGCAAGTACTGGTTAGATAAAATGGTACATACTGTAGAGGTACCACCAGGTTGCATTAAGCAAAGAGATCTGTCTTAATATGAAGAGAAAACTGGAGTGTGTTTTTGTGTGGGGGTATGTGTATGTACAATGCTGAAACTGGGACTCATGCAAGCCATGCAAGTGCTCTGCATTTAAGCTACAGGCCTCAGTCCAGCCTCCACTCGTGACAGGAAATAACAACCACAACTATACTCAAAATGAAAAGACAGCACAGACATCGTCAGTATATACGACAAAGACACAAGTCTCCTGGCCCACTTGTGCTGTTTCCTACTCTTTGCCTTCTGTTGTCTCTTTATGGAACTTTTGGACCCTGCATTTTTAATCTTTACCTCTCACTCCTTAGCCACAGGGAAAGGGAAACACTTCCATCATATTACAAAGTTCTCACTCAAGTTTTGTTTCTGTGTGGCCAACATGAGGAAAAACACTTTATTACTACCAGCTGACATTTTCAAAGACAACAGAGCTAATATTAGGATATCAACACTATCAGACCGCCCTGGAGAGGGAGAGGCGGCGGTGCTTGAGAGTTCGACTGAGCACCCACAGTCTCCAGCACCCATGCTGGATGGCTCACAGCTGCCTAACTCCAGCACAGTGGAAGCTGATGCTGGACTCTGAGTACCTGCATTCATATGTACATAGCTACAAGCACACACACATAATTAAAAATAAGACATTTTAAAAAAGTCTCTAAACTTACTCAAAATGGACAATAGAGTTCAGACAAGGAAAACCAAACAAAACAAACCATAAGGACTTACCATTGTTTTTATTTTTCTTTAAAAACTCTTTAACTGCACATTTGAACTGAAAGATAGTGTTATTATCAGGTACTTGATGACCAACTGTAAGAATTTTTATGTAAGAAATAGTTTCTGGCAAATCCTAGAAAGCAAAACAGAGACAAGTGTACATTACTTCATTTGTAAGTAGATAATGAAAGACTTAAGGAGTCTGAATATAAACTGATAATGATAAACTCACTGTGATAGCACGTCTGACTAAAGAGCTACTTCTTACAAAGCTGTTTTAACCAGGAAATAGAACTTGCTTCTCATTAAGACTATAGGACAGAACTAGGTATACAGAACACACCAAATTCAGTGCGAATCAAGGTGTACAGATGGTGTGACTAAACATTATGTGAACAGTTCTACCTAATAACTATTTCACTCTTCTGTGCCTGCACAAAGTAGTAATGATCTGGGCAAAAGGAGCTATGAATAACAGAAAGAACCGGGGAGGAAGGGGCTGGACAGATGGCTCAGCGCTCAGCGTGCTTGCTGTTCTTCCAGCGGACGTAGTTCAGTTCTCAACACCCATGTCTGATGGCTCACAACAGCCTGTAACTCCTGCTCCAGAGGATCCGGCGCCCTCTTCTGACCCAGCCGGCACCTACACACATGGCAGACACTAACACAGAAAGACACAGATACAGATATACATACACACATACACACACACACACACTCACACACACACACACACACACACACACACACACAAACAATAAATCTCAGGGAAAAAAAGAGAGGTTAGGTGAAAATCTGTAACTCTGAGTGTAATTGGAAAGCCCTATCACGAATTTTACAGAGATCCTGGCTCTTTCTACAAAAAAGCTTCCAAACAATGTCAGTCTATTAGCAATAAATATATTCCATACTCATATCTGAAAAAACTATCAACACTGAAAGGAAACAAAGCTTGAGTCAGCTTGGGACAGAAAATAGCTAAGATGAGCCTGGAATTTCTTTCATGCAGACAAACTGGTCACAAATGATCAGGACATCTTAAAAGGTTAGCACTGAGAAATGGTTTAATCTATCTGAGGAGCTATAGGCAGCTAATAGCTACTTGGGGAGGGGAGGCCAGTTTTCCTCAGGAGCGTGGCCCTGGGTAGTTGGCTCCAGTAGAGGGCTTTAATGCATGTGTACTTGAGCAGCACCAATTTTGGAATTGGTGGATTATTTTTAAAAGGCAGAGTGGGGGTGGGGTGGAGAAATGGCTCATAGGATTAGAGTTTAAGACCTGGGATGAGTTCCCAGCACCCACACCAGGCAGCTCTCAACTACCTGTAACTCTAGGTCTAAAGGATCTGACTCCTCCTTCTACCCTCCATGAGTACCATCAAACATGTGGTGACCTTATTATAAAAAACACATAAAAAAGATGACAACATAACATTGGAATGTAAATCAAGAGGAATTAGCTGTGGTATTAGGGTGATTGTGAACAGAAAAGTGTATTACATGTGCATAAAGTTCTTAATAGTATTGTCTTAAAAAAGGTTTTAGAAGCCAAACTGAGAAGCCCCAACTAAGAGAGACCCTCCACTTGTGTTCCAATTCAAAAGTCAACTACAGGGGAATTTGTAATGACAGAAAAATTTAATTAAATAAAATCTGACTAGTCACTAGTCACCAGTCAGGTATCAGGGAGCCAAGATTATTTTGAAAGCTGTACATATAATAAATCTTAAAAATAAAAAAAAAATAAAATAAAATTTAAGGGGCTGGTGAGATGGCTCAACTGGTAAGATCACTGACTGCTCTTCTGAAGGTCGTGAGTTCAAATCCCAGCAACCACATGGTGGCTCATAACCATCCATAATGAAATCTGATGCCCTCTTCTGGTGGTCTGAAGACAGCTACAGTGTACTCATTTATAATAAATAAATCTTAAAAATAAAAAAATAATAAAATAAAATTTAAAAAAAAAAAAAAGAAAGCTGTACATAGAGGAAAGAATCCTGTGGACATCACTGAGTAAATAAACAAACAGAAACTTCATTAAATAAAACATGAATGATAAAATTCACCTTGTATAGCCTGGTATAGTGGCGTACACCTGTAATCCTAGACCCTGGGAGGCTGAGGCAGGATAATCTTGAGTTTGAAGTCAGCCTGGGCTACACAGCAAGAGCCTGTCTCAAAAAAGAAAAAAGAGAAAGAAGATCAACTTTTTGAAGCCTCAAAGGAGTTAATAGATCAGTCATTAATTAACTAGTAATACCATAAGAGACACTCACTTTATGCCCTCCTAACTGAAGGATACATGACTACTTATGAAAACATCTCATGTCATGCATGGCTGTATACCCTTGTAGTCCTTGTGTCTCAGTAGGCTGAGCACAGTTCCAGATCAGTCAGGGCTACATAACAAGAACCCATCTTGAAATATACAGAAATGCTCAAAATTGCCATGTTAAAAGGAAAATCAGGCTCACAGTTAAAAGCCTTTACTGTTCTTAAAGAGAATGGGAGTTTAGTTCCCAAGATCCAGATAGCCAGTCACACTGTCTGCAATTCCAGTTCCAGAGGATCTAACTCTTTTCTAAGTTCTGTAGGCTTCAGCATGAATGTGTTGCACATAAACTCATGCCAGCACACATTAAAACAAATAAAGACTTTTAGACTTTTCCTTTAGAAAAGGAAATCAAGCTGGGTATGGTGGTCCATGCCTGTAATCACAGCACTTGGGAGGTAGAGGCAGGAGGATCAGGAGTTTAAGGCTATCTTCTGTGACTGAGGACAGGCTGGGCTATATGAGACACTAGTTCAAATTAAAAGAAGAGGAGAGAAAAGAAAGAAGGAAGGAAGGTAGGTAGGTGGAATGCTTTATAGTTATAATTCCAGCATTAGAGAGATTGAGGAGGAAGATCATGAGTGTTAGGTCAACCAACCAGGGCTACATACTGGGACTCTGTTTCAAATACTAAACCCCAAACAAAACAATAAGGAAGAGAGGGAAGGAGGGTAGGAAAGGGAAAGGAAAGGGAAACCAGAGGTTAGGGGATCAGAAGGAGAGAGGAGGGAGAAAAGGAGAAAGGGGAGCAGAATCCTGAATCTGGCTGTGCCAGCCCACTGGCAGAGAACAAACGGGCCATACTAGCATGTGGAGGCACACAGCTAACATTTAGACGGTACAGTCTGGCTGGATCTCTAAAGCAAGAATTCAAGGTAGGGACAAAAAGAAAGAGACATGGACAGTAATGTGTAGACTTAATCAGGACAGACAACCAACTGCAAACTAACAATTTTTGTGACAGGAGCTATCAAATTGCATATCTGACAGAAAAGAACTGATGTTATGGGAAAAGTATTGTATCTTAAATACACATACCAAAGATATAGAAATTAATTCTATAATATTTGAGCATTCCTTTAAAATACGACGAAACATGCTGGGTGTGGTAGTGCACACGATGAATCTCTCTGCACATGGGGGCAGGAGTAGGCTGGAGACCAGCCTGGTGTACATAATAAATTTCAGGCCAGCTAGAGCCACACTATGAGACTCTTTCTCATGAAAAAAACTAAACAAAGAATAACCACTCCCACCCACAATCTCCCCCCTCACCTCTGCACCCCAACATACACAGGGGTAGTAGGAGAATTCAGAAGGTAGTGTGGGGTAAAACAGATAGGACCATATCTATTATAGAGCATATGCACATAACTTAATATTAAGCCAGAAAAGAAAAAGATTCTGATATGTGCTTTAATAGATGTCAGAGACATAATTACTAAAATCACTCAGTCACAGAAAGGCAAGTATTACATGATACTGGGGCTGAAGAGATGGCTTAATGGTTAAGAGCATTGGCTGCTCTTGCAGAAGACTCGGGTTCAATTCCCAGCACACAACAGTTCACAACCATCTGTAATTCCAGCTACATGAGATATAATACCTACTTCTATCCTCACAGACAACTGGCATGTCTGTGGTGCACATATATACAAGCAGGCAAACACTAATATAAATAAATAAAAATAAACCTTAAAAAAATTACTCCACAAATAAGTGTACTCCACAGATAAGTGTAACTCTCCTACCTCATCCAAATACTTATTTTCCCCTGCAGCACACAGATTACAAAAAGCCACAACTAGTCAAAATTCAGAAACAATTGACTGTGAGCTGCTCAGCCCTAACTGATACATCTGAACACAACCCTCACATCTAAGGTTCTGAGAAGAGCTCAGGAGAGGAAGGTAGAAATACTGTAAGAGCTAGAGGACCAGGAGTCAACTGCAAGATTATATTATGTAAGTATGACAGGGAAGGCTACATCAATGAAATTTCAATAATATGGGTGCTTAAACAAGATCTGAACAGTAGTTATCAGTTGACATGCCAACATGGATGGGAGAAATTGCACAGGGCCCTACCCCTAAATGAAGAACTACAGGCAGTTAAAAACATCTGAGAAAGGGAGAATTAGTCTTTAGACATAAGTACTGTAAAGTGGTTAGCCTGAAAAAAGCCATACATACAAGCAGAACTACACGGACTCAGTAGGTTGCATTTGTCTATTTGCATGTACATGCAGCAATAATAAAGAGTAAGAGGCTATGGATGTGAAGGTGGGGTTAGGAGAGATTAAAGGAAATGACAGAATTATATTTTAATTAATTTAAAATTTAAATGCATATTACATTATGCTACTTGTATGAGATACCTAGAACTGGGAAATAATAAAGCAGGTAAGAGGCTGCTAGGGGTCTGGTGAATGGAGAAAGGAGGGGTCTGGCGTATAGGAGAAGGGAGAATTAATTTTCAATGGCTATAGAACTTTTGCTGATTAAAGAGACTGATAATAATTACTACATATCATAGTTTAATTCATGTCTCCAATCTAGTGTGTGTGTGGTTTGCATTGTTAAAGATGTATATATATAGTCCAAGGTGGCCTTGAATTTGTGATCCTCTTGCCTTAGACTCCTAAGATCTGGGATTATAGCCATTAACTACCATCCATGCCTGGCCTCCAATCTCATTTTAACATGAAATTAGGAAAAATATCTGCTTTTCTTTAAAAGTTATTACTACCCATGAATGAAGTTTAGTTTTTACACCAGCACAGGATGAAAACTATTAAATTACTATTAATTATTATTTTTTCAGTCAGAAGTCTACTTACCTCTACTTTATAATAGCGCTGAGTATATGTTAAATCGATTATCAATCCAAGTTCTTCATTTTGTTCTTGAATTTTATTAAAAAGATCCAAAGGGGAGAAGTATTCTTCTGGCATAAGCTTTGCTTCAAATTTCTGCCAGAGAGTGAAATAAGAGAGAGCAAACCTACTTAAAGTCCTGTAGCACATGATGCATTTATCCCAGCCCCATGAGATGAGGACACAGTGAGACCAAAGGGCTGTCTCTGTTCTTCTGGAAGCTTGCAACAATCTCTCTTCCAGTGGTGGGAAGAAGAAAAGCTCACTTCAATATGTACACATTTCTGTATTTGTGTTTCCCTGACTGAAAGACTTCAGAATGTCCTAGTCAACATTAAATAGGTAAAAACAAAACCAAAAACAAATAAAAACTTGTTCCTATTTGCCTAAGCCTTAAAAACTCAATGTATTTCACAAATGAACACCTCCCCTCATTCTACTGAATTTCCAGCACAGCAACTACCATATCAGGACAGTGAATAGTGAATGATCTAGTTTAGTCAGGCTGACACAAAATATAACACATTATAATTATTCTTGATTGAGAGCCAGCATTCTCCATGAGGAATTTATAATTCTGAAAAGATCCTGAATTAATTTTCACTTACTTTTTGCAAAGGAACTTTGAAAGCAATGAAACGAGTCCCAGGCATCCGTTGCCCAACTGGGAGATAGTCTTTCCACCTGTGACAAAGGGTTATTTGTTAGTCAAACTGAATATCAGTCTTGTCTCCAAGATAATGGGCACCTAACACACAGAATGTCCCTCTATTCATTCTGCACAAGGTACAACCTACTATCCTCCTCTCTGTTCTCCCATCTTGAAAACGTATAGATACAAGTCAACAAAACAGCACAACATCCTCAAACAACATCTAAAACCTGGACTGCACAGAACTGAACAGAACAGAATTACCTAATAAACCCAGCCTAGCATCAAATACTAAGGCGATATCAGACATGAAAATAGAAGGATTGTGTCAGAGGGGGAGGAGATAAGGGAGGGGGTGGGCAACAAGGGGCAGAAAAGGGAAAGACAAATAGTGTATATTTCCCCTCCTATGTAGAATCTAGTTTTAAATATATAATGCATATACTAGCAAAATGTGGATAGGAGAAAGGGGAAGGTGTATGTGTGTGGGTGAATATGAGCAAAGTATAATGCCATACATGTAGAAAATGTCATCATGAAACTCATATTTTCTACGGTAACTAAAAACTATTAAAAATAGCAAGGAGTGCCGGGCGGTGGTGGTGCACGCCTTTAATCCCAGCACTTGGGAGGCAGAGGCAGGTGGATTTCTGAGTTCGAGGCCAGCCTGGTCTACAGAGTGAGTTCCAGGACAGCCAGGGCTATACAGAGAAACCCTGTCTCAAAAAACAAAAAAAAAACAAAAAACAAAAATAGCAAGGAGTAATGCATGCCTACACACTGGCTGACAGAGCTCAAATTCAATACTTTCACTGCACATTGTTTTTAGTTTTCACACCAGTGTCATCAACTGTAGAAACTCAATGTGTAGAAACCTTCCAGTTCCTACAACCTGATCTTTAGTTCAGTCAGGAGTCAGTGTGGAGAGTCATAGCTGAGTTGGTCTATGTCCATGAATTACAAATAAGTATGGTTCATTTATACACCTGGAGTAGAGAGAGTGAGGACTGAGTGGTGAGAAACTGGAGACACAGTGGCCCAGAGCAATGGAACCTAATGTGACAGGCCATGACAACAAGTTGGCATTTTACTCTTAAAGTCAAGCTTTAGCTTACATCTATGAGCTGTCTCACAATTGCTACTTGATATTTATCTTGCTTTATCTCCACAAATAAGCAATACCTAAAAATATTTTTAATTTAGTTAATAACTTTTATATCCAATAAAGATAATAATTTAATAATGAAGTAAAATACAAACAAAAATATCAATAAACAAAAAATTATAACTTACTTATACTTTAGTTAATAGCAGTTAAATAATTAACTACATAAGGTATATTAAAAATGGATTGGCCAGTAGATAGACAGCTGTCTTCTGCAATATGTCAGGCAAGTTCTGCACTGAGATGACATCGGAGGATAGCTGACAGACTAAAAATATCCAGTCTGGGAAGGGAGAGAGGACGTCATGTCCATCCTGAATTTTAGATATTGCTCATTTGTAGACCTAAAAAGAAGGGCTTAGTGAAGTCCGGGAAGGGGGAGAGAGCATTCTGTACACCCCGAGTTTTAAGTATTTCTTATTTGTGGAGATAAAACAAAGGACTTGATGGATTCTAGAAAGGGGGTCGGACGATCTGGCCACGTCTGCCTTCAGCTTTTCTTTATTTGTGGAAGTAAAACGACCGACTTTTGAAAGCTGAGAAGGGAAGCAAACAGCCACAAGTAGAGTTCACAGCACCTGTGAGCAAAATCGAAATAAACTAGCCATTGGCACAGGCAGGGTTAATTCCCTCCAATGACACCTCCGCTGTCAGAGTTCTGAAAGCTAAAGAACCTCTCCAGCTGGGGCCGAGCGAAGGGTGTATTCCGCTCAGAGCGGATGCCAGGCACGGGGCCTAAACAAGCTCAAGACGCCAGCTCCAGTGATCAAGAGACGCCTCAGTACAGGCAGCCGCGCCCCACTGCGCACTTCCGCCCCGGCCCGAGCTCCACAGAGTCCTGTCGGGACGGACCTGAGACCCCAGAACGCGGGGTGGAGAAGGGTGGCGGGGTTCGGCGCGGAGGACTCTGGGAGGCGGGAGGGCGCGAGGCCAGGGAGAGCTCCAAGACTCTAGGCTACCGAAGCAGCCCGAACGCCGCGCCCGGAACCAGAGCGCCTTACCTTTCAGGGATGTGGTTTTTGCCCTTCTTCTTGGGTGGGGCGCAGGCAGCAAAGTCCCGGCCCCGACCGCGACCATATCGGCCATAATGCTGGTTCATGTGGGCGCAGAGATGCCGCCCACCCAACGCCAGGCGTGCCAGAGCAGCCAAAGTGGCAACTTCAGGACCCGCAGTAAACGCCGCCGGGTCCAGAGCGCCGGCAAAGGAACGCAACGCGGCGGTGTTTCGCTAGTGCGCATGCGCCTTGCGCCGCCGTGCTGACGTCACACGCCGCGCTGAGAGTAAGGTTTGTCAACCTGCCATTGGCTCCAACAGGGCTCTACCTAACTGGAGGCCGGTTTTGCAGGTATGCGAATAATTACTTGCACTGGCAGAACTGCTCAGAACCAGGAACAGCGATCCAGCCCCACCCCTCCGATCCCTGCATTCTTCGCGAACGTTGTCAATTGTTTGCATTTTGTGTATGCATGATACTTGCTTTCACACGCGTGTATCTTTTTTCCGCCAAGAAGAAATATACCAAAAGTTTTATACAACATATTTCTCCTTATTTGATATATTTAACATATTTCTCCATCCATATATGTGTGTATGGTGGCACAAGAAGGGGGATATACATATTCTTCCTAATTTCGAATGACAAAGGACATTTATTATTATTAACATAATTAAAAATACCAACTTTTTTTTTTAACCGATATTGAAATACCTCCACCTGTTTGGAGTTTTTTTTGTTTGTTTTAAAGTAAGGTCTCATTATGTAATGCTCTGTGATCTGGAACTTGCTTCGTAGAGTGACCTATCCTTGAAACCACAGAGACGGGCCTGCTCCTACTTTTTCAGCTCTAGAATTAAGGGTATGGGCCACTTCAACCTGATTAGAGTTTTTGTTTGTTTTGATTGTGTTTCTGATCTTCTGTTACAGAAGGAGTGAACATCCCTACAGGTGTATACTGTATCCGAATTCCTAGACAAGGAATTACTGGAATGAAACACACTTTCTAAAAACAATACACTCTATTTGCCAAAAATGCTGTCAACTCACCTTTCCATCCACAGCGTTTTACTGGTATCACATGCCAGGTGTCACAATAGCTGTGGACATCATGGCTTTATATTTTAGCAAGCAGCAAAAATAACCCGGAGATAAAAGAGGAGTGCGAGTGCAAAGTTTCCATGCAATGTCGGGACCTGTGCTTCCTTGGGAATATCTAAATCGTACAAGTGGAAGACCAAAGTACAGCGAGGGCATCTGCAGAGTAGTGGACTAAGTCCTAGATTAGACTATAGAAATTTATGAGAGCAAATTTTAAAATCAGTTTAAACTTTTAGTTTGAAATTCCTAAACATAGCTTTTATTCATTTTTCATAATATTTACAATAATTACAAGCTAAGTATTCTGACAATAATGCTTGATAAGTCAAAGTGTAATTGCAAGATATCTACTTTTTGCATCTGGATTTTAATGCTTTCAAGGCATATACACATTCTCATATGGAGTTATCTGATGGGTTTTTACACCAGATAAGTCAGTGGAGGAGGGGAGGAAAAACAAGAGGGGCAAGATAATGAGACAGTAATACATTAGCGCACCAGAAGGGCAGAGAGGCCCCTCTTCACATAAGAAAACATCACAGAGGCAGAATGGAAGGCAGGGATCAGAAACCCAGAGAGATTGTTGAGTGGATGTTTAAAGTAGTCATGGGGATTCAGAATTGGCTGTTTTTCTGCTGGAGGAAAGTGGAGGGGGTTAGAGGGTGGAGAACAAAGCTTGGAATGGTTTAGACATCAAAAATAATTAAATGAGAATGAACAAAGAGGTCTTGTTCTTAGTGAGAGCCCAGCTTGGAAGAAACTGAGAGAAGCTCAGCTTCTTTTGACCTCCATGAATCAGGAATACAAAGCAAATTGTCCCCTCTTCCTTCTCAGACTAGCAGACCAGAGTGCTTCCCTGGCGTGATTTGGGGAATCACAGTGGGGCCAGTTCATGAAGCTCCTTGACCTATCTTCCTTGGAGGATCAGACATGGCTGGCTGGGCTCCTTAGGAATCCTTAGCTTTTGTCTTCTCAGACCCATACAACCCAGACAGCCTTCTTGTCCAGTGTTGAGTTATACACCCATATTGGGCATCTATGGATGATGCTGGAATCGGTCACAGTGATGTGTTCCTCCAAATATAAACAGAGAGTATGTGGATGTGGTTCTGGGAGATACTGGAGCAAAATGGCTCTATGGTTGAGACCTGTTTATAAACGAAAGAAAATCCACAGATTGTGTTAACTGGCTCCAGGAAAGGCTTCCTTTAAGCCCTGTACTCTGATGAACAGAATTTACTCTTTAAAAGATATGGAAACAACGTTGCCTATTTTCTAAGAAAAGACCTCAAGAAGTCTGAATTTGATGTGAATGCAAAGATCTCTAGAGCAAGAGGTTAAAGAATTCCCACAACAAATGCAGTATCCATTTGGAGTCATGTCTCATTTCCTCTGCAGAGCTAAATGGACTCTGTTTTTAACATTCCCTCTTTCCGTTCCCGGCATTGTCTGTTCCTGGCACTGAGCAATCTGAAAAGTTCTCTGAACAGGTCTAATCCATTCCCTGACTCTTTTTTCGTCTACCATGTTTGTCTGAGAAAGTTTTCATTTACTTAGAATCTTCTATTGATTCTATTAAGTCCCTATTCACAATTTCTCAATTCATTGTTTCTGTTTCATTCACTATAGAAGAGAGCCAATAGTCTTTTTTTTTTTTTTTTTTTAAAGCTGTTTCCCCAGGCAATGGTGGCACACACCTTTGATCCCAGCACTTAGGAGGCAGGGGCAGGCGGATTTCTAAGTTCAAGGCCAGCCTGGTCCTATAGAGTGAGTTCCAGGACAGCCAGGGCTACACAGAGAAACCCTGTCTGGAAAAACCAAAAAAAAAAAAAAAAATTTATAGGCTAGGATTATATTTCCTGGCTCAGAATTGAAATTTTTAAACCTACAACTTATGGCATTAATGAAATATCATTCTGCCCACTGAGGGGGTTCGATTCCCATAAACAGGACACACCTCTCTTCTGCATATGTATCTGCATATGTACAAGAAATGAAGGCCAGGTTCCTAGCCAGGACACAGAGCTGATGAGGTTTATCGTTACACTTGGATGTTCAGTTGCAACACTCACCTTGCAGAGATCCATGATGACCATGTCCCTGGGAAGCAGTGGGCTGTGGGAATGGGTTTCT
>NW_022196903.1:79414049-79421793 GCF_008632895.1 Mastomys coucha
ACAGGGATGTTGGCAGGATGAAGCAGGAGGACTGAGGTGTAGCTCAGTGGCAGAATGTGCGCTCAGCAAGCTTGAGGCCTTGGATTCCATCCCCAGTAACATGGGGAAAAGTAACAAAGTATGGGATCCATTAGCTTATTCAATGGTTATTAAATGCTACCTCATTATTCAGCAATTTCACTACATTTCAGTCATCAATCTGAATGAAAAGGAAAAAGCCATGTCAGATAGGTGAATTAAGCATATTTCATTTTGGAATTTTGCCTAGAGAGTAGGACCCACATCTGCCTAGGAAACGGTTTCTTCTCCTGAGATATCTGTGATAACAGGTCTAACTGATCAGATCTCAGTGGGTCAGATCAGCCTTGGAACAAAGAGATTCTGGCACTTTACTCCACACCAGCCTGGGCTCTTCCACTGAGTTGGATTCAGAGGAACGCAACACAGTGAAAGGATTAGAACATCATCCCACAAATATATGTAAGAGCCAGGGATGCAGAGACCCGAGATAGGGTAAGATCCTGCATCTAAGCACTGATACTAAAGGTCAAACAGTGAGTGTGTGTGTGTGTGTGTGTCTGTGTGCGTGCGTGAGCTTCAGACATATCACATTTAATATATGTATATATGTTTATATAGATTGCATCACACTACTGAACCTAGCACTAAAAGTAACACCTAATAAAATTTCAGTTCCTTTTGAAAATATATATGCAAACCATTAATTTTATTTTTGTAATTTAATTTTGTAGGTTTTAAAAATTGATTTTAATTTTTATTTATTTATTTATTTTTAATAGGGACTTCCTCCCTTTATTTATTTATTTATTTATTTATTTTATGTATACAAGTACACTGTAGATGTACAGATGGCCATGAGCTATCGTGTGTGGCTGCTGGGAATTGAACTCAGGACCTCTCACTCCAGCCCCTCTCGCTCCGCCCTGCTCGCTCTGGCGTAATTCACTGTAGCTGTCTTCAGATGCACCAGAAGAGGACATCAGATCTCATGGGTGGTTGTGAGCCACCATGTGGTTGCTGGGATCCGAACTCAGGACCTTCGGAAGAGCGGTCAGTGCTCTTACCCACTGAGCCATCTCGCCAATCCCTACTTTTTATTTTTAATTCTGTATCTGTGTGGATTTATGGATGTGAGTTCAGTGCTTGTGGCTATCAGAAGATGGTGTCAAGTCCCCTAGATCTCAAATTACAGGCAATCGTGCACTGTCTGAGATGAGGTCAAGGAAGTTTCCAACCACTCGGAGGTTCCTGTGCCTGTTAGGAAATCTCTGATTCATGTAAATGTGGAACTGAAGGACAGGACATCTGAAGTCAGAGTAGTGGGCTAAGTCCTAGTGTAGACTGTAGATAATTATTGCATCCATTTAGAAATAAGTTATACACTAGTTCGTAATTTCTGAAGGTTGCTCACATCCATGTTAGGATATTCACAGCGATGTAAATCAGCACAAGCTGACAGAAAAGTTAGAGTTATTGAATAAATGAACAAACTATCAGTAATTAAATCTTTTGGGGGATAGTCATACTGTAGTCAATTTTAAACATATGTATTTACCATTCTGAAAATCCTCCCACAATGAAAAACAGGTCAATATTAGTATTTTGCTAATTGGAAAAAGAAAAGCCATAAGTGAACAGAACAAAGTTTGTTAATTGAAAAGATTCTAAACATAAATTAGGCACATTCCAAATTGACATTAGTTCATAAACTAGTTCATTGGCAACGTGCATGGAATGTGAGATTTGGAAAACTCAGTCCTAAATGGGAGGTTTTCATCACATCCTGGCCCAAGAGCTCAGAGAGCAATCTGGCAGAGCAGAAAGAAAGATTGCAAGAGCCAGGGAGGATGAGGATACCAACAACACACTGTCTTCCACACAACAGGCCTGACACACACACGAACACACAGATGGTGGTAGCACGTACAGGGACTGCGCAGGTCCAGTCAAGATGGGGTCCCAGCACCAGACGGGGAAGTGGACACAATCTCTCGTTCCTAACCAAGAAGCTACCTCCAACCGAAAACCACTTACAAAGGTAAAACCAATTTTATTCAGTCAACAAAGATCCACAGAATCAAGTGACTGTGGACTGAAATTAGCTTTTCTCTCTACAGCAGCTCCCTGCTGTTTTATGAGACAGAAAGCTCACTATCACGGCATCCTCTCTACTCAATTTTATTATATCACTCACCCTTACCTGAAAATGTCACCAAGGGTTCATGTCTCACCTTCTTGTCTTTTGCATCCCCATGGGGCTCACAGCACACTGACCAGTGCTGTGACCAGTGTGTCTTCAGAGTGCATCACACTTCTCACCAGCACCGAGTCCCCAGCCAGGTCACAACAGGCTTGTATGGTGCTCTGCTTCACGGAGCTTGCAGCTCTCGGAGGTTTACTTCCTTCTGCTGCCTCTCAGTCCTAGACCCCGACATCCTTAAACTGCAGGAACCAAGTTTTCCTTCCTCGTTGTCTCTCCAGTGCCGAGACAGCCTTGGATAGGATAGCTACTTACTAAATTAATGAGGGTACCTGGCCTTGATGCCTTTTGATTCTAGCTCCTACACATTGTAGAAGGCATGAGCTGAGATCCTGCCTAGCCGAGTTGCCCCCTATGTCCCTTGGTGTTATCAGAAGGCTGTGTGTGGTGACTGTTGGGACCTAAGGTGGTAGTGTCATGGTTCAGGAGTTTCATGAATATGAGACTTAGTTCTGTTTGTGCCCACATGGCCCACCTGGTAGACAAGAGTTGGCAGGGAAGCAGCATGTGTCCACATTGGTGAGTATTTGGACTGCCCTTTTGCTGTTCAGGCAGCCAGTCACAGGCTTATGCCAGCACTGGGAAGGAAGAGACAGACTGATCCTTGGTGCTTGATGGCCATTAAAAATCAAAACAAGGGTGAATTTCAACACAAATGAAAGGCTCTACTCCCCCCCCCCCAAAAAAAAACGAAGGTAGACCACTCCTGGAGATTGCTACCTGAAGCTGCTGATCATGTTCCACACTCATATGCGTACACAAGCACCCACACCCACATATATGAACACACACAAAAGTGCAGTGGGAATAGTACCGGGAAGATTAGACTTCACTTTCCCTAAAGACACCTGTATGGTAAGTCAGTAAGGGTGCAATGACTCCACAGCCCAGGGGTATTCAGGGAAGCATGGGTTCTTTGCTGGAAATAAGACTAGAAGAAACCTACACTTTGGTCCTATCCATGCTGAGAAGATTTTTTCCCTAAGATATGAACTATATAATGCCTGAATATTTTTTCTTCTCTGCATAAGAAGCAAGAAGAGAAGATAGCCCAGAATGTTGCCTTCTGGGATGAGTTGAAAAATTTAAACAATTATCTAGAGACTTCATTGAGGTGGACTCTGGTCCAACTGGCCTGGTGTTGGCTGATGCAGAACCCCACTGCCCCACCCCCGTAAAGATGACAGCGTGGCCAGTCACTAAGACTGAAGCCTATTAAATAGAAAGAAACCCCACCCACCAAGTCACTGCAGGCACATGACGTAGAAGATGCCTGGGAAGATGTGACTCATGCTGGGGAATGTAACATTCAAAAAGATGTGGCCCCCATATATCAGCATCAGCCACTCATGCTGTAGAAAGTACCACTTAAAAGGATGTGACTCTAATCAGCATCAGCCAGTCAGGGTAGAGAAGTATTATTTTAAAATATTTGGCCTCCAATATATGAGCATCATCTGCTCAGGCAGGAAACGAGTGATGCTCACAAGGTCAGGTAAGTCACCTCTGGTTCCTGAGTTGGAAAGGCTTGTGTAGAGGTAGCTCTCAAGTCATCTGCGGTCAGCGATCCACACACTTCCAGACACTGGGAAACTGTTGCCTGTAGCAAGTGTTTTTGTGCACTGTGTATTCAAATACTGATTTCTGTACCTAAAGATCTGGTTGCAGTCCAGTACTTCAGTACTGTCATTATTATGAAGCATCTTGGTATTTTGTATGAAGACTTGGTATTTTGTAAAACATTGTACTTCATCACCTTCTGATTGGTTAAAATAAAGGGCCGAACAGTCTCTAGCTGGGCAGGAGAGGAAAAGGTGGGACTTCCTGGCCCAGATAGAGGGAGAGGGTCTCAAGCGGGAGCAGAGGAGTGACCATTGGACATGGATGAGGAAGGAGGTGCCACATGAGACTAAGATAACAAGTGCTAGGAAGTGGTCTAAGGCCAGCATCGTCAGGCTAGAACAGATCAGAATCTTCTCAGTTCTAGTGCCTGAATCCTACCAATAAATATAAAGACCCGTGTCTCATTACACAAAGCAATGATGGGCATAGAAAAGCCCACATGGTTACAGTCTGCCTTCTCCAGCTGTAGCCTGTGCAGTCAGCAATCCACACATTTCTAAAGTACAATGGAAAACTAGCATAAAATGTTAAGTTCCATTTGAGAGGGAAGGAAAAAAAAACCATGGAACTCAACTATGTCTAGAACCTTGTTGCTATGTCCTCCTGGGCCCGTTGCACCAGCTGTTCATAGTTGGGATCCCAGAGACGCAGCTTTTCTTTTCTTTTTTTTTTTTTTAAATATTTATTTTATGTATATGAGTACCCTGTAGTTGTGAATCACCATGTGGTTGCTGGGATTTGAACTCAGGACCTTTGGAAGAGCAATCAATGCTCTTACCCACTGAGCCATCTTGCCAGCTGAGATGCAGCTTTTCAAGGCTGTAGGTATTCACTGATCACCCTACAGTCCCAGGTTCTCAAGGGTCATCCTATGCCTATATTTCCATAGAGGGGACTCTCTCTTCTGTGTTCTCTCAACACAGAAACAAGTGGATCGGTCCATGGAATGACATCTTTTGATATCTAAGTTCAATTCTTTAGGACTGCATTTAGAGGACTTGGCCTATATGGATGAATGTTCCCACAACAGGCTTTCTCCAAGGTGGAGACTCTGGAATATTGGTAGCTTGTCTCAGTCTACTTCTAAAAACTAGAGGCCAGGAAAGCAATGTATGTAACTATCATTCTGAGACCAGAGACCAGAGGACTTAGGGAAATACAAGTCCACAACCTAGAGTCCAGGAGACCTGGAGTTCTGCTATCTAAGGACAGAGGAGAGCATGCAGGTCCCAGGAGAGACACAGAGGAAGTTTCCTCAGCCTGTTTGTCCTGTGCTGTTCTCAGCTGGCTACATTGTACCCACCCAAGTAGAGAGTGGACCTGGCCCACAATGTCCTTGTACCCACATAACTTCCTTAGAAACATGAAGAAACATGGCCTCATCCAGAAATGATGTTCCATCCAGTCAGGTTGATATCAAATTCTGTGGTCACAGCTTCCAGTCAGCTGTGGGCAGAGGTTGCAGGAGACTTTGTGCTCCCTTTTTGGTGCCTTCATGAGAGAATGGCGTAAAGAGAAAAATCCCAACGACTTAATTTTTGACTCTCAAGGTGCCACCTCTGAGTTCTGCTTGGGGAAACCTGGACCCACGGCTCCAGGATTTTCCCTCTTGGTCACTGAAGGTCACAGTACCTGAGGCTTGAGCCCTCTGTTTGTTCCTCATTAACTTGCTCATTTCTTCTGCTGCCCATAAGAACACCACAGAAAGCATAGAAACTTCTGGGGAACACAGGTAAAGAAGGGAGAATTCCTTCCTCAGTTGAGATGGATTCTTCCTTCTTGGCTTCCTTCGATGCTCAGAAAAGATATTCAGCATCTGGCTCTTCGCAGATCACTGGTCACACTGAAATTAATGAATTCATATTTGGACGGTAAGCCCTTTGAATTAAACTACTTGCTATAATGCTATAGTTAGGAACATTTCGTTCTGACTCAGGCTGGTAGCTCACAACAGTAATGAGAGCCATTGGGAATATGAGGCAGTGGGTTTCCTATAGGTTCCAGGGCAGCCTCTGATGTAGAGGGAGACACTGTCTTGAAGGGAAGGCAGAAAGTTTGGCTAACTTAATTCTAAACTGAGTAGGAAGGCTTAATTCCCCGTGTATAATGTTCTGAACACCTACTTAGTGATGAGCCTGGGATATAGAATAGGTAAAGTCTTGGCACGTGTCCACAAAATGTGTAGCCATTTTTAGAGATGGCAGTCACCCAAGAATAAAGAGCAATGCTGAGAAACGTGTGAAGGAAGAGTCTAGGAACTGTGATGAAGGCAAGGAGGCTCCTGAACAGAGAACGTGAACTCCTTCCTCACTGCCCAACAAACCAGGGAGTGATGTGGAAAAGATCCAACCATGACCTTAAAGGAGGAGGCCTGAGCAGGGAAGCTGCTGCTATGGACACGTGCAGAAGAGGGATGAGCCTCTCCACAAAGCTTTCCAAGAACTCTGGAAAGACATGTTTGGCTGCTGCAGGGAAGAGCAGAGGCTCAGCATGTGCCAGGAGGGAGATGTATGGTTCATCTCAGCATCGGTGGCTTTATAGAGTAAGCCAGAAAAGCCCACTCTTGCCAGTGTTTTTAGTCCTGGATCACAGATCTTTAAGGCCTTGCTGCTGAGAGGAGCAGAGAGCACAGTGGGTGCTGAAGGCTTGAGTGAGATTGTGAGGGGCAAAGAAGCCACACAGCAGGGACAGTTGAAGAGGGCATGTTGAATGTTCAGGGACATCCAACTCCAGCATGAAGAGGACTCAGATCTTCTTCAGAAGTTGGAAGCTGAGTCTGGATACTGCTTTAGTTAGGGGATGAAGGTTATGGTTATGATAGAGACCGCCACCTTGAAGCTTGGCTCTCGGGGAAGGAGAGAGATGAGTCAGCTCTTGGTGCTGGACTGACAGACTGATTACTTGTTTGTTGGTTGTGGAATGACTTGGTCGTGTTTTGTTTTGACTTGGCTTTGCTTATTTAAAAGCTTTACATGTTAACCTGTGACCTAGTTGTGAGTGTCCATGAACCAACTGCAGCTTCATGAATCATTAAGCAAACATCTATGTGCATACACTACTTAAGGAAACAGGAAGCTGCTAGGAGCCTGCTCTATCCCTCCCACTCCCCAGCTCCAAGAGTGAGCCTCTCTGGCTCCTACCATCCCTTCCTTCCTTTCTTTTGAGTTTATCTCCTAGATCTGTATCCCTTCATACTGTTCCTCAGCTCTGCTTTGCTCTAACTTGCTTGAAATACAATTGTAAGATATGTTAAGTTTTACATTTGGCTTCCTCTGAGTAACCCTTTCAAGAATTATACTCTGGCATGCAGCTCTGTGGTGTGTGTGTGTGTGTGTGTGTGTGTGTGTGTGTGTGTTTACATGCAGTGGGGGAGGGGAAAAGATAGGTAGAGTAAGCTAATGTGGTTTAGGACAGTATCACATCAGAAGGGCACAAGGGGCTTGTATTTGTATAAGCACACAGTCCTCAGAATCAGGGCTCAAGTCAGAGAGATGCAGACTCAGACCGTTGAACTGACATTGGAAGGAGTCATAGAACCTCTTCTCAGGCAGCCTTCACATCAGTGAGGTTGGATGAGAATCTGCTGTAGGCAGGCAGGATGCAGAGGTTTAGAACCCAGAGAAGAAAGCCTGGACATCAGACAGACCTAAGCATGGATGAACAAAAGTGACTACTTGCCAGGAAGCTCCCAGCTAGGAACACATTGAGAGATACCTTAATTTTCCTCCCATGAATCAGGAGGACAAAGCCGAGTGTCACCTCTTTTTTTTTCCCCCTCAGGAGATAGCTATATTTAGGCTGGCTTGCCCTTCCTTCAGTCTCTGCTCCATAGTTAATCTC
>NW_022196903.1:79424787-79426700 GCF_008632895.1 Mastomys coucha
ATTTTATTGAGTATTTTTGCATCGATATTCATAAGGGAAATTGGTCTGAAGTTTTCTTTCTATGTTAGGTCTTTGTGTGGTTTAGGTATAAGAGTAATTGTGGTTTCATAGACTGAATTGGGTAGAGTACCTTCAGTTTCTATTTTGTTGAATAGTTTGAGGAGTCTTGGTATTAGGTCATCTTTAAAGGTGTGATAAGACTCTGCACTAAACCCATCTGGTCCTGGGCTTTTTTTGGTTGGAAGCCTGCGTCATTAAGTTAGCTGAATTACAGTGAAAATTCAAGCCTCAGCCTCAGAGGGTGTCAGCAGCTAAAGGGCATTAATAGTAAAGAAAGGGATGTGTGGGAGGATGCTATCATAGTTGAGAACTTTGAACCCTTGGATTCTCAAGGGTTTCTCTCACCTAAGAAAGAAGTCTCTTCACTGTCGGCAGAAGATGTATTCCCATCTCCACCTCTGAAACATTGCCTTTTCTGCCTTTGACTGAAGAAATAAACCCTTCATTAGGGAACAAAGGTGTCTTTATGATGGGACCCAAGCTCACAGGGCATGTCCCTTTTGTCGGCTCTGCCTTTTGCTACCCAACCTATATATCTCCTTCTAATAACCATATCTACTTCCCTTCTTTCTGTTGCCCCGTCTTGAAAATAGAAGGTAATAAAACAATACAGTGGCCACCACAAATGTGCAAGGCCCAAACCAGGGATGGACTACACTTCTGTAGCCCTGCTATAACTTAGCCTGCAATCAAATACTGAGGTGACATGAAGGACATGAGTGCAAAGGAGAGATTTTATCTGAGGAGGGACAGCTCTAAGAGTTGGGGAGGGGCAACAAGGGATGGTCCTGGGGCACAAGCAAGCTTTGAAAATATGTCATATCACATCTGGGTTGTGTATGCTAACCTGACCAGATTTCAGCCATGTAGGGTGGCTCTAGCTTTCCTGTAGGCTGTCCACTCTGTTCCTTTTTATACAAGGTGTGTGAGATTCCCATTGGCTATCACATGATTTATGACACCACCCTCCCTCTCAGCCAGTCACCTCCTGATAGAGTCTTGGGCTGGCTAGTTTTGACATGAACTAGAGTCACTGGAAAGGAGAAACCTCAATAGAGAAAATGCTCCCATGAGATCCAGCTGTAGGGCATTTTCTTAATTACTGATTGTCTGGGGACAGCCCCGATCATTGTGGGTGGTACCATCCTGTAAATTACTAAGAATTACACTTATCCTCATCTAGCTCCAAATGAATGAGACTCAAACTCTGATTTATTTATTAGGCTCTGTGCAATTCCTGGGGGATGACCCCTAATCTCTCTAACATTAGTCTGGCTTCTACCCTGACTGTGCTCCCCAAGTACTTGCTGTTTGAAATTTTCTGGGTTATTTCTGCTCCAACAGTCTAGTGTCCTGGAGACATTAGTAGCTGGCATGTGCTGGTCCATTATTGGCTAGTGGAGACTTCCTGTTCTGTCTTCTGCTTCTCTCTCCTTTCTTTCTCCTTTTCTTCATGGTTCCTTCTTGTGATCCCCAGCCTGTTAACTTAAACTCCACCTGTCTCTATTCGCCCCAATAACTGGTGGTTGCCCATTTTTTAAACTAATACTTTTAAATTGGGGAGCAAGGTTTGCATGGTATCACTTGGTATATTTGAGCATCTACTTATTGTGGGCAACCAGATCTTGGGGGCCAGTATTTATTATTTGAATACATAGCATCAGACCAACCCCCAACACCATCCCTGGGGTAGTGGTCTACTATTCTGTAAGAAATCAGGCTGAGCAAGCCATGTGTAGCAGGCCACTAAGTAGTGTTCCTCCACATACATCAGCTCCTGCCTCGGGTTCTTGCCCTCACTACTTTGCTGATGAACTGTTGTTATACGGAGCAGTGAGCAAAATAAACCTTTT
>NW_022196903.1:79426795-79427799 GCF_008632895.1 Mastomys coucha
TGGCCTCGAACTCAGAAATCTGCCTGCCTCTGCCTTCCAAGTGCTGGGATTAAAGGCATGAGCCACCACCGCCCGGCACGAAATAAACCTTTTCCTTCCCGAGTTTCCTTTATGAAACATTCCTTTATGTTTCATTACAGCAATAGTAATGAATACTAAGACAGGGTTCCCCTGGAGCTGACTGACCAAGTTTGCTTCAGTGTTCCACTCATCTGATCTTGTAGAATTTTACTGTGAAATTCATCAACCCTTTTTCTCATCCTGTTAGTAGGAAAAGAAACCTTAACACTTGTATAATCCAACAGGTCCCTAAGTGGGAAGTGTCAAAACAATGTGGGATAAAGGGAAATGTGCTGAACTAGTACGAGGTGGCGGTGCCCTAACTGGGATGGTCTGGCTCTGACATCTATGGTTGTGACTTTGGACAGAACATTTCCTCGATCACACATCTTGAAATGTCTTTTCACTTTCCTTGGTGAGATAACAGGCTGGCAGGGTTTGTGGTTCTCAGAGGTTGTGGTTTGAGTAAAAATGGCCCCCATAGGCTCACAGGGAGTGGCATTATTGGAGATGTGGTCATGTTGGAGGAAGTGTGTCACTAGGGGTGGGCTTTGAGGTTTCAGAAGCTTAAGCCCGGCTCAGTGTCACTCTCTCTTCCTGCTGCCTGCTGATCTGGAGTAGAACTCTCAGCTACCTCTTTAGCACCATGTCTGCCTGCATGTCCCTATGCTTCCTGCTATGCCAATAATGGACTAAATGTCTTAGCCATAAGCCAGCCCCAATGGGAATGTTTCGCATTATAAGAATTGCTGTGGTCACGGTGTCTCTTCACAGCAAAGAGACCCTAGCTAAGATGTTAGGAGCAAGGTCTAGAGAAGGAAGCCAGAGAGTTGCTGAGAGTTTCAACAGCACAGAGAGAGCTGGCTGTGTAGACAAGCTAACTGAGGGCCCAGAGGCTTCCCTGCAGCAGCCGCCCTCCACTCAGTTTTCCACAGCAGGACTTC
>NW_022196903.1:79428576-79442577 GCF_008632895.1 Mastomys coucha
ATGGTAACACAGGTTGCTTGGGACCCAATGTTGAAGGGAGCCAAAGACTTTATTGAAAAATAGATTTAAAGAGAGACTCAGAGTGGAAACTGCTCAGCACAGGGCACACAGAGGGAGATTCAGTGAACACAATAGGTTAACAGAACAGGGAGGGACTGAGGCTGAGACAGGGTGTAACGAGGATGACCAGCTCATCAGGACAGACACCTTCGTGCTTGTATTTCCTCGACTAAAAGCATCTACTGATGCTTGACAATTATGAAAATGAACATTCTATAAATACATTGTAACAATTCTCAGCTGAGTGTCTGGGCTCATGGGTGGAATCCCAGCTCCCAGTGGCCGAAGCAGGAGGATTTGTGCTGGTTTATGGAAATTCTAGGATAAATTCCGAATTATAAGCCAGGTCAGGCCACAAAGTCAAAATCATTCCTGGAAAAAGAAATAGAATTCTTCCTGTGTGCTTGCTCCGACTGGTTTACAAAGAGCGAGAGACAGCTCTGGGCACCTTCATTTTGCTCTGACCTTTGGAGAACCCATGGGTTGGAGAGATCATGGGGACCCAGTGTCCCTTTGGGATTAGCTTTCAAGCTAAAGCTGCTCTCTTGTCCCCACAGTCACTCTCCTCACAAGACATTACAGACTGAATAGTAAGGACGAGAGAGCCAGGAGGAGGAGATCCAAGCACAGCAAACTCAGTTCTGCATCTTTAATTTATTTGAGATTTTCAGGAAGCCTTGGACTTGGCTACCAATGTAGCTTTATGCTATCATTCTCTGTCTAAGCCAACCAGCACCTGAGTGGTCTTGGAGTGCTCATGATGTTGACAAAGCCAATTTGCCCCAGCGTCCAGCATCCCTGATCCTAGACATTGGGGTTTTGCTTCTGAAACCTGACAGTGTTCTCATTCCTTTATCTGATTCTTGTTACAGTGTTGACATTACCCTCCCAACAATGCCTGGTAAAGAAATAAACTTGTGTTAACTCAGTTTTCCCTGCATTTTAAGAGGTGCAGACAGTGTGGAATCTCAGGGAAACTACTGAACTAGAATCTAGTGCCCTAACTTCATGGTTGGCTCTGATGTATCTGGGATTATGACTTTTGATAGAGGGATTCCTCTCTCCAAAAATGAATATTCACTTTCCACAGTGGAATAACCAACAGGCTGGGCTCTGGGTTCACTGAGGTAGTGAGCCTTTAGGAGCACAGTGTAGGGAAGGGCACCGGGGAGTTGAAGGGTTTCAGAGAGAGCTGGGGGTGTAGACAGGCACACTCAGAGCCCAGATGCTTCACTGCAGCAGCGTCCCTCCCCCACTTTTCCACAGGAGCCTTTCAGGGTGAGCACTGTTCAGCAGGAATAGTGTTGGGAGTGAGGGGAACTGGCTGCCACATCTGCCGACCCTCCGTGATCAGGGCCGCGTTGGCTGAGCTGGTAGGAGAGGCAGCTGTGTCCTACTCAGGGCTCAGTATGCACCCCTCCTGGACCTGGGCTTACAGTTAGGACTGGACCTTCAGGAGGGAGAAATGAGACTGTGTTTCATGTCTAGGACACAGCTGCAGCTGTGTTCCCTGTCAGATCCTCCAGACAAACTCTCTAAAAGTAGTGTCAGTGCCAGGACTGCTTGTTCAAGTAGGTCACCTCAGCACATCAGGGTTGAGGCAGGGGATGACGACTACTTCATGGCTAACCTCTGCTGTGTAATGAGTTCCTAGCAATCTTGGCCTATGAAGTGAAACCTGTTATGTTTTATAGTTTTTCCTCGTGTATAAATTTAAGCACAGATTTAACCTCATTTTAATTAAAATTCTTTTAAAGTGTGTCTCTCTCCTGTCTGTGCATGCTTTGACTTCCCTCCTGCCTCTGCTTCCCAGGAGCAGGATTACAAGTTTGTATCACAAGGCTCACTATGGTCATTACTTTAGCAGGGCACACATTAACAATCTTCCAAATACAGAGGAACTTGCTTTTATAGCTATGTATCGGGTGACAGGCAGCAGACCCTGGCACTCAGACTCCCAGAACAGTCTGGTCCAGGTACTGAAAGTTCTCTCAGAGCTGGAGCAAAGGTAATCTGCGTGCAATCATGTGGCAAATTTAAAGGTGCCCGTGCCCTTTTCTGTGTCTAAAGCAGTTAGCCTCACACTTATCCATCCAAATGGTCACCTCTCTCATTCTATGTTGCCAGTCGATCAAACAGGTAAATGCTGTGACCACACTGTCTTTGGGACACAGCACCCTTCTGCTCTCACAAACACCCTGACTCCTCAGAAACACACAAGACAGGCGTATGCAGGGTGGTGGTTCAGGGTGCTCACGCCTCTCAAAGCTTGATTGCCTTCTGCTGCTTCTCAGCTCTAGTTCCTGAAATCTTGAAGCAGCAGGAACTGAGTTTTCCTTGCTTATTGTTACGTGAATGTTTCTGAAGACTTGAGCATCATAGAGTTATGGAGGGGACCTCATCACAAAGCCCTTTGTTTCTAGCTGGGGCGGCCTCATGGAAGACTCCAGCAGGGTCTCCTTCAAGCTGAAGTGCTCCCTCACTGCCTTGGTGATAGCAGGAAAAGCCTATGTGTGGTGACTGCTGGGTTTATGTTTATGCCCAACCCTTTGGTGTGTGCACAGCCTTCTAGTGCTAATCCAAGTAAGGTTTGTAAGGTCTGCTCCTTAAGTTCAATGTCACCCGAGAGCATTATGTTTTCAAGGAGCACAGAGATCCCTAGTCCCTGCTCTACCATTTTATCACCACAGAGTATCTCAGTGTTCATTAAATTGAGCTGAATCATGGATTTTATTTGCTCTAGTTTCTTTAGGGAGAACTCTGTCTTTGTCTCTCTCTCACACACATACACCACACACACGAGTGCGCACACGCGCACACACACATGCACATGCTACACTACTGGAATGCCAGAAGACTAGTTTTGATGTTACCTGTCTTTTCTGTCTCAATCTCCATTGGTATTCATCAAGACATTAGTCTCCTACCATAGAGCCACTCAGGATTTTAAGTGGTCTTGGCTAAAATGTTGAAAACAGCTCAAACACTTCCTGCCTCTCCTACTCTGGCCAGGGAAATAATATCCTATGACATCAGTACATTACAAAAGCAGGCATATACAAGAACCTTTTGTCTATATCATAAATTTCTAATGTGAGAACCTGCAGTTTCATCTCGTTTCCCATGACTGACCCCTCACCCTGCTCCTGGTCACTCTTCTCACCTTTGCTGACAGCACAGAGCTTGACAGTGTCATTGTATTAACCAGGGTTCCGGCAGCTCACATACGCTTGACCTTGCTATTCAAAGACACAAGGGCTGCAATTGGTGTCACAGCTCAGGAATTTCATGATAAGAGACTTAGTTCTTCAGCCTGTGCCTATGTGGCCCAGCTGTTAGACAAGAGTTGGCAGGCAGGTAAGTGGAGTGTATCCACATTGGTTTGTGCTCTGTCTGGTCTCTTCTATTAGATGCTTTGTGGATAAACAGTAAGGACAGAAATTATGGAAACACTGTTGGCACTGGGACTAGAAAGATGGCGGGTCCCGCACTGTCTCTGTGGCCAACATAAAAGCTCCAGAGCAGCATAGAGTTGCTCAGATGGAGGCCGCAGATACTCAGCACTGGGTGAGACAAGAGCTGGTTGCAGCCTCTGCCGAGCAGCAGAGAGGAACAGGATGGCAGGGCAGGGGTAAAGTCATGAGACACTGTTGCCTCTCCCAGCCTGTCCTCTTTCCCTCTTTTCTGACATTAGAACTGCTCTAATTTTCCATTTCGGTTTCTATTGCAGACTGTCAATGCCATTTTTTTCCAGGTCTGAGAACCTGAAGAGCCAACTCCTACTATAGATGACAGTGAAGGTGTTGGCTACTCACTAGTGCCCTTGGACTGTACTGTGCTGCACCAATGGACCTGTGACTTTAATGTGGTAGTCCACTTTGAGGGCATAAAGGGATTCAATAAAGTCAACTTCCAATGGTAATATGGAAAAATCTCACATTTGGCTTATGTCCCCAAGAAGGTGACGTGAGGACACACATTTGTGAACTCTCTGCCATATCTAAAGCAAGAAATTTGGTCACAGTGAAGATTCTCACCAGAACACAAGGCATTTCAGATCATAGGTATGGGAAGTTTGGAGTCGGTGCTTCTCCAAAAAAGCAGTGGTTCTCAACCTATGGGAGAACCTCTTTCAGGCAAACCTCTGTTTCCAAAAATTTTTAATGCATGCATCCCTATGCTTGGCTTTATATTTAAATACCCTGACGCACCAGAAGAGGACATCAGATCTCATTACGGATGGATGGTTGTGAATCACCATGTGGTTGCTGGGATTTGAACTCAGGACCTTCGGAAGAGAAGTCTGTGCTCTTAACCGCTAAGCCATCTCTCCAGGCCCTCAAAATATTTTACAATTCTTAACAGTAGCAAAATTAATGTAACAAAATAATTTTGTGGTTGGGATCACAATATGAGGGACTGTATTAAAGTGTTGTAACATCAGGACATTTGAGAACCACTGCCTTACAACCTTTTTGTAGCCACTGATCTTTCCAGGGGTATGCAGTGGTCTTGCTGGGTATAGTTTTGGCTCCTGGAGGTGATCCCAGTGCTCTGCAGTGCTCTGGTGTTGGGCAGGAATGTACAATGGAGTCACTTATACATTGTTATGTATCTGTCTGCTAGATTGTTCCATCTGCTTGTGTTGATGGCCAGAAGGGGTGAGTTGCTGTCATCCAAACATTTCCAAAGCACTGAGTGAAAATTTATTACATGACATTTAGTGGTTTTTTTTTTTTTCACATCACTGAACTCTAGTGACCTTTAGGAGCAAAACTGGAGTCTTTGTTTCTGAATGGATTTTAGCTGAGACTGCTAAAACCAGCTGTGGTGTTGGTCTGACTCTTCTGCCTGGCTTGGGATACAGAATACATGTATCAACATAGCTACAGAATGGAACTGTAGATGACAGGTTTCTGGGGACAGACAGTGAAGGTGGATCAAGATTACAGCAAAGATTAAAATGAAGGCTGGAGACCTTCAGCTCATAAAGTGCTGGCCAGGCAAGCATGAGGACCTGAGCCTAACCCAAGAGTCCAAGGATTAATAAGGATAATGATAATAAAAATGCATGCTGATAGTCACAGCACTAAGGCAATTACAGGTTGACCCCTGGGGCTCCCTGGCCGGCCAGCCAGGCCAACTGTGAGAGTTTCCAGATTAAGGACCCTTTCTCAGAAAAAAAATAAGGTAGACCAAACTGGAAGTAAATACCAAAGATCTATGTCAAACCTCCACACTCACTTGCACACATGTGCATGTGATCGCATACACATGTACAAGTTTGCACATAAAAAGTGAAGTTTAAGTTCCTGAGAAAACAGACTTAGCTGTTACAGAAGACATCCATATAGCAACTGAGTACATGGGTTAGCATCTGTGTACCACGGCTCCATTATGGTTATGGTTATAGAGGGGAGCACAGATTCTATGCTGGGACGTCAGGCCTGAACTACGTTTTGGTCATCACTGTGCTGACCAAACTTTCTCTCCAGAGATTTGAAGTGTTAGCCTAACCCTTTTTCTCTTTCTGTATTAGGAAGGAACATAGAATGTTGCTTTCTGGGAAGATATCAAAAACGTTCTACAAAAACCTCAGAAGGATTTGCCAAGGGGGGCTCTCATCAAGCTGGGCTAGTAGTTAGGGATGAAGAAAATAAAAGAGTGTGGAGGTGAGCCCTAGTGCAGCATGGTCATCTACGAAGGCTGAAGCCTCTTCAGTAGGAACCGCACCTTTCAAGTCAGCACTGGGGTGTGGCCTAGAGGAAGCCTCTGAGGACTTAGCCCCCAGCACATCAGCACCAGCCACTCAGCCTGGGGCAAATGTGATGGCAACAAGGCCAGGTAAGTCACCACGGGTTCCTGACTTAGAAAAGACTTGTGTAGAAGTGGTCCCCATTGCGTCTGGGTCAGTCACCCAGGAGTGAGACTGGAGCTCACTGGTAAGGTGAGGCAGTGCTGGAGTCTGGAGCACCAAGCACCACAGAAAAGGCTGTGTCCCCTTGTCGACGTCCTCGGTCTTGTCTGCTTCCATGGTCCCACTTACTCTGCTGTGGTAGAGAACCTCGTGTGATGAGCGCTGTCCTTTTGTGTCCTGCCACCCTGACTGTCTTGTAAAAATGAGCTTTGACTTGAATCAAAACCTCTTCTCGGATGAGGATGATCTTCAAATTGTAGTGCTCTGCCTCAATTTAGACAGGGGTGAGACAGTTAGCCTTGCCAGCTGTAACCACCAGGCTTCCTGACGGTGAGTCAGCCTTCTGCAACTGTGGCCCTGTGCAGTCAGCAGTCTGCACACTTATAGATGCAGGTGAGAGAGAGCCTTCTCCAGCTGTGGGCCTCTGCAGTCAGCACTCCGAACACTTGCAAAATGTGATGAAGGAGCAGCAGTGAGCTGTTCAGTTCCTGTTCATCTGGGAGAAATAATCGGGAAAGGAGTGACACCATCTAGCTAAGTTGAGGAGCTACTGCTGTGGCTCTGCTGGGCTCCGTGCATGTACGCTTTCACAGTTGGAGTCTCGAGCTGTAGCTTTTCCAGACTGCGTGAGCACATGGATCGCCTGGCAGTTTCAGGGTCTCAAGGGGCTGCCCCATCCCTACAGCATTGCTCTACTGGGGCCCCTAGGGCTATATGCCTGAGCATCCCCACAGCAGGCTTTCTGCAAGAGGGAAGCTCTGGAATACTGGTAGTTTGATGCATACCATGTCAGAAAGGCACAAACCAGCGAAGCTACTTTTGTCTCAGTCTGAGAGTCCCAACAGCCTACTGTAACACAAGCTTACTCTGAGCTCAGAGTCCAGCCACCCAGTTTGGAAATCTGATGAAGAAAGCTAAAGATAAAGCAGGTCTATCCCAGGAGACACGCAGAGGAAGTGTCTGCTCTGACACTGCTTCTTCCAGTGCAGCTCTCAGATGGCTTCACATAGCCACCTAAGTTGAGGGGGCACCTTGCCTACCAAGTCCGTGAACCCACACATAAGTTCCTCTAGAATCACTTCACAGTCAAATCCAGAAATATTGCTTCATCCACTCAAGCTGAGAGCAAAGTCCACAGTCACAGCTCCCAGTCAGCCTTCGCCTGACTTGAGAGGAAATTTTCAGCCCACTTCAGGTCATAATGGCAAAGAGGGGCTCATGCAGGCAATCCCAAGGACTTAGCATTTTGATTCCAGGCTGCCTGGTCTTTAGCGACACAGGGCCCTGTGGCATCAGACTACCCTGTTGTCCATTGCACTTCCAAACATCAAAGTCCTGTTCTCTGTGAAAATGATCTGTGGACACAGAGCCTCCATTTGCCTGAAGGACGACTCAGAGAGGGATAGAAGCATGCAGAGTCCTGTGTGAGACACTGGTAAAGAACGAGAACTCCTCCCTCATCTAAGACTGTCTTACCTCTTGGCTTCCTGTGACACTCTTGAGAACATATCCAGGGTCAGTGTCTGTCCATATCACTGCAGAGAGGGAACAGTGCGTGGCACGGCCTGGCCACACTGGATTGGATGACTTTGTATTTGATTCATTTTCAGAGACTCTTGAATTAACAATCTGCTTCAATTTGATAGAATTATCCATTCTAGTGGTGGCTAATGCTGATAATCCCAGCCATTAAGCTGGAGGTTTCCTACAAGAACATGGCCAGCCTTGGATAGAGAGACATTGTCACACAGGAAAAGAAGGCAGATAGGCTCACTGACTAATTCTAAGTGGAGGAGGACTCAGTTCCCTTTGTGCCCTGTTCTGAGCTCCTCCTTAGTGGAGGACATGGGAATAGAAATCAAATAAGGTCTTCATATACATCCACACAGTGTGCAATCCTTTGCAGAGATGGAAGAGACGCTGGGGTAAAGAGTGCTGAGCAGCGTGTCCACTAGGAGATGAGGAAGGCAAGGCCATGGAGTAGAGAGCTTGGACCCATTCATCACTCCCAACACTCCAGGGAGTGTTGTGAAGCAAACCACACTTAGGCCTTAAGTGAGGGGGCCTAAGCAGGGAAGCTGCATCTGGCAGTAGAGCACTGGGGCCCTCCCCTCAGCACCTCAAGATCCCTGAGCAGACCTGCTGGCTGCTGCAGGGACCACCCTAGGCCCAGATGTGCTGAGGGACATCTCAGGCTCAGCTCAGTATCTGCGCCTTTATAGGGTACTCAGCAAAGCACAGGAGCAGCCAAGGTTGTGAAACTCTGGGGGAGGGAGAAGGACTAGAATCGAGGTGGGCAGAGTTTCATTGATATGTGAGGAATTGAGAGGCCCAGGGAACTGTGACAAGTTTTCTCTTGGCAGATGAGAGAAAACATCAACGTAATAACTGTGATTATCCCAGAGTAAAAGAGAGGCCCCGATTATTGTCACACAAAGAATGAGGAGAGCTGTTCATCATTCAGGAGGAACTGGGGCTGCTCACCATAGGCTAAATCCATGTAAGCAAATATGACCTCCCCAAGGGTGGGGCTCCTCTGCCTCTCTGTGAAGCACACTGGCCAAGCAAGACTTCCTCTCTGCAGAGTCAAGCCATTCGATCTCTTTGGTTTCTGAGCACATGTGAGTGTGCGTGTTCCAATGCTGAGGGCTTTAAAAACATTTGTAGACTTTGTTATTAAAAGATTCTTCAAACTTCCAGTTCCTTTTGACTGTGGATGGTAAGAGTCAGCTGTCATAGGCCATATGTGAACATGCTATAGAGATCATACCTAAAAGCTGTATATATGAAACACATAAGCCCAGGGAGTTCATTCTAATGACTGTACTTTCTCTCTGTGGAGCAGCACATGCCTTTGTGCACACCCAAGAGCTCGCACAAGCATATTTTCAAGTGTTTGCACGTGCCGTGAATGCTTCCAATGATCTTCAAGGAAGCACAGTTCCTTAGAGTGTGCGTCTGAATTTTCTTCTTGTTTCAATCCCCGAAACCCTCAGAACAGGGTGCTTTTCTTGGGATCTGACAGGTGAGAGTCACAACTAGGTGGCTCATTTCCAGATTCAGAGAGATCCCAGGTACAGAATTCAGATCGTGGGAAGTGCTGACCTGTGCTGCATTCTCCTGGGATTTGGTCTTTTCTCTTCAATTGTGTAAATCATTACCAGTTTGCATGTTGTGCCTGGGGACACAAATGGGAGATAACACAGAAAATGAGTGTCTGTTCACAGGAGGCACAGCAGTGCACTGTGTTCTCTAGAAGGTAAAAACAGGGCCCTGTGGGTCTCAGAGAGAGGGTCACAGCTGAGGTGACTTATGATGGCTTGTGAAAGAGGAGCCAAAGAAGAGTTTCATGGGGGAGGGGTCAGCGGCATGACCCATCAGAGCCATGCTCTCCATTGTCTCACGTGGGCAGAGGGAGAACTCTGCAGGTACCTCAGGCAGAGCTTCACTGTGACCAAAGTCAGACTGCAGATGCTGAGATGAAGGGGCTGCATGGCTGGTGAGCTGGGGAGGTCAGCTAAGGTCTGGGAGCTGCTAATGTGGAAAGATGAGAGGGTGATGAGATTGTGGGGGACCCAGGAGATGAGGACAGAAGGTGACAGGTCTGAGACAGGGCAGGCTTGGAGCTGGGCTCACAGGGATGGCAGCGATCCTCTCAGCAGCATGAGTAGGGTGTCCAGAGGAGGACTGTGTTTGGAAGTGGGCTTCAGCCCTAGTGTGCGGAACTTAAGACACTGGTGTGATATCAGATTTGGGGAGCCATCACTGGCAGCTGGAAGCAAGTTCTATGAAGCCAGGTGAAAGGAGGAGAGGAACCTGGAAGGCTTCTGCATGGAGCAGGCCCAGGGAGCCATGGAATGGGGAGAGCTGCCTGCATCTGAGGAGGAAGTCTCCTGAGGGGAGCAGGGGACAGGGTGTGGTGACAGAGCATGAAGGCTGCAGGAGAACTGGTTATGAGCCTCACAGAAGCCACACAGCAGGGACAGTGGAGAAGGAATTCAGGATGGGAGGCAGAGGTAGAAGGATTTCTGAATTTGAGGCCAGCCTGGTCTACAGACTGAGTTCCAGGATAGCCAGAGCTACACAGAGAAATTCTGTCTTGAAAAGCCAAAAAGAAAAAAATATATATTTATTATATATTATATATATAATATAATACATATTATATATATTTCAAGTATATATATACATGTATATATGTATGTATGTATGTATATATGTGTATATATATATATGTGTGTGTATATATATATGTATATAGTTTACTTGAGAGTGCACACAACTAACACTGTAGTCTGATGACTTGCTGAGCAACCACGTGCATACACCACTTGGGGAGGGAAACAGGCCCATGCCAGGAGCCTGGTCCACCTTTCCCACTTTCTTCCTCTGAGACTGATCCCCTCTTGCTCCCACTAACCCTTCTTCACTTTCTTTAGAGTTCACCCGCTACGTGTGCCTCCTGCCATGATGTGCTTCAGCACTGCTTAGGCCTTGCCTTCTTGAAATGCAGTGGTTAGGTATGTAACTTTACATCTGGCTTCCTTGACTTAACTCAGGCCTGCAGCTGTCTGATGGGTTGTTACACCTGGGGAGCTGGTGGAGCAGGAGAGGGAAGGTTAAGAGGGGTGAGATAACGTGACAGTAGTACAGTACCACATCAGAAGGGCAGAGGGGCTCCTCTTCACATAGGGTAAATCACACAGGTCCTATGGGCAAGACTGAAGGCAGACAGCTGAAGACCCAGACTGTGGATCTCATGTTTGAAGTAATCATGGTTACTCCTGGTGAAAATGGAATCAGAGTCAGCTGTTGGAGGAGGGAAGCAGAGAGGGTTAGAGGCCGAAGAACAAAGGTTGGAATGGTTTAGATATGAGGTAAAACATGGATGAATTGAGTCTTGTCCTTAGTGAGGACCCAGCTGGGAAGAAACTGAGAGAAGCTCAGCTTCTTTTGACCTCCATGAATCAGGAGGACAAAGCAGATCGTCCCTTCTTCCTTCTCAGACTAGCAGACCAGAGTATTTCCCTGGCATGATTTGGGGAATCATGGTGGGGCCAGTTCATGAAGCTCCTTGGCCTACCTTCCATGGTGGATCAGGCATGGCTGGCTGGGCTCACTGGGAATCTTCAGTTTCTTTTATCTTCTCAGACCCATCTGTCCCAGACAGCCTTCTTGTCCAGTGTCGATTTATACACTCATTTTAGGTATCAAAGGATGATGCCAGAATCTGTCCCAGTGGTGTATGCCTCCAAATACAAACAGCGAGGATGCTGGATTTGAGTCAGGCAAGTACAAGAACAAAATAGTGTGTGGTGGCTTCAAACTCTTCAAAAGCTCAGAAATGTTCTCAGAGTGTCTTACCTGGTTGCTCTAACAGCCTCCCTAGAAGGTGCATAGTCTAACTCCAGCTGCTCTGCAAAGATGTGACACCACTGTTGGTTCTCTAGACCCTCAAGAAATCCCAACTATTTGGTGCAAATGAAGGACTTTGGGTCCTCATGAATGCCAAGATTATTCTAGAAGGGCTTTCTAACAGGCCTGAGCATTGCAAACATGGTGCCAACAGGTTTTCCCTCCCCCGCTTCCACTTCCTAAAGCTAGCCACCAAGGGCCATTTCCTTATTTAGCCACTTCCTTATGCCTAACTCATCCCTAAGACTGATCACCAATGTCCAAGAATAAAAATTTATCATCTGGCTACACTGACTAACATGAATAATCAGGGCTTACCAACTCACCTACCCCAGACTTCCCCTTTTGCTCCTTACAAGCCTCTCCTGCAAAGCCACGTGCTGCTGTCCTTATCCGGTCCAGAGGCAGCCCCTCCCTACCCCTCTACTCGTCAAATAAAATCTTCTTTGTGCTGAGGATTTGGTGTTTAGTGCCAAATCTCAGGCCCCTTCATTGGTACCATAACTCAGATGGGCCTACAGGAACACCACCCCAACCCCCACCAGGTCTGTGTACTTTCCGGGCCATCTGGAAACTACTCTCTTCATCCAGCAGTGGCTAACTGGTGAGTTTCCCCTTTCTAGCCATCCTAACTATTCCCCAGGACATTGGCCGATGACCACTGTTCATCTGGCACTCCAGCTCAGTCTTGTGGGAGCTGGGAGAATGCACCCTGCCATGGCCTGTGCTGCCAGGGCAGATACCCTCAGATGGCCAGGAGGCACATTTTGTTCAATTTGGCTTTGTTGACAATTTTTCCTTTTTGCTTTTTGGTGGCCTTTCTGCCAAAATCCAATGTCTGTTCTTAATCATCCAAAAATCCTTTGCAGGTCCCCTGATATTTCCTCAGACCATTGTATAGTTCTCTCAGTGACAGAGTTTGGTTGATAACTCCTTTCTCCCAGAGACCTCCCTATCCACTGGAGACCTGGGCTCTTGACTATGGCTCGCCAGCCACCATTAGCAATGGGATCCACTCCCCTGTCCCCATCAAGTCACCTCTGGGATGTCTCTTTAAAAAAATTGCAGGTGACTCCAACTCACACTGACATTTCTGGTGCATCTTAGCTCTCAAGAATGGCCCTTATATCCTTAGATAATCCAGGTGGCAGCCTTTTTAATTTTGTGGGCATGGGAAGATGGAAGGAGATCCCCTTTTACTCTCTCTCCACCTTCCCTCTCTGCAAATTCCCCGTGTCTCCACCTTTTTCTGCTTCTGTTCCAAGCCTTTCCCTTACATTTCCTGTTCCTCCCTTACATATTATTGGCCATCAAAACCAAATGCCTGTTATTTAAAAGATCACAGGCATTTCTCTCTCCAGCATGGAGATGAAGGATAGATATGGGCTTTTAGGGAGTGCTTCTTCTCACCCTAGGTACCCCCGGATGCAGAGGCCATATCTCTTCAGGGCCTCGTGTGGATATCTGCACATTTCTGTACATTTTAGTCACTCTGGTCTGTTCCTTTTGACTCCTTGTGGAGAAAATGTAAAAGCACACCAAATATCAGACATCTGTCAGCACTGGACAAGAAAGATCAGTGTGGGTCTTCCTGTCTCTGAGGCTGACCTAAAGTCTCCAAAGCAGCACAGAGCTGCCGAGACAAGAGGCTCAGCTCAGGCCCACTCATGGTGGAACATGCCTTTAATCCCAGCATTCAGGAGACAGAACCATGGATATCTCTGAGTTCAAGGTCAGTTTACAAAGCAAGTCACAGGACAGTTAAGCTTAAGCATTAAATGGTGTAATAGTGAGGAGAGCTTTTGGGAGTGCTTGGCAGGAATTTGACATTGGGCCAGGACAAGGAAGTAGGCTTCAGGCAGGAATCTGATAATGGGCCAGGACAGGGAAGCAAGCTCAGGCAGGAATCTGATTTTGGGCTAGAACAAAGTAGTAGGCTTCAGGCAAGAATATAACTTTGGAGAGCAGACCTTGGGCGCAAGCTCCACAGCCAGTCCCACAACACCCAGAGGAAGCTCCACTCCCAGGTGCTCTGACACACCCAGGATCAGAGGTAAGCAGGAACCAACATCTGTCCCAACACTGGGAGTAATTGGGTCCAGTGGGACCAGGCACACAGGAACTCTGACAGCCCAGTGACTCCAGTTCCTTCTGGTCTGCCGGGGTTAGTGTTCTGAGCAGACCTTGGGCACAAGCTCTGCAGCCAGTCCCACAATTCACAGAGAAAGCCACACTCCCAGGTGATTTAACAAGCCCAGGATCCCAGGATCCCAGAATCACAGGATCACAGAGTCAGCTTGATTCTGAGGGGTTCTGAAACAACCAGGATCACAGGAAGGACAGGCTCCAGTCAGATTTAGCAAGGGCAGGTAGGACTAGAGTTGACCAGATGGTGGGGGGCAAGCTTCAGAAAATAACACAAACCAAGGTCACTTGCCATCATCAGAACCCAATTCTCCCACCATAGCAAGTCCTGGACACACCATTACACCGGAAACGCAAGATTCAGATCTAAAATCACTTATGATGATGATACAGGATCTTAAGAAAGACATAAATAGCACCCTCAAAAAAATACAGGAGAACACAGGTAAACAGCTAGAAGCTCT
>NW_022196903.1:79444044-79449414 GCF_008632895.1 Mastomys coucha
ATGTCTAAAAGTTGTTCTTATTTTGGGCTTGTACCACAGTAAGAGCCAAGATTTTAAACTCTACTAAACACAAAACAAAGAAAAAGACTTTATATATTCATGTTCATTTAAGAAAATACTAGTAGTGGTGTATTATTTTTAAGTATACAGTTAATATGTTTGGAGTTATTTAAAATTTATATTGAGAAAAATGTATTTTCACTATTGCTGTAGACGAGCACCTACATACGACTATTAAATTGTTGTTTTATATCAAACAACTTTTATAATACTCATTTTTATTGTTATAATATTTTATAAATTTTAAGGAATATGACAAAAAAGATATTGTAGGTATTGAAGGGGGGTCTTTGGGAGGAACAGTGGTACAAAAGGGAAATGAATGTGATTCAATTATACTTAATTGAAATAAGTTTTTAAATGTTAACAAATTCAGATAAATTGAAATCATGTAACTTTTCTCATCATAATGCAATAAAAGTTTAAAAAAAAAAAAGAGTATAACTTTGGCCTAGGACAGGGAAGTAGGCTCAGATATCTTGGTCACCCTGATTAGCCCTTAGAAACAGTGATCTCGGCACTTTGTTTATTGCCCTGCTTGTTCCTTGATTATTTGTGTTTATTGTCTTGCTTGTTCCTTAACCTAGAACTGACCTTATTACTTGCATGTAATTAAAATGGTATAAAAGCAGATTGGGAAAAAAATAAACCCGCCTCAGCCTCAGAACTGTCTGGGGTCATGTTACAATGTTGTCTTTTTTCTTTTTAATCCTGGATCCTGCCCTGGAGAACTTGTTGACTGAGCTGGCTTGGTCATAATAGAACAAGGTTGTCATGTTCCAGTCCCAGTAAACAGCAGAACTTGGCAGCTTTGTCCATGTGGCTCTGGCTTTAGAGTCAAGAATAGAAGGGTTTACTGGGACAATTGATGCTGGTTAGCTGGAGCTAAGAAATGAGCAGTGCTTAAGAAGAAACTAGTACCACGGAGGTGAAATCTTCTGGGGAGTGTTTTCTCAGAGCCCAGAATAAATATTTTCCAGAGATAACCAAGGTTGTACATCATGCTACAGCTGGACTTGGTAATGTTTTGAAGGCATGGAGGGGTCATAGAGAGCAGCTGAGGCTTGAAATTGTGAGAGGCCAGGAAAGGCCATTGGTGAAATTGCAGCCTCAGTTGCAGTTGACAGCCCAGGACTGAAGGGGAAATTCAAAGAAGTTAAGGATTGGTACTGTAAGACCCCAACCCTCAGTGGCATTTACTTTGAGATGCCCCCGAATGAAACTCCAAAAAGCAGATCGATGCAAAAGCAAGAGGTTTATTTTCTGGTGCATCAGGGGTCAACCCTAAATCAGTTGTGATGAGAAGGTGAACCCGAATAGCTATTAAAAGTAATTTTTATACTTTTTAGGGGCACAGGTTACATCAGCAAGGTTACAGTTCAAACTTATTGGCTAAGCATATTGACCTTTAAATTTATTGGCTAGCAAGCATGACATGCATTTGAACTCTACCTGGGACTTTCCAGAGGGTCAGGTAACATCAGTCAGTACATTCTGAGAATTTACTCAAGAATATTCCTGTGGGTGGAGAATGGAACTTGGCCTAGACTTGACTCCAGGTAAGAGGAGGAAGCTGTAAGGAGGATGTGGGACTGGAAAACCCCTTAGGGTCCCTTAGTACCATGAAGAGAGCCTGTGAGAGGCTATTGGTGAAGCCTAGTTGCAGTGGAAAAGCCCAGAATATTGGAGATACCAGTACCATAGGATGACCACCAAGAACAGCAGCAGCACCAGTGGAGTGGATCAACCAGTGCTACCGAGGGTGGAGCTGGAGAAATGATGTAAGCCCTATGGTGGGGCTCAAAAGATTAAGTGTGGATCAAGTAGCTGTGAAGTTGAAGTTGCCTTGGGTATCCCCGAGCTATTGGATAATAGCCAAGGGAAGCTGCTAACCAGGAACAAGGCCAAGAGAACAGAGCTTGTTGCAGTCAACAAGGATGGAAGGAGTGGGAGAGAGATCTGAAGAGTCCTTTACATCGTACCTGGAGATTCAGAGTTTGGAGTTTCCCCTGATGTTTTTGGTCTTGCTTTGGTCCAGTATTACCTCACTATGACATTTTGGAACAATAATGTATATCCTGTGATTGATTGTATAGGGAATTACAGTTAAGACCTGCTGAGGTGATTTCAGAGGGTGGAGGTAATAGAGGGAGGTAGTTATAGATTCCAGTTGGGGGCATTGACCAGTTGCAGAAATGAGGATTATAATTGGCATGAGTGTTTCTACCTTATCTGGTTAAAATGTATTTGTACAGATATTTGTGTTTTCTTTCCTCATGTCATGTAACATCAATTAAGAGAATATCAGTGACTATCTTACTTGAGATACTAAAAGAATGTCCCTCAATGGACATTGCCCTCTATTCCAAATTTATAATGAAATGTGGTCATACAAGGTATAGTCATATCATGTTAGGTATAATTGTCATGGTTGTTTTCATTTGGAAATTAAGTAGGACATAAGAGGATATGATTTTTTAATTTAACTTAATTTGGAAATTAAGTAGGATACTTGTAATGGCTATTCTTGGTTGTCCATTTGATTACATCTGGAATTAACTAAAACTTAAATGTCTGGGCACACTGGTGACAGACGTTTTCTTAATTAAATACTTTGACAAGGGTAACCCAATTCTAACCCAAATCCTTGAGGTGGGACTGTACACCTATAACCCAGATCTTTGGAGATGCATACGCCCACCTTTCATCTAAGCCACATCTGCTGCCTTCTAAAGGACATGGAAGGAGGAGAGGCTCTCTTCCTGTTCAGTCTTGCTCTGTCTAGCAAGTCCATTCCTTCACAGGCATTAGAGCCTACTTCCTCAAGATTCCAGTGCTCACTGAAGACCACCTAAGACATCCAGCCTGGTGGACTGAACAAGAACTGGATTCTTGGACCTTCCATTGGTAGACAGGCATTGTTAGACCACAGACAGAAAGCCATTCTGATAAAACCATTTAGATAGATAGGTAGATACATACATACATACACACATACACAGATACTGATTCTATATGTTCTATTCTTCTAGAGGAACTAGACTAATACAGCGTGTGTCTGTTGCTCATGTCCCACACCTAAATAAGTTTAGAATGTCAACATTAAAACTGTTCCATTTATGTACACCTTAGAACCTAGACCAACTTTATAAATGGCCATTCTTCCTCACACTTCTAATTTTCTTTTCTTTTCTTTTTTAAGATTTATTTATTTTATTTATTTTATGTGTATGAGTACATTGTAGCTGTACAGATGGCAGTGAGCTATCGTGTGGCTGCTGGGAATTGAACTCAGGATGACCCCCACTCATTCCAGCCCCATTTGCTCCTGTGTAATACACTGTAGCTGTCTTCAGATGAACCAGAAGGAGGTGTCATATCTCATTATGGGTGGTTGTGAGCCACCATATAGTTGCTGGGATCCAAACTCAGGACCTTCGGAAGAGCAGTCAGTGCTCTTACCCACTGAGCCATCTCGCCAGCCCCACTCTTCTAATTTTCAATGGATTTCCTGTAGCAAACACCCTTTTTGGGTTCAGAGAGTACTGTCCTATTTATGTTTCTAGTATTGTCAAACCTATGCCTTCAATTCACATGCTGAAAGTCATCAGCATAAATTTAGTTTATTCCTTATGTTACAGTTAGAGCATTACTCTGATGTCTCTCCTAGGTCTACATGGAGGTAGATCCTACTGACCTGTGAGTTTCATTTCTGGTTAGTACAGTCATTTTACTATAAGAAGGGAAAGTGAATAATGGCCTGGTTGAGAACTTTCTACAAGGAGAATTTAGACATCTGAAAGAATTCTGAAGTAATTTTCACTTACCTTTCAGAAAAGAATTTCAAAAACAGCAAAATAGGTTCCGGGCATCCATTGTCCACTGGAGCTTAGCTCTCCACCTGTTACATAGGACTGTGGTTAGCTGGATTGCATGTTACCCTTCTCCTCAGGGAATGAAGGAATCTTTATTATGGGAGCCAAGACCACACGGCATGTCCTTTCTCCGTGCTCTGCCTTTTGCTGCTCAACCTTTACATCTCCTAATAACCACCTCTATTTTCCTTCTCCCGAACCTGAAATTTCCATAACCTGAAATAGACACAAGGCAGAAGTCTCCACCAATAAGCAATGCCCCAAACCTGAAATGGACAGTACTCATGTATCCCTGATAAAACTCAGCCTGGCTTCAAATACTAAGGTGACATAACCAGCAAGGAAGCAGAATGGGGATTATATCTGAGGATGAATGGGTCTGCCAGGCTGGAGGGGGTAACAAGAGATAGTACTGTGGGCAGAAAAACTCAAGTGGGACCTACATTTAAATGTATATGCATATACACACATGTACACACATACATATGCGTGAACACATAAGATGGAGAATTTAGGGGGAAAGAACCAGTGGGAGGCACAAAGGGCGAAAGCTGAGCAGTGTGGGAAAGAACATGAGCAACGTGGACTAATTCTGTGCATGAAAACTTAAGGGAACCCTGTGTTTTCTATGCTAACCATTAATATTAAGGAAAGCATTATATCCCTGGCTAAAACACACTAGCTAAAGTACACCATTCAATACTTTCACCACACAGTGGTTTTAGTTTTTACACAGCTGATATCAACTCCATCAGTAGTAAACCCCAAATTCTTACGCGATTAGACAACCTGAGCCTCAGTCGTGCCAGGTGTCAGGCTGGGGAGTCTGGGCTAAGCTGGTTTTTTGTTTTTAATAGTTTTTAAGGTTCTTGGGCTGCCTCCCCACTCTATTCCAGCTTTTAAGAGCTCACTATACTTAGGATTTCTTGTGTAAAAAATGCCTTGGAGGAAAAAGAGCAGATAATTGGACAAATGTCGGACTCTTCTGCACTAGGGTCAGGCAAGTTCTGTGCTGGGATGCAGAAGCCGGAGGGAAGAGCTGACAGACCTTAAGGATAACCAGGAGATAAAAGGCGGCGGGACTCAGCTGAAGTCGGGAGAGGACAGTCTTGAATGTAAAAGCACTTCCTTTTAGTGCTAACTGAAGCCTGGGAAGGGGGGATTTAGGTATTGCTTGTTGAGACATAAAACTAAGGACTTGGGATTCTGGTATCGGGAGAGTCCAGTCTGGCCACACCAGCTTCAGCGACTCCTTATTTTTGGCGATAGAACTACGGACTTTTGAAATCTGGGAAAGGGAGCAGACAGTTTCAAGAAGTAAAGCGGATGGCAGTGGTGGCGCACGCCTTTAATCCCAGCACTTGGGAGGCGGAGGCAAGCGGATTTCTGGGTTCGAGGACAGCTTGGTCTACAGAGTGAGTTCCAGGGAAGCCAA
>NW_022196903.1:79449424-79460404 GCF_008632895.1 Mastomys coucha
AAAAAGTAAAGCGGATCACAAACACCTGTAAATAGCAAAATCATCCAGAGGCAAGGACAGCAGAAACTCCCTCAGGTGACTCCCTCCGTCTCCAGTGTCCTGGAAGTGACAAAACATCTCCAGCTGGTACCTAGGGCAGGGTGTCTTCATCTCAGACCGGACGCCTCGCATCATCAGCACCCAAATAACGGCTGAGGGTTGTTGGCCACGAGCCTTCCTTGTGCGCGTGCGCACTGGCCTGCACGGAGGACGTTGAAAAACCGACGTAAGAGCTTCACTCTGCAAAGAGAGTTTGTATCCGCCACGCCCTCCGCAGCTCGAGGGAGGTAGTGCGGGCCTGCTAGGTGGCGCTTCTACCACAGAACCTCAGTTTTTCAGACCAGGAGCAAAAGTTCAATTCTCCTTCCGCGCTGCCCCACACGCCTCTGTGTTCTTATGCACATTTTGTCATTGTTTATACTATTACTTTCACACATGTATATTCTCTTTCCTAACAAAGTAAATACTATACACTTGAAGCGTGTCCCCATATGATGGTGCAAATATATGTACATATGCATATATATTCATATTCATTCTTGTTATAAAAGTCTCAGAGAAGTTCATCGATTATAGTCAGTGTAACTAAAAGTGACGCCATTTATTTAACTGTTCGATATTTTTACAGACATATTCCTGTTTGGGAGGTGTTTGTGTTTGGTTTGGTTGGGGTTTTCATCTTCTCTAACAGAAAATGCCTCACCTAGAAGATCAGGAGAGGTGAACGTGAACGTAACCACCCTTCTATTGAGAGCTAGTTTCACTTTTATCACAGACCAGGTACCGTGGTAGCTATGTATTGTAGGGTAAAAAGGCCAGGGAAACCTTCCCTGTCACCTCGCCACCAAAGCAGAGCTGTAACACACGTTTGCTGTTACTCAGATGGACTCTCCTGGTGCCTTGCTCCCCCTAGTGGTCTGAGCCGCACTAGCACTCGACCCCTCACCTCCAGTCCACCCACAGCAGCAGACTCACTTCCAGCTCACGTGTGGCTCAGCACCCCATCCATCAGCTACAATTAGGTAAGCTTCCACTTTATTTGGTGTAAACATTTCCCTGAGTCATACGAAGTGACCACTGGGTGCCCGGCACCCCTCTGGTACTCTTGGAGGCAGAGGTGACCCCCAGCTTAAGGTCTTTAGGGTTGTGGCTGACCCTCTTCACCTGCCGCCATCCCACAATCCTTAGGGCTGCAATCCCGCAGCTTCTTTAGGCTCCACTGGCCCGTTGCCTCCTTTCCTGCTCTCTTCTCCCATATCCACCTCGGAGCTGCCCATAAATCTCACAGCAGCTCTAGGCCCTCAGTGGCTTTTGCAACTCCATTCCCCAACCTTTTCCCATGGACGGGACCCTACTCGGTTTTAGTCCTTGCCTTCTGGCCTCCAAGAAGCCCTGGTACCAGGCACTGAGTCTTTCCTCTGGCTTAGGCAGGCTAAGCTCCTGACCCCCCATTGAATGTGGTGATGACACACAGAATGGCTTGGTCCTCTTTCAGTCTTCCCTGAGTCCTGGGGACACCTGAGACCACAGGCTGCAGTGGCATTTTCCTTCCTCTCTCTCATCCATGGGAATGGTGTCTTCCATATTTTCCCAGTTCCCCTTGGGATGCCTCTAGAAAACCTCCAGCCTCTACACCTTGCACCTGACCTGAAGGAACCTAAATTTATTCACCTTTGCAATAGAATTTGACCTTAATATCCCTTAGATAACCAATCCAAATGGCTATCTAGTGGCACCCTAGATCCTAATAGTGTTCAGAACCTTCACAAATACTGTAAGCAACCAGGGAAACATTCCCCATTCCCTGTGTCCCATCTTTGTCTTAGCCCTGTTCTTTCTCTCTTTCTGTTCCCCCATCTAACTTCCGGCTGTGAAGCCCAAACCATTACTTTGAATCCAGCTAGTGAGCCCCACCCCTACTGGCCTCCCCCCACAGCTTCTCCTCCAGCCCCCCAGTCCCTCCTTCCTTTCCAGTGACAGGCCACCCTAATCAAATCTCCCCAGAATTCACTCTCAGTTCATCAACAGCCCTTAGATATATTCCACTATCCATTCCTGCTCTATCATGGGACTTCCTCTACCTCCCTGAACCCAGATAACCTGGCCCCAGTTCTCCCTTTGTGGGGGTTAGGGGTGGGCTTGCTGGGGTGGATGGCATGGTCAGGGCATGTGATCTCTCTCAGGTAGAGGAGAGGTTGAGGTCTCATATCACTAATCCCTCCACTTTCATTAAAGAGTTCCAGAGTTCTCACCAACCTTTCAGTCTCACCTTCCATGACATTTACACAATCCTCACCAGCAACTTTCTCTCCCCAGAGCACAGGCCATCCTAGGGCACATGCAAACAAAATCCACCAAACTAATGCTGCCCACCCAGTCTGGGCTGGCACAGTACCAGACAGAGATTCTGAATAGAACTACAAAACTCTGGGGGACATTTTAGCCAGAGACCAATTTGTAAATTGCCTCCTGCCTAGTCTCCACGAGGTGGTCAATGATAAAACAAACAAACAAAAACAAAAAACCAAATGAGCACCAAGAGATCATCCAGGACAAACATGAAAACCCGTCTCAATTTTTAGACCACTTTACAAATATACCTATCTTACAATATAGCAATCTGGATCCTGAGACCCCAGATGGAAAACAACTCCATCTTCCAGAGTATTTCTGACAGTAGGGCCAAACTTAAACATCTAGGGAAAGGACCACCATTTTTGGCCTCACCCATTGTCCTAATAGATTCTCTCTAAACCAAATATCTCTACTACAAAAAGTCCACCAATGACATGCCACCCTGGAAAGCTCTGTCCCTCTCCCCACAAGAAACCCTGTATAAACCTTGCCTTCTGCTCAGTCCCCTGCTGCTTCTCCCCTGAGCAGAGGCAGCCAACTGGTTTTCCCCTCCCAGTCAATCTCTTGCATGAGGTTTGCTGTGCATGTGACTTTGTGGTATTCCTTGGCTCCCGATTGCCAGCTATACCACTTTGACTGGGGAGACCTTCTCCTCCGGAACAGAGCTATAACACATCTGATGGGGAAACCTTCGCCTCCTGGAGCAGAGATGCAATGCTTACATGTACAGAGTGGTTTTATGTTCTAGTAAACACCACAGAGAACAACAGAGAGGGACTCAAGGCCAAGATTCCCACAGCATTGAGCCGAGGGTCTGTGTCTCCTAGGAGATGTCTGAATTCACCTATCGTGGAACTAAAGGACAGGATATCTGAAGCCAGAGTAGTGGACTAAGTCCCAGGTTAGACTGTAGAAAATCATGGTAGCCACTAATAACGACCTTTTACTTAGTTTGTAATTTCTGAAAATATCTCACAACCACTCATGGTAATATTCACTGTATAAGCTGAAGGAAAACTCAGAATTATTTTTAAAAAAATGAGTGAATGAATGGGCAGATGGCTGTCAGCTAAACTTTGGGTGATAGTCATTTCAATCCACACGTGTTTATAATCATGAAAATTCAACCATAAAGAAAAACAGATCAATATATATTGCTAATTGGAAAGGTAAGAGCCATAAGTGAACAGAACAAAGTTTGTTTACAATTGAAGAGACTGTAAACATGAATTAGGCACATTTCAAATTGACATTAACTTATGAACTAGTTCTTTGGAATATATAGAAAACAGTACATGGCCCCAAGAAGAAATAGGCACAATAACATGCAAATATGGCATGAGTTTATCAGTAATTGAAAAACCCAAATGGATCTTTTATATCAAGTCTTCCAGAATGCATAAAGTTAATTTGAGAACATGCTCACACTAAACCAACCCAAGAAAACCCAGATATTTTTTGATGGACTGATAAATAAAAATTGATCACAGAACAACATTATTAAGTGGATTTAAAGGAAACATCAAAATAGTAATTCCATATGCTGAAGATGGATTCATTCCAGACATGCAATTTCAGTATACCCAAGTCAATGAACATAATACATCAAAGAAATGATGTTTTATATCTATTATACTAAATGTGTGTATATTTATATATAGTATGCATCATATTGCTGATCCTAACTGTAAAGTAAGAACTAATAAAATCTCTGCTTTCTTTTGTAAAACATTTATATAACTCATTACTTTTCTTTCTGTAACTTCATTGTATAGTCTTTTAAAATCAGATAATGATTTTACCTTATTTCTGTGTGTCTGTGGATTTGTGCATGTGGGTTCAGTGCCTGTTGTGGTTAGAAGAGGTGGGCAGATGCCCTAGATCTGGAGTCAAGTGATAGTGCACTGCCTCCTTCCCCAAAAGAGCAATGGGTGCTGTTACACACTGCACTATCTCTCCAGCCCCATTGTACAGCCTCAGGCATCAAATGCAGATAAGCTGCGTGTGGGGACGACCTTTCCAACAGATCTGTTCAAAACACTTAGCTCTTGCTTGTTATATGACAATGTTTTAGGTACCAAAATGCTGTAATAGAGATCACACACACACACACACACACACACACACACACACCCTTGGCCATGGTAAAACACATCTGTAATGCCAGTACTTGGGCAGCTGCAGCAGGAGGATCACCAGTTTGAGGACAGTCGAGGCTACATAGCCATTTTGTGTCAGATTGCTAAATCCAATGGCTTTGCCTGTCAAACGTGAGCATCCCCGTAAGGACTGTTAGGTCACCTTCACCATATGACTCCAACACTGCAGTGAAGTTACTGGTCCCTTTACATAAAAACTATTTTACAAGTGGCTCTGGAAAGTATGTGCAAAGATAATGGGGGGACACCGACTAAGACCAGGAGGAGAACTGGGTGGGAGTGGTGGGTCCTGGGCCCATTGCCATGGCTGCCAATGACATCCTGATTGCACCCCTAGGCTGAGGACTATCGGCCTTCAGTGAGCTTCTTATACCAGAGGCTTATGGCTGGGACGTGGCTCCTGTTTCAAGTCCAAGTCCCTGGGTTCAGTTCCTAGCACTACTGAAATCTGTCCTGGTGTTTGCCTATAACCCAGCACTGGGAGCTAGTGGCATTTCTGAGTAGACACTTAGTCTCTGCTTTTTCGGGGGTGGGTAAGATTTCTATATAAGGCAGGCTGGCCTCAGAGATTTGATGATTCTCCTGCTTCAGCTTCACTGAGCTTCAAACAGCAGTGATATTGATGTTCTGTTTAGACCAAAGCTAGAGATATAGGGCGCCCATATTCTGGAGTAGCATGGAGCCACAAATCATCACTGTAGCTGCCAGAAGCCAAAAGGCACTGGGTAGAAGGTATAGGTAGCCATGAAGGACTCCTTATTGCTCACAACATATGGTCAGTGCTCTGATCTCTCTTGCTACTTCTTCAATGGTTGACAGAGATATAGAAGGAGCAGAGGGATAAAGTTCTCCACAGACTGACTGCAGCCATTTCAGTAGACAGAGGTTCTTTAGCTATCTGGGGGAAGTATTCATGTCAGCCACTCTCGAGCTCTGCAGGAACTCCATGTCTGTGACATGGATCGCTCGATAGCAGGAGCAGGCTGTAACACTGACAGTGAATTACATCAAGTGAGTGGGGCAGGAGCGAGCGGGGCTGGAGCAAGCAGAGGTCCTGAGTTCAATTCCCAGCAGCCACATGATGGCTCAAGGCCATCTATACAGCTACAGTGTACTTATACACATAAAATAAATAAATAAATCTTTAAAAAAAAGAAAAACCAGAAATATTATGTGTTTTCATTTTAATCCCAGGTGTGGGGCTGCTTTGGACTGTCCACAGCAGCTGACCTTGATTTGCCTCAGGCTCTAGCAGAAGTGTGTTTTTACAGCTGCAGATAAATTCGGCAATTGTGTGATGTTTGGAATTCTGGGAGCCTTTCAGAGGGCACATAAATGCAAGGACCTTGAGGGGCAGGGTCTGTTGGTTATTTAGAGGGGTTGGTTGCGGTTTGTTAACAATTGTGCTCAAATAAGAAACAAAAGAAAAGAAATTAGATTCAGGGATTTTCCTAATTCCTCTCTCCCCTGTAGACTCCCTCCCCACAGCCCGGACAGTAAAACAGCAACCACTTGGGCCCCAGGGCTGCGGCTGCCCACCTGTTGAGTGAAACCAGGTTCCAGTTACATTCAAAAGCTCCACCCCCACAGAGTAACAAGGAAGTCACTGATTGGACTGTTACACTGACGTATTTTGGGGGAAGGGTTTTTGGCCCAGGTAATACATCCGTTGGGAGAACAAAGGATTATTATTAAAGAACCAGATGGCTGAGCAGTAATGTCTCCCGTCTAATTCTTACCCTTCCACGTGGGTAGGTATGTCTGTGGCCACTCTATCCTATCTCTAACTCTCTCTAGCAGCTGCTCTCCTTTCTAACTTCATTTTTCCAGGTTACCCACTGTTTAATGTTACTGCAGGACGGTAACAGATGGCTCCCAACGTGGGGCTGGTTTGGAGTGTATTTAAACTGAGCTCTCTTATAAGATATGGACAGCATATTCCTGCCGGGGTGCACAGCCGAAGTGCTGGGTTTTCGGCCAGAGTGCCAGGGTTTTCGGCGGGTCCTCCGGGTTTATCTGAGCCCAAGCTGGCACAGATAGGGACGTAGCTATGGGGAAAACTTGGGGACAAAAACGAGCTATGCATAGACTCAGGAAGAACTATCATGTCTTGTTTACGTGTTTCAATGTGTGTGTATGTCGGATGAATGCGGATTGTCCCGTCTTGCGTTTTTGTTTTGCCCCTCTGTACATGTGGCCAAGATGGCCGCGGAGGCTCCGCCCATAAGTAAAGGCCTTCCTTATCTAGTGCTAGCTGCTCGGTTCTGGGACTTGAACAAATTAGTTTGGTCACAGCAGGCAAGTGAGTGCAGTGGCGGTTAAAGGTAAAAGCTTTCTTCCTCTGCCCGGGAAGTCTGGCTCACGCATGTGTAGTTGGAGGAGGGGCTAGAGACTCCACGCAGGAGTGCACTCCCCTCCCTCTCTCCACACAGTCACATGGAGCGTGGGCTGCCCGGCAGGGGACACCGGCCTGCACTGGGCCGTGGCTGGGGGAGCAGAGCTCAGCAGACACTGCTGGCAGCTCGTCCTGCAGGGGTCGCTTCTTGGCGGACTGACAGTGACTCGCAGGGGAGGTCTACGCGCGTGTGCATTCGGCACTCTCTATGCACTCGGCACTCTCTGCCCATGGTCCGGGGACTTTCCCCTAAGCACAAAGATAAGGAACACGTCCTCTGTGTGTAGCCTGGGAGACAGGCCTTCAGAGCGAGAAGACAAGTTCCTTTCTGCACCTGCACGACCCTGCGGCCAGCCCATGGCTACCTGCTCGTTTTCTAGTCTGGCTGAGTCCGCATGCTCCAGACTCTAGAGTGCACTCCAGACACTAGAGTGCACTTCCCTCCCCCTCTCGAGCGAGGCTGGAGCGAGCGGGGCTGGAGCAGGCGGAGGAAGCTCATCGGCGGGGCCACACTGAGTGCTCGTCACTCTTCAGCCCCTGGGAGGGTCTGAGACTGGGGCCTCCCGCGGCCCTAGCCGGGCTCTCCCCAAGCAGGGAGGTGAGTTCCCAGAGAGCAGGGCTCTACGCGTGGACAGACTGTGCAAGAGTAGCCCGGGGTGGGCGGATGCCTCCCTCGCTGGAGCTTGGAACAGACTCTCGGCCAACAGGGTAAGTTCTTTGGCTGAGGTGAGGCGCCTCGCGGGCCTCATAACCCAATTCAGACCAGGAGTTCTGGGCTGTAGTACATTATGCCGATCTGGTGTCCGCACTAGTTCGAGGGCTGCGCGCTCTGCAGCTCTGCTTCCCACTGCTCAGTGTCAAGGGCCACCAGCCTGCATATGCATACAACAGAGTGAGCAGGCGGCCATGCTGGGCCCTCTCAGGATTAAGCAGGACTGGGGGGACACTGCGCTTGCAGTGGAGACCCGGTTTTGACACCCCAGCTTTGCCCAGACTCAAATCTCTTGGTGCGCATGCGTGGGGCCCAAGCGTGCGGCCCAACCTCAAACTACACTTCCCAAGAGACTTAGCGGCCACAGCAGTGCGCATGCACACAGATTCTAGGAACTATAGATAACCATTATCCTCAAGATAGTTAATAAAGGTTTTTTTTTATATGCATGAAGTTATCTTTCCAAGGTAATGGCTTGGAAGACAATAGACTATGCCCTTGTGGTATTTACTGACAGCACATCTAGAAAGTACTAGTTTTCTCATTAATGGTATACAAGTTATTAGGTATTCCTGGTCTCTCTGCTAATTGGCTGATTAACTGCAGTTTTATAGGCCTTTGAAGCTGTGTCCTATACGTTTAAGTTTTTCTCCAACAGCTTCTGTTTTGCACAGTTTTTAAAGTAAACATGCCTACTAGACTTCTAGTTGATCAATTACCAAGTTACCATTCTTACACGAAAATTATCAATTCTATATTGGCCATATTAGGGCTCATTCTGGCCTGCAATTACCATTGACAGAGCCCTTATGTAGAGAGATTATAGTTTCTGATCCGGTGGTCTTAATTAAACGAGATCATGATAAGTTTCCATTTGTCCAGCCAAACTCTGAGACACAAACTTGAAAGTTCCAGTGAACAAACAAGAATGATCATTAGACAGTGCCCTAAATGTGTTATTTTTTCTCCAGTCCCACATTTGGGAGATAGACCCTATAAGGCTGGTACCTTTAATACCTGACATATAGATATTACACTTTACGTAGAATTTAGAAAGCTTAATTATATACAGGTCTGCATTTTTACCTGTTCAAGATTTATTTCTGCTTCCCTGCAAACAGGAGAAGCCTCTTAACATGTTTTGTTTACAAGTTTTCAGTGCTATTGGTTTGCCCAAAACTATTTTTACAGACAACGGGCCTTCTTTCACCAGAAAAGATTTTCTTTTTTTTCCTTTTCTAAGATTTTAATTGTTGTATACACGACTAAATTTTGTCTTTTTAGACCAAGGGGGGAAAATCTACTCCCCAGAGGGTATTTTAGGTTTGCTTTTTGAGGCAGAGGCTTATGTGTGTAGCCCATACTGACCTCAAACTTACTTGCCTTGGTATCCTGAGTGCTGAGACTTCAAACACCCAGCTCCTTGCTTAACTTTTGTAACAAACTCCTGCTAAGAATCTTTTCCTTTTAATTTTTACAGACCTACGTTAAAAGTAGGCCTGCGGCAGACCACGGTGGCTCACTGAAACAAATTATTCTCATGCCTGTGCATGACGTAGTCTCTTTTTGACAAGTATTTCCGGCCATTTTTGAACGAGTCTTTCATTTTTCTTTCCGTTTTCTTTCATTTTCGTTTGTTTCAAGGCTGTGGAACGTGCCTTGTCCCGTGTTGAGTCAAAAAGCTGCTTTTCTCCTGGCAAAGCAGAGACTAGAAAAACTTCAGCTTGCTCAGAGCTGAGGTTTCGTTATCATGTCTATACTTTCTGAAGAGCAGGTGACACCCGAGGGCGCCTGGCTTTCACTGAGATTCCAGCATTTCAAAGGTTAATGTGAACACCGAGTCAGCAAAGGACTAATTTACATTCTTGAGACCTGTTTCCTGGCAACCGACCCCAGAGTGTTGGCGAACTAAAGAACTGATCCCAGCTGCCCCTCCTCTCGGCTCCAGAACCCGGGTCACCAGCATAAGAGGCAGGCAAGAATTCTGCCCCGCATCTCGGCTCCTGTCTCAAGTGTCAAGAAGTCAGAATTTCATTTTCTGCTTTCAGAAGAATCATTCAGCTTTCAGACTGTGGGTTATGCGGACTCAGCTTGGCATTATGCTTGGATGGACTGGTGCAGAGATGACACGTTTACCGGCTGAGATGCTTCCCTATGCAAGCACATGGTCATAGGCTGTCTGTGTATAGAGGTTTCGTGGTCTGGTTTTCCACTGTACATATATGCCAAAAGGGGGCGGAGTCAGAAAGTGCATTACTACGAACCGTTGTGTTACCCATGCATATGTGCCGAGATTGTCCCATTTCCCTACATCGTTTTTAACTAGAGAGGGTGAAATGTGGCATCCTGCCCCCCTGCTCTGTGGTGGTTCCAGAGTCAACGGAGGTCCAGGATTGACGCTGGGTTGTGAAAACTCTGGCTCCTGAGATCAAACCGACTATGCAGCTCAGAAGTTCTAAAGAAATGAAACTCAGCCTGCTTCTGCTTTGAAGTGCTGCTTTGTATATAGACTGACAGGTCCCACTGTTTATGTTAAAAGCTTGTCGGACCTTCCTTTCAAAATCCCCCTCTGGTCTGGTGTTTGTTGATTACACTGTGTCGGGCCGGTTGCAATTTGGGTTTGGATTTCCTCTGGGTCTGGTGCCTAAGCATAACTATAAATACTGAGTGAATTACAGTAAAGGTCTCTCATCATCACATCTCATCACAGCTACCTGGCGTCCGTGTCCTTCCTTACTAACCGCTTGCTTTCACAGGTACTCAATTATCTCTCAGTCTGAGAGGCACTATTGTGTTTTTCTGCTAAAATTAATATCAAAAGGTTTCACTTATTTTGCTTGCTTCAGTGTAATCCACTGAGATTTTAGTCATAATATCAGATATCACTGTGAGTGGTTGTGGTTGCTGAGATCCGAACTCAAGACTCTCGGGAGAGCGGTCACTGCTCTGGCCTGCTAGGCCATTTTGATCAATGCTATGTCACATGTTCTATCCTTTTATTTATATATAGATACTTATACTTATCTGAGTTTTTTATTACCTATATTTAGTCAATTTTAAAATTTGATTTTGATCTCTAAATTGATGTTAATATTTACACATGTGACTATTTCTTCTCAGACTCTTTAGTTATGATTACTTATACTTAGATGATTTATTATTTGGTTTTTGTCTATATTCTTTTTTTTGTATATTTTATGTTCCTTTTAGAATTGACTAATACAGTCATACATTTCAAAGAAAGAGGATATACTCTCCTCCCTGAGAGTGTCTTTGCTCTAGTTTTTGCTTATTAGAGATATGTTTTGCCTTTTTGATTA
>NW_022196903.1:79460631-79462431 GCF_008632895.1 Mastomys coucha
GAAATCTGCCTGCCTCTGCCTCCCAAGTGCTGGGATTAAAGGCATGCGCCACCACCACCCGGCTGAATAATCATTTTTTAATATGGCGTGTCACCCCACCTTGTCCGGGAAAAGGGGTTCCTTTAGGGTTTTTACTCAATGGCAGCTTTTTACTTTTATTTGCCAAGTGGATACAGATGCAGTATCCTTTTATAGACATGCTGTTGTCCTTTTTATTTTGAATTTTCTGCAGGCCGATGTTAAAAGTCGATCTGCAGCAGAATGACATTGGCATCCTAAATCTATTAATTCTCATGCTATTGTGCCTTAGAGAGACCCACTCACCAATGCATGGCATGGTTTGGGGCAGAGGCTCAGTCTTCATTTTTTTCACGAAGAGAGGAGGAGATGCGATGGCTCCCAGAGAGATTGGTACACCAGTTTGATTCAGAGCAGCTGTGTCCTAGCAGGAAAGCTCAGAAAGTTTTTTTTCCTTTTTTTCTTTCGTTCAGTTTGTTCTAAGGCTGACAGGCTTTTCCTGCCAGTTTTGAACGTGTTTTTCCCGTTTGATTTGGAAATCTGCTTACTCCCGATAAAGCAGGAGAAAGTAAACTATGGCTCATCCAGAGCAAAGTTTTGCTGCTGTTGTTTCAATGTTTACATTCTGAGAGCAGGCGACATCCCGAAGTCGCTGGCATACCACCGAGATTCCAGCATTTCAAAGGTTATTTCGACTAACTGAGTCTTCAAAGGACTTATTTACATTATCTTGAGACCTGTTCCCTGGGCAACCGACTCCAGAGCTCTAGCGGAAGATTTGCAACTGGGAAATCTTGTGTAGACATGGATTCGCTCACTTGCCCCCCCCCCCCATACATGTGCTCTTGGCTCCATCCGCCCCGTTTCGGTGTCACTCGACTGCTTCCAGAGAATCGTGGCAGCTTCCGGACTTTTCAGGTGTTTTAGGCACAACTTAGCATTTGGTATGGATGGATGGTGCAGAAAGTAGCGCTCTCTCTGATGGTGAGGTTAACTCAGGCAAGCACATGCCCAGTGGCTGTCTGTGATAAAGACTTGTCATAAGCCCGGGTCTCGCTGTGCAAAATTTGCCTGAGGGGACAGAGCCAGAGAGAGAGGCTCAACGCACTGTGATGATTCCCATACAAGTGTGTCGAGCTCATGTCCTGTACCCTGCATTTGTTTTTTTTTTTTTTTACGAGAGAGGGTGGAATGTGGACTCCCTCCCCACAGCCCGGACAGTAAAACAGCAACCACTTGGGCCCCAGGACTGCGGCTGCCCACCTGTTGAGTGAAACCTGGTTCCAGTTACATTCAAAATCTCCACCCCCACAGAGTAACAAGGAAGTCACTGATTGGACTGTTATACTGACGTATTTTGGGGGAAGGGTTTTTGGCCCAGGTAATATATCCATTGGGAGAACAAAGGAGTATTATTAAAGAACCAGATGGCTGAGCAGTAATGTCTCCCGTCTAATTTTTACCCTTCCACGTGGGTAGGTATGTCTGTGGCCACTCTATCCTATCTCTAACTCTCTCTAGCAGCTGCTCTCCTTTCTAACTTCATTTTTCCAGGTTACCCACTGTTTAATATTACTGCAGGACGGTAACACTCCCCTATATCCTTATTTCTCTCCTATCTAGTGTTAGGGGGTGAAGATAAAGGATGAAAAAAAGAAGACCTCACTACATAGCAAAGATCAGCTATATCCATGTATAGTATTTTGCCCTCTAGCCAGTCTCCCCATCACTCCTCTGTACTCTAATTATGTGCTACAGTTCTTGACCAATCCTGATGTTCAG
>NW_022196903.1:79463184-79466087 GCF_008632895.1 Mastomys coucha
AGGGGGATGGGTCAGCTCCATCTTAGTCTCTGTAGCTGGGAGAGCCAGCTTCTCATGTCTGTTTCCTCCTCTGTGGAATGGCGGTGGCTAGAGAAGACCCTCGTGGGGCTGCTCTGGGAAGTGGAGCCACTGCATAGGACCCTGCCTGGGGCCCATGAATGTGATTCCCAACTTGGGAGCTGAAAGTAGAAGTTGGAAGTTCAAAGTCATCCTTCATGACAGCAAGTTCAAGGCCAGCCTGGACTACATGAGACCCTCTCTCTAAAGTCAAGTCACTGTATTGGATGAATTTAGAACTAAACTTTCCACATAGATCCCATCATGTACCTGTCCCGTGCTCACTGTGTAGATGGGCTGACTCCCTACTCACTCCACAGAGAGTTCTCTCTAGCCTGGCCCTCAGCAGATGGGGAGACGATGGTTTGGAGCTTTAGAATGTGCACAGTTTAGTCTAGGCTTCTCTGGTCCTTGTCCTATGCTGTGGCTCCCAGCCCTGCCTGAGTGGCAGCTCCTCTGTGGTCAAAGCACACACAGGGCCCTGCACTGGCATTTTCTTGTGACTCATGACTCTGAAGGCCCACGTGGAGAACAAGAAGGGTTTGACCTAAGGGTCCTTGTGAGGAAATGATCTCTGGCTGTTCCCTGGGGAGGAAGCAGGGCCAGGGTCTGTCTGTCTGTTTCCTTCTCTGTTTCTGCAGAATGCACTTTTGACCCGCGGTGAAGCTGCTGGTGTGGCCTAGGCAGTCACCCCAGCTTGCATCTGATGAAGGTGCAGGGAGGGCAGCCAGGGAGAGGAGGTGACTCTTTACTGCATGCCTCCTAACTCCCTGAGTGAACAAGCAGCTCCCCTAATTTTATCTCATTTTTATTCCCTGTCCCCAAGGTGTGGGTTGACCTGCTTGTGACTCCACAGTGTTCTGGAATCTGAGGCAGGAGGATGACTTGTGTCCGGAAATTCAGACCTACTCTAGGTAGTACAAGATTTCTAGGCAGTCTCAAATAAAAAAAAAATAACACTTAATACTCAATACATAATAATAATAATAATAATAATAATAATAATGATAATAATAATAATAATAATAAACAGTTAAAATGGTTTGAAAACCATAAGGAAAATGATAAGCCAGGAAAAGAAGTTGCAGCATGTAGCAAGTGTGCGGCCTGAAGGAGGGTAGTTTAGGCTCCGGCTCTCTGCTATTCTGCAGTCAACTTAGCCTGCAGCGTGGTAGTTCAGGCTGGGGACGGAGCCTAGGACTTTACCAGTGTCTTTGGGCAGCTTTGTTTTAAATGTTTACAAAGAATGTAAACATGTATTTGTACCTATGTGTGTGTAAACATTTGAATGCTTTCAGGAACTCAGACCCATGAAATCAGAACCCTGGGTACAGGTACCTCAGTGTGTGTGTGTGTGTGTGTGTGTGTGTGTGTGTGCGTGCATGTGTGTAAGAGAGAAAGAAAGCAAACCTCCTTGGTGATTCCAGCTGGTGAGGTAACCTGAGAACTGTTGCAGTGACGCGGTGTGGTGTTCACAGTCAGCCCCTGGCAGCTATTAGAGGGCACCTCCCCGAGTCCAGAATGCTCAGCCCACAGCACTTTGGGCAGCGCAGGCAGGCCAAGAGGCATTATTCCTCCTCATCCTCTGCACTTTCACTAAGTGCATCAAAGTTAAAGTCCCTTGGCCATGGACTTCTGCTCATCCTAGGGGCCTGGCGTTCAGGACTTGTGAGGCGAGCCAGGGAAGAGGATCTTCTGTGGTCTTTCGTGTCCTGACCTAGTTCCCGTTCTTTCATCTTGCATGTGGAGAAGGCACAGAAAATGTAGGACCTGTTGACAAAAACCTTTGAAGGGCCCACTGGACCCTCCACGGTACCACCCTTTCCTCTTTTGCTGTCCTAGAGTCCAGTATCCCAGATGTGAATGGTGTAAGGCCTGTTGATGGTTCCGAGTTCTATGGGAATGCTCTGTCGCTTCTATCCTTGCCTGGTCCCAGGTGAGTCAGGTTAAGTCCTTTCACCACTCTCTGCTTGAGGCAGACACCCCTCCTCCTGGTTCCTGATGCTCCATTCTGCCTCCACACAGGTGAAAGACCCTTGGATCAGAACTCTTTACAGGACCCACCCAGGGCTGACTCTTCACAGGCCCCCCTCCCCCACCCTCCCTGAGCCCTGGCTCATGCTCCTTAGTGAATCACAAACAAGACCCATAGACCGTGGTAGCCCTCCAAGGGTCACTCACCCTTGCTTTTCCACATACTCACCCAGAGCTCAAGATGTGACAGATAGTAGGCCTTTTTTTTTTCCTTTCCTTTATTTATTTGGCCTAAATGTGTGTGTGCGTGGGAGTGCATGTGCCTCAGCACATGGGAGAGAGGTCAGGGAATTCTTGGGAGTCAACTCTCGCCTTCCACCAGGTGGGCTCCGGGAGGGAATTCAGGGCCAATTTTCCAGGCTCAGGTGCAGAAAGCTTTTGATGGCAGAGTTCCACATGCCAGCCCTGGCTTTTCCTGCCCTCATTCAGGCCTTGTAGGCCAGAGTGTAAGACCCTTGCATCATGGCCTCTCAAGGAGCTTTTCACCTCCATCTGCTCCCTGCAACCCCACCCTGGCCCCTCTTCTGCAAACCTGAGCAACAAGTGTAAAGCCTTTTGACCATAACCAGAGTTGCCTTGGCAACTCTAGAGCCTCCCTCCATGCTCTTACCCTCTCAGATGTCTGGCCCTCTATAGGCTCCGTCCCCTCCATAACCCACCTTACACACCCAGTTGCGAAGTGTGTTAAAGTAAGGGCCCTTGCCCACAGGCCTCCATCCCCTCCTCGCTTCATGCCCTGGCATGCCCCGCCCCCTCTACCTCATGCCCTGGCATGCCCCACCCCCTCTACCTCATGCCCTGGTATGCCACGC
>NW_022196903.1:79466418-79511021 GCF_008632895.1 Mastomys coucha
CTCATCTCGTGGCCTCAGCATGCCCCGCCCCTCCTCACCTCGTGGCCTCCGCATGCCCCGCCCCCTCCTAGGCTTGGAACACCTGAGGCGCAGGAAGTGCAAGGCCATCGGCCGTCCATGGGCTTGAGGTGCCACCATGGACACGTCACCTGCATCCCCAGAGCCCTTCCTGGCCACCCCACAGGCTGAGGTGCTGGAGGAGCTGCTTCAGGCACAGCTGGGGCCTCTGCCCCGGATTGCCGCCATCTGTAGGCTCAAGCGGCTGCCCTCAGGCGGCTACTCCACCACAGACGACCTGCATCTGGTGTTGGAGCGCAGGCGCGTGGCCAATGCCAAAGAGCGCGAGCGGGTGAGGACCCAGGTCCACCTTACTCCCACTGCCATGCTAGTTAGCGGGTGAGGACCCAGGGCCACCTTACTCCCACTGCCATGCTAGTTAGCGGGTGAGGACCCAGGGCCACCTCACTCCCACTGCCATGCTAGCGGGGACTCAATATCCGACCCCTGTGCATTTTCTCTCTGCCCTCCTGGGTGACATCGTCTTCGCGAGGCTTGGCTCAGGTCCCCAGGGGCCAGGTTACACTGTACCTTCATGCGGCTGCGCACTAAGGGGCGTGGGAGTGGCTGTTTCACCGGCTGGGCCTCCTGGATGGTGCTGTTTTTTGTTTGTTGTTGTTTTTTAATTATTTTAAGTTATGTTCTGTGTGCATCTCGTGTGGATATGTGCACCTGAGTACAGGGGCTGGAGAGGGCCTTGGAGCTGGAGTTACAAATAGTTGTGAGCTGGCTGAGGTGGGTGGTAGAAACTGAACTCAGGTCTTCTGCGAGAGCAGTACAGCCTCTTAATTACTGAACCACCTCTCCAGCCCTCCTGGAAGCTACTTAAAGGCTGCTTGCCTGTCTGTTCTTATGGAGGAGTACGATTATGAAGAGAACAATTGAATGGAGGACAATTTCATGGAGTGGATTCTTTCCTTCAATCTTATATGAGATTTGGTGATCAAACTGAAGCTGTTAGATTTTACAGCGAGCACTTTTACCACGGAGCCATCTTCCCCTACTTCCATAAATTGTTTAAAAAAAAAAATGATGATCTCCCCCATAGCAGAACTCCGATTTATGGTGGGTTGTGATTAGAGCAGCATCTGCTGGTAGGTTTTAGTATCTCGGCCAAAACTTTGGGTCTGATTGTAGCAAAGGCACCCCTGGAACTGGAACTGAAGAGGGAGAGTGAAGAGCTCCTTCAGGCCTAGTACTTATTCCCAAACCTCTCAGCCAACCACCTCAGGAGTAAGGGTCCAGAAATGCAGCAGGGAAAAGACCGACCGTGTGGGGCGGAAGACTTAACAGAGGTTGAGGAGAGAATGGCTAAGAATGGAAAAGGACCCTTTTGCTAGTAGACACTGGGAAAAGAACCCCACCGTGATGTCAAGGCTGCACTCTATATATTTTAAACTTCCATTTAAAGAGCACAGTGGACGTGCACCTTCATCACCTCTTCTGCCGTTTGGAGAAATGTCTTGAAAGCAAAGGCATCAGTGAATCACCCTGTCTTTGTTTTCCAGATAAAAAATCTCAACCGAGGCTTTGCCAAGCTCAAGGCTCTGGTGCCGTTTCTACCACAGAGCAGGAAGCCCAGTAAAGTTGATATCCTTAAAGGTGCCACGGAATACATACAGATACTTGGCTGTGTTCTGGAAGGAGCGAAGGCCTCAGAGGTAAGTGGTTAAGAATTTAAAATAAAGCTGTGTGTGAGGTCTTACACCCAGGAGCCTGAGATAGGGGCCCTGCTATAAGGTCAAAGCTTTCTATACTATAGAGGGAGACCTTGTCTCAAAAAAAAAAAAAATTTAGAACAGTGGTGGCCACCATTTTCTCAGCTATTTCTATATCCCAGGTGCCATGCTAAGCAATTTACAGAAAATGATTAATGTTTGTTTTTATTTGATCCAAACTTGGAGAAATCAAATATAGATTGTAGTCACTTAGCTCAGGACTGGCTTTTTACCCAGACCTGATCATCTGTCTGTGGTCTCCCCGGCACTGATTAGGACCCTTGGATCTTTAAGGACACTGGTGGCTGGAACACCAGGAGAGGCTCCCATCAAAGTGCTGTGGTGGCTCTTTCCTGCGAGATTAGCCACTAGACAGGATAGAAAGGGGCTGTGTGAGTATCTGCTGACCATGTTTAATAAGCCATGAGGCAGCAGGGTGCCACTATCAGAAGGGCCGGTCAGCCGGGAAGCACCCTGAAGGCAGAAGGTAGCTTTGACTGGCTTGTGGTCTGCCTCATGGACAGGCCTGCAGGTCCATCTGTCACCAGAGAAGGTAAGGTATGCTGAGACAAAGGGCCTTACATCAAAGCCTGAAGAGATGCTATTAGCCATAGGAAAGTCACTAGGGAAGAAAAGAACCCAGGAGCACAAGATGAGGCATAAAACTAAGGGGTGAATCTTGAAAAACAGGGGTGATGAGCATCAAAGATACTACAGAGACTGGGAAGCTGATGGTGGGGAGAAGCCAGACCTAGCCCTTGGAAGGTGGAAAGGAAATAAGCCGCATATCAGCTCTTGGGAGGTGGAGGGGCCATCCATGGTCAGGAAGTATTTGAGTTCAAGCAAACTTCAAATCTGTCTGTCCTGGCAGAGAGGATTGGAGAGTAGAGGTCAAAGCAAACAAGATAGAGTGGAAACATTTTCTAAGTGCAGAAGAGGGGAGGCTTATAGATGGGAGGAACATTCTGGAAATGTAAGTGTTGTAGAATTAGAAGGTTTTGGTGGGGAGTTTTTGGGGTCTACAAGTCTTACTCAGGTGTCTGCTGGGAAGGAAGATGCTTTGACACTGTGGGCATGGGTTATTCTCTTGGCCACAATGGAGAAAGCACAGTGAGAGTGTTTGTGCCCTGCACTAGTTTTTTGTCATTGACACAAGCCAGAGTCATCTGAGAGGAGGGACTCCCATTTAAGAAAGTGCTTCCATAAGATCACACTGTAGGCAAGTCTTGATTTATGTGGGGTACTCAGCCTGCTGTGAGCATTGCTTCCCCCACCACACTCCTAGGCAAGTGTTCTCGGGCTGAGCGTGCCAGTTAGGCAATGATCCTCTGTGGCTTCTGCTTCAGTTCCTGCCCCGAGTTCCTTCAGTGATGGAGTGTTACTTGAAAGTTATAGAGTTTTTCCTGCCTTTGATTGTGGCATTTTATCATACAGCAATTGAAACCCTAAGACAGGCACACATAGCTGGCTATCTTAATTTTCACTGGTGTGTTTTGCTTTTGTTTTGAGACAGGCTAGCCTCAAACTTGTGATTTTTTTTTTTTCTTCCTCAGCCCTTGTCATGCTGGGATAACAGGCACAAGCCAAGACCAATTCTCCCTTGCATGTTAACTGCATAACTGAAGTGCTGTGTTTTGTGCTGCATTCCTTGCAAACTATGGGTTCTGTCCACACATTGTGCTACATGCACTCTGCCCTTGCATAGCATTGGGGATTAGAGAGCAGCGTCACCTGATGGGCTTCTTCTCTTAGCATGAGCATTATTTTTTTTTTTACCCATGAAATGAAACCTTCCACATTAGGAGTTTAGAATGTGTTGATTTAAATCTTAAAATGTCTGACTGACATGTTATACTGTTTGACCATCATTACATTCTCTAGAGACAAGGCCCCGAGGAGCAGACCCACAGTGGTAGACCCTCTGACACTCATGTGTCCTCGACTAGAGAGCTCTTGGGAAATGCTACCCAACTTACCAGCTGTGCCAGTGGCTTGAAGAAAGAAGAGGAGGGGCCTTGGGCATACAGTGGCCATAGTGAGCCATTGTACAACTACCAGCAGAGCACAGTACCCGAGACTAGGAGTTACTTCATTCAATAGGAGTCTGATGAAAGATTCCTTCTAAGAAAGTCATGTATAAGTTGAAAAGCTCAAAAAGCATTGCCAAGATGACTATTTTTCATGTAAAATATGATTAAAATGAAATGATATGGGAAAAGAGTTTCCTTGCTTGGAGATGATTGTGTTCCCCAATCAATCAGTAGGCACATGGGGAGAGGGGTTTCCCACAGAGCCACACAGCCCACATTCGAGGCTTGTTTCTCCTTTGTTAAAGAGTTTCTCCTTTGTTAAAGAGTGTGTGCACCTGTGTGCACAGAGACCAGAAGAGGGCATCAGATATCCTTGACATAGGATTACAGGGGTGGTTAGCAATCTTGCCAGCTCCTGTAGCTTATTTCTTTCACACTCTTTTTGTTTGTTTGTTTGTTTTGTTTTTTGAGACAGGGTTTCTCTGTATAGCCCTGGCTGTCCTGGAACTCACTCTGTAGACCAGGCTGGCCTCGAACTCAGAAATCCGCCTGCCTCTGCCTCCCAAGTGCTGGGGTTAAAGGCGTGCGCCACCACTGCCCTGCTCTTTCACACTCTTATTCAACATATCAGAAGGCTTTCTGGATTCATGTCCCTTGAGGTGATATTGATAGGCTGCTTCGTTTTGGTTTGTCTGTGCTATAAAGCATCTAACCCATGCCCCGTGACAAATATTGCTGAGATAAGAATGGCTTATCACTGACTGAGCCAAGACTACCAGCACCAGCATGTGGCTCAGTGATATGCAGGGGTGTCGAGATGCAGTGCAGCTAAATGGCAGTTAAAAGTGAGCCTGGAGGCAGACTGCTGAGGTTCAAATGTTTGTTGTCATTTGCTAGCAGCATGACCTTGCATCAACTTCTGAACTGATCCCTAGTGGCTCTACATGTAGAAGAGAAGTAATAATTCTATCTATCTTGTATTCAGACTAACAGGGAGATTCAGAAGATGTAATGTGTCTGGCACCATTGACTAACTTGGGAGGCTAGTATCCACTTAGCATGGCCTTTGCTTGCTCCACCAAGCCACAGGAAGCCCAGCTCTATAGGAAGCGCCAGGGCTCTGCTCTAAAAGTGCTGTGTGCCTCCTGTCTACTCAGCTGATCATGGCTTCCATTCTGATTGGCTTTCTAAAGACTTCCTGGATGGATGGATGTTTCTAGTATGGCCACTTGAAATAAAAACATTCTTTTGGAGCTGAAGAGGTTGTTCAGTGGTTAGAGCACTAGTTGCTCTCCCAGAGGACCTAGGTTCAGTTCCCAGCATCCACATGGTGATTCACAATCACATGTAACTCCAGTTCCAAGGGGGATCTGATGCTGTCTTATGGCCTCCATAGGTGCTGCACACATATATTACCCATGCATAACTTGCAGGCAAACACTCATACACAGACAATAAAATTAACACCCTCTTGCAAGTACACATTAGGGGATGATTCCTGTTGTCCTGTAAGAGTAGGATGGTCATGGTTGAGCCTGAAAGGGAGGGAAGAGTGCCCCCTGCTGGGCCATCCCCCTACCTAAGCTAACAAGCACAATGCTCTCCAGGTGCATACAGGTAGGTACAGGGTACCAAGGCAAGACTTGAATGTATGTTTAGTTCTCCTTGGACCTTGTTAGGTGGGGGACATTCTGACATTTTTGTGCCATTCTTCTAGTCCTTTGGGCCTGGGTCAGACAGGACTCTGGATAGTGGCAGAGCAGGCTGGGCTCAGCAACAACACAGCAAATGTATGTGGATGACGTTCTTATTTTCTTTCCTTTTCTTTTTCTTTTTTTAAAAAATTTATTTATTTATTATTATAAATGAGTACACTGTAGCTGTCTTCAGATGCACCAGAAGAGGGCGTCAGATTTCATTATGGGTGGTTGTGAGCCACCATGTGGTTGCTGGGATTTGAACACCTTCAGAAGAGCAGTCAGTGCTCTTACCCACTGAGCCATCTCACCATCCCGAGAAAATATCCTTATTTTCTAAGGATAACAGTTCCTGAATTTTCTTCAGAAAAAGGAACAAGACTTATTTTTCTGAGTTTATTCATTGGTTTTTGTTTGGTTTGCTTGAGATAAGATCTTCTAGTGCAGCCCAGGCTGACCTCAGACTCTGTATCCTCCTGTCTCAGCCTCCTGAGTTCTGAAATTTCAAATGCATGTCATCATGCCCAGCACTGTTAGGTTTTCTAAGCTAAACAAGAACATGCCACTTTTGTGAACAAAGACCATGCCACATATTTGAGATTTTCCTTCACTGGGCTTGTGGCTTCTGTCAGCGTTGAGGCTTGTAAGTAGCACTGCTTTTGTATAGGCACATTTTTTTTTTTTGTTTTTTGTTTTTTGTTTTTTTTGAGACAGGATTTCTCTGTATAGCCCTGGCTGTCTTAGAACTCACTCTGTAGACCAGGTTGGCCTTGAACTCAGAGATCCTCCTGCCTCTGCCTCCCAAGTGCCCACCACCGCCCAGCATTTTTTTTTAAAGATTCATTTATTATTATAATTAAGTACACTGTAGCTGTCTCCAGACACACCAGAAGAGGGCGTCAGATCTCATTACGGGTGGTTGTGAGCCACCATGTGGTTGCTGGGATTTGAACTCATGACCTTCGGAAGAGCAGTCGGTGTTCTTACCCGCTGAGCCATCTCTCCAACCCTGTATAGGCACATTCTTAGGATTCACTCATCTTATTAACTTATTAGCCACTGGTATTTAAAAGAGGTTTTGTCTGTAGACAGGATTGCATGCAGTCCAGGTTGGCCTTGAACTTTTGGTAGCCTTCCCTCACTACCTGAACATGGTCATTACAGACATGTACCAGCACATCCAGCTTACGCAATGCAAGAGTCAAACTGGGGGCATGGTCGGCAGGCACTGTACTGTGGGCTCCCCACAGTCTGTATGTCTCCACCCCCAATGCTGGCTGCTGGGGACTCTAAATCAAGTCCTCATGTTTGCAAAGCAAGCACACTTGCCTACTGGGTCACCTTCCCAGCCCCTAAAGCTAGCTTTTATTTGACCACAAGATGCTTAGAAGGTTTCAGCCCAGTTTATTCAAAGTTCTAGAATATTGCCTAGGTACCCTGACTGAACACATTTTCTGGCAGCCATCAAGGCTGTCTAGCAGGAAGTATTCCTTCAGAGGGCTCAGAATGTAGGTTGTGGCCTTGCCATCACACCTAGCACTGCTAGATCTTTTAGGCTAACCAAGAGCACACCACTTCTGTCAACCTTTGTGTTGTGTAGGTAGCACTCCTCTTCTTGCCTTTCCAGAGGATCTGGAGAGTAAAATTCCTGGGGCTGACAGTGATGGCATTTGAGGGGATTTAGAGACGGGATTAGAGAGGTCTATGCAAGATCAGCAACATTCCTGGGAAGCAGGATCCAGAATGCAGCCTGTGAGCCCATGGAGTTGGGGGTAGGGGGAGATAGCATTTTTAGCTTCTGAGACTGGAGCAGTTTTCCTGGGGACTAAAGCCACTCATGTGGACAGAGCAGGGCACGAGCAGTGAGAAGCCATGCACCTGGTCTGAGTAGGAATTGGGTTGATTTCAAGGTTCAGGAGAGATTTATTTGCAGTGTTTCTTGTGTGTGGAAGTTGGCATCACACTGATGGCAGTGTGGCAGCTGTCTTGCTGCTGTTTGTCATTTGCGGTAGTGGTTGAAAATCTTAACAGCAGACATGGCTCCAAATCACATTCAGACTTGGCCTTTTCTCAGGAAAATTCCCACTTTCGGTTTTGGTGTGCAGTGGCAAATTGCTATAATGGTGGATGGTTGTGTCTGAGCATAAACTGGCACAAGCTCAGGAAGCACCCGCGGTAGAACAGGAGAGACCCAGTGACCTGGGAGACGCAGGTGACTGCTGGGAGACCTTGTAGAAGGTGCCTCTTGGAGCCTTTCTGATGTTCAGGGGTGAGAAGCTGGATGCCCTGAAGATGGCTGCTGGACACCAAGTCGGGGAACAGTGGATGTGGGACTCTGCAGCGGTTATCTGTTCTCATATGAGTGATAAGCTTCAGAGCTACCTTAGAGCAACACGTTCGATTCCTTACAGTCTCTGTGGGTCACTGTTGAGTGTGGATGTAGTGTCACCTGGTCCTCTGCTTCCAGGTCTCATGGCTTTAGCCGGGAACAACACTCATGTGAAGGCTCCATTGAGAGAAGATCTGACTTGACACACACACGTGGTTGTTGGCAGAATTAATTTCCTCTAGGACTTTTGGAGTAAGGGTTTCTGCCAATAACTGATGCCCATGCCTGGTGCCAGGCAGGCCTTCCCAATATGTCTACCTAACAAAAGTGCACGTGCTAGGAAGGCAACCAAGAGAGTCTGCCGCAAGAGAAGACTCCTATGACTGGAACCACAGACAGTGTCTGTCTGTAGTGGTTGGTATTTTGTCAACATGACACAAGTTAGAGTCATTTAGGAAGAGGTACCCTCAGTTGAGAAAAGCCCCCACCAGATTGGCCTGTGGGCCTTTTTTTTTTAGATTAGTAAGTGTTGTAGGAGGACCCAGCTCACTAGGCATGCTGTCTGGGGTGGTATAAGAATGCAGGCTGAGCAAGCCACGGGAAACAAGCAGGTAAGCAGTGCTTTTCCATGGCCTTTGCATTGGTTCTGCCTCCAGGTTCCTATTTTGAGTTCCTGCCCTGACTTCCCTGGTCAAGGTGTTTTATACAACAATAGAAACCCTAAGACAGGGCACTGCTGGCTGGTTTTGTGTGTCAACTTGACATAAGCTAGAGTTATCAGAGAGGAAGGAACCTCAGCTGAGGAAATGCCTTCATGAGGTCCAGCCTTAAAGCATTTTCTCAATTAGTGATGAGTGGAAGAAGGGCTCAGCTCATGGTGGGTGGTGTCATCCCTGGGTTGGTAGCCCTGGGTTGTATAAATGAACAGACTGAGCAAGCCATCTGAAGCAAGCCAGTAAGTAGCACCCCTCCATAGTTCCTGCCCAGTTTGAGTTCCTGCCCTGACTTTCTTCAATGATGAGCGCAATATGGAAGTATAAGCCAAATAAACCCCTTTCTCTCCAACTTGCTTTTTGGTCATGATGTTCCATCGAAGCAATAGAAACTCTTAAGACTGACAACATTCCACTATCTTAGCTGAAAAGTTCGGTTAGAGGAAAGTCAGTTCTGCCAACAGCTCAGGATGAATCCCAGGAGGATAGGGACCCTTGAGGCCGTCTTAGAAGCTTCATAACAAAGTGCTGGGCACCTGCTGCCTGCTGTCTCCTCTCCCTATAGCCACTGCTGACAGAGACACTCAAAAGACTTGGAGCTGAGAAATTATCTGGTTGCAAATCTGAAAATCAGAAAGCCAACTTTTATTTTTTTATTTTTAAACCTTTTTAAAGATTTATTTATTTATTTTATGTGTATGAGTACACTGTAGCTGTACAGATAGTTGTAAGCCTTCTTATGTGGTTGTTGGGAATTAAATTCAGGCCCTCTGTTCACTCTGGTCAACCCTGCTCACACCAGCCCAAAGATTTATTTATTATTATATATAAGTGCACTGTTGCTGTCTTCTGACATACCAGAAGAGGGTGTCAGATCTCATTATGGGTGGTTGTGAGCCACCATGTGGTTGCTGGGATTTGAACTCAGGACCTTCAGAAGAGCCGTCAGTGCTCTTACCCCCTGAGCCATCTCACCAGCCCCCAAAATCAACTTTTAAAGTGCACCTGTGCCCCTGGGGTTTCCAGAGTTCTTCTGTCCCTGGCCAAGAAGGGCCAGGCATTGTTGGGCTTTCAGGGTGACAGCTGGCACCACCATCAATATTTATGTGTGATTGAGATTTAACATGGGTTTGGAATTGAGTGAGCGGAAATACCTGCAACATCAGTGGGATTTCACAGGATGCTAATGCAAAATTTATGTATTTCCTGCTTCCTATCAGACATTTGAACAAGTCCAAAGCCTTTGGAGAAGAGGGCCACATTTGATTTTTTTTTTTTTTTTTTGCCCTGCTTTGGAAATGCTGTGGTGGCTTGGGAGGAGGTCACTTTCTGAGTGAGTTAAGGAGAGCCAGTCTCCACTTTGTTCTGCCACCTCTGCTTTTGGAAGAGGTGTGGACTTGCACTTGATATGCAGCCCAGGCTTGTCTCAGACATGCGGTTTCAATCCTTCAGCAATCCATCTGCTTCTGCCTCCGGAGTGCTTGGATTACAGACGTGATCTGCAATAGCCAACTTCTAGTTCTGCTTCAGAGCACCTGTTCTTGTTCCTGTGGAAAGCAGAGGCCATCACAAGCTCGGGGCCAGGGTGCTTAGCTTAGAGCCTGGCACCGTCATGTACTAGCTGTGTGGTCTTGGATAAGTTACCTATCTACTCTGTTTCAGTTTCTCCAGTGAGAAGGAGATGATAATACTGCCCACCTCTTGGAGGCCTTTTGAGGACTGGGTGAGGAAGATGTTGCATGAAGCCTTCGGACAGTGCTGGGGGCCAAGGAGGGTCTGCTGTTAGTTTGGGGAAACCAGTGCCCTAAAGAGAAAGAGTTCAATGAAATGGAGTTGGCTTGAGAGTGTTTAGGAAATGGTCCTTGATTCCCTGTTTAGGAAAGGAGCCTGCCTTACCTACCATTTCATGGAATTCTAAAAAGGGGCTCCCAGATTCCCCCAAGTTCTGACAGGGAGCACTGCTTCATGCTCCTTGGTTGTGGGACTTTGGACATAGGTACTAGAGAGGCAAGAGTTCACCCTTGTGGTTTGTTCTGCTGTCAGATTTCAGCATAGAGTTAGAGAGAACATGACTACATCTGAGGAAGACATGGAAATGTGTGAGAAGCTGTGGAGGTGGAGAAGGTGTGGGGATCATGGTGTGGGTTTTGGGTGAACTGCAAAGAAACAGACATCCTAGCATCTGAGCGGTATGCCTGTGGCTGCTCTGGGCTTGTGGTGGTGAATCTTTCCAGATTGCAGCAGTAGCAATTTGTTGAGAGACTTTTCATGTTAATAGTCTCCACCCACCCCACCTCTCTACTACTGAGTATTTGGACCTTATGCATATCAAGCAAGCACTCTACCACTGGGCTAGCCCTAGAAAGGCCGTTCTCACAAGCCTGTATGCAAAGGAATCATCAGAGTACTTGTTTAAAATATTTGAAGGAGCTAGCTCGGTGAACGTTCTGTTTCACTGTAGTGCTCTGTGACAAGCACCATAGCCAAAGCTACTCGGGAAGGAGGAAAGGGTTTATCTGACCTTCCAGGTCACAGTCTATGAGAGAAGTTAGGGGAGGGACTAAAGCAGGAACTTGAAGGAGAAACCATGGAGAAAGGTTGCTGAATGGTTCAGTCAGGCTCATACTTAATAGCTGGCTTTCTTCTATAGGTCAGGGTCACCTGTCTAGAGAAATGTGCTGGCTACAATGGGCTGGGGCTTCCCATACCAATTAACAATCAAGACAATCACCCCATGGACATGCCCACAGGCCAATCTGATCTGGACAGTTCTTCAATTGAGGCCTTCCTTTCAGAAGACTCTAGACTCTAGTCTAGAAGACTCAACCTGTGGGTTGCATATCAGATATTTACATTATGACTCATAACAATAACAAAATTACAGTTATAAAGTAGCAACAAAATGATTTCATGGTTGGGGGTCACCATAACATGAACTGTATTAAGGGGTCACTGTAGCATTAGGATGCTTGAGAACCATTGTTTTTAGATTGTGTCAAAATCTAAAGTGGGCAAGTGAGATGCTTGCTGGGCAAGCATGAGAACCTAATCCCCAGCAGGGTGTAAAAGCCAAGCACAGCAGCACATGTTTCCATGTCTGTCCTACTGGTTGGCCAGTCAGCCAGGCCAAGATGGCAATTTCCATATTCAGTGAAAGATGCTGTAAAATAAGGTGGAATGTGATAGGAACACCGGAGGTCAACTTCTGGCCTCTGTACATACATGTACTCATGTGCACATACACACATGCCCCCACGAATGTGTACACACACATGTCCATTCCTGGGCCAGTTTCAGAGATTTGGGTACTATCTAACTGTGTTGGAACCCAAAGGGTTGCTGTTGGGAATGTCAGAAGAGCAGGGCTCTTCTTCAGTGGCCAGAGGTCTTTCTGGAGGCTGAGCATTTTGACAGGCATATTTCCTAGAGCTTTGGGAGTGACTGACATGGAGTTGGAGGAAGCAGGATGGAGGTGTAAGGCCCCCGACTGCCAGCAACATCCTGCTTTCCAAGGGCTAGGCTTTGATGAATCCTGTCACAACCATTAGAAAAGGTCCAGGTGACAAATACATTAGATTCAGGTCATTTTTCCAGTAGAGAACAGGCTAGAAGTGTTAGGTGGGATCCTCAAGGTCACAAGGCTGGGTAGTGACACATCCTGAAGATTGATCCTGATTCCCTACTCTGCCACTGTCTCCAAGGGTAGGGGGTAGGGTAGAGAAGTAACACGGGGCCAGAGGAAGCAGAGGCAGTCTAGGTTACAGGAGTGAGCCCCTAGCCTAGTTGAAGATGGGGTCAGAATTAGAATCAGGGTCATCTATCTGGTTTGGAGTTTAGTCATCCAGCTGTCACTAGTTAGCAGCAATGAAAGTTACCTCTCAAAGGCAAGATGTCCCGAGAGCATAAATAAAAATAAAATACACCCCGAGTGTAAACTCAGAGCAGAGCGTGTCTTACTGGGAGTTCTCCTGAGGGGCAGGTCCTGCCTTTGGCCCAGGCTGCTGCAGGGCGCGGGCGGGGACGCTGCAGCAAGCCGGGCTCTGGAGGGGGCGCTGCGCACTCGCCCGGCCCTTTGTCATCGCGCACTGCTGGGAGCTCACTCTTCTTCCAGCCTCCCGCGGGCTCTGGACTTGACTCTGACTGCAGCGCCCGCCTCCGGGACAAGGATCTAGGGCCTTTGTCCCGAGCTGCAGCTGCGGGATGCGCGGGAAGCACCACGCAGCGGAATAGCTGTGAGTCCGGGAAGCGGATCCCAGAATCGAGGAGCTGGGTGAATTTGGGGATGGATGCGAGACCGCCGAGTACGAGGTAGGGCACTAAAGAAGGAGCAGGGTGGGCGCCAGGGCAGGCGGATCCCCAGGGTGCTGGAGCCACAGAATGACTGCGAGCTCAGCTTCAGCCTGGGAGTGGCTGCGCCCGCGCAGGAGCGGACGCCTGGGTACACCTGCGGCTCTGCGGCTCTGTCACATTGAGCTCTGGAGATGGGCCTGCGCGCGGACGTGGGGCTTTCAGGGTCTGTGATGCCTGCTACACCGAGAAGGTGTAGTCTCCTTGGAGAGCCAGCCGGGCCGCCGCCCTGCGGGATCCACGAGGGATGTGTGCCTGCCCAGCTAGGCGCACTGGGGTCCAGATTCACAGGATGCGCCTCCCTGGCTGAATGCAATGGGGCTGGCAGGGCAGATGCGCAATATGGGAGATTGATACTTGGGCACCCAGGTTTTGGGCTTTTATGTTATCCTAAAGCTTTTGTGGGTGGAGTAGAGGAGGCTTCTGTCCCTGAGGAGGTGCTACCAGCTAGTTCATCTTTAGTGCCCACCTTTTCTTTCTCTTGTGTCTCCTCCCCTCCCCTTCTGCATCCCAGGGAGGAGCAGAGAAGGCCATTCTGGGTCCGGGGTCCAGAAGGCAGGGGTCCAGCAGTTGTTTTGAAATCACAACCACAGCCTGCCAGGTGTTGGGGGAAGGGAGAGCAGGGCAGGGCAGGGCAGGGCAGGCTGCTTTAGGATGCCAGTCAGGCCTGCAACGGGCCTATTGTCTGGCTCTTCAGGCTCCTTCCTTTCCTACCCTCCATCTCCATCCTCTGCCAGAAGTGAATAGATAAACTTACAGAAAGCAAGCCTCACCCACACTCTTTCAAATTCTTTAAAAAATTGTCTTGATGACACACAAATCATCACCACCTCTCTTCATGCCCACTCCTCTGGCAATTTGTTATGAAGAGCTAAGTGTCTCAAATAAGCTTATAAATAATAGAAATCAAACCTCAGGTTTCTGAGTGGACATTTCTGACTAACGGGTAAGAAAGGGCTAGTTCTCCATCCTTGCTAGAGCAAAGGACAGGGAGAGAGTGGCCCAGCTCCTTTCACTGCATTGGGGCTGGCTGAACCTGTCGTGTGTTTAACTTGTGCTTTGAACCGTCATTGCATGAGCAGTATTTAAAAGTTATGTTTCACTCATGGAAAGAATACCTAGCCCAACACTTGGAATAAAGGTGCTTGAAACGAGTATGGACGTAGAAAACAACCAAAGTGTCAGACTTGCAATACCCCTTCCTACTAGTGTGAGGATAACATGTCAGAAATTATAGCTGATGATGGGGGTAGGTCTGTTGAGGAATTTTGCTCTTTTCAAATCATTACTTTGTGGTGCTGGAGATGGAACCCTTGAGCACACTATGCAGGTGCTCTACCACTGAGCTGCACCCACAGTTGTGTCTGCCTTTTGTCCTTTGTTATGTAAAGTGGACAGATGTCTCTTAGTACCCGTGGCCCAGGACCTTGGCTAGCCCCCTCTGTTTTCCCTACCTACAAGTAGTAACAATCTCTTCACTGTGAAAGGGGCGCACTACTTTTTGAAAGCCCACAGACTAATCATTTTTTTTTATTCAAAATCTACAACAGTTTTGTTGCCATCCCAGGTTCTCTTTTTGTCCATCCAGATACCCAGTCTCATTAGAAGTGAGCTTGTCCCAAACACATTTCCAAACCATGTATGGATGCTGTTAGTCCCCAGGTTCTGGGCGTGAGGTGGAACTCACTTTAAACATTACTATACTGTTGGAGACAGCAAAACTCAGCTTCTTAAATTTTTTTTTTTCTTGGATAAGTTTTCAACATGTACCCTAGGCTGGCCTCAAATTCATCATCCTCCTGCCTCAGTTTTCTGAGTGATAGGATGTCAGCACCATGAGGCTCAGATAAATGACAGCTCTTCTAAAAGTGTACAGATGGTCAAATGTGTGTGTGTTGGCAGAGGATTTGTAAGGTTTTAAATATATATGTGACATGGAAAAGTATATTTATTTAACTCCTACCTTGTTTCACAAGGGATTTGAGTCAGTTTACAAGGATCCATAAAATGTAACAAGGTAACCTAGTATAGAAAAAGGAAGCAGGATAGAATTAAAGGCAGTTGAGGAACCTTCCAGAAACCTGGGGAAGGTAGCTGACCAGCCCAGATGTCTGTGTTTTATTTGTAAACATTCACTCATTGTTGATTCAGTAAATATTCATAAGAAGCTACTAGATACCTGATTTGATAGGAAGTTCTGGAAACAAAGAGGTGTGACATAGATGGCCAAGGACTCCACCCTGTTAGCATTACATGACAAAAGCAAGAAGCCATAGTCACAGAGGAATCTCTCAAATGCATCATTACAATTTGTGATAAGAATTGTCCTAGAAAAACATAACTCACCATTCATCCAGAACATAAAACAGGGCAACTTCTATAAAGAAGCAGGGGAGCAAGGTGCTTCCTGTACTCCCGGACAGGAAGACCCCATTCTTAGACACAGCATGTGGGATGAAGCTTTCCACTCTCTCCTTGTCAGGCACAGGATGAGCTTCGTTGGCTTTATCTGACCTCATGATCTTTCACGCTCCTGGGGCTCTGAGGTTATAGACATGTCCAGGGACCTGTGTAGTCTCTAAAATGAATCACTTCATCCTAGTGATAATTTTAGCTAATGAATAATGAGAAGTGTGTTCCAGATTGTTTTGGGGCTGGGCTTTGGTTTTGTCAGAACAGGGCACAGGCCTGATGAGTCAGAGCATGGATGAAGGGAAGGGAACTTGAGTAGAATGCACAGGGGAGAAAGAGGCTGCTCTACACAGGGCATAGATTGTCCAGGCTCAGAGGATCAGCTCCTGATGACTACTGCCAATGGGAAGGAATGAGATGGTTATGCCAAGTGCACCAGCATGAGCCAGCTTGGAAGCACTTGTTAGTAGCAGCTGCCGCAGTAAGAATGTGATGTAGCCGTTGTACCTGTTGATTTCCAAATAACTGGACTAGATTGTCATTACTGCAGATAGACTGACTTCCATTAACTGCCTCCACTCAGGCAAGTGGGTGTGGTGGTGAAGGTGGTCAAACTTACTATCATAAGAGTTTAGGCCAGTTAATTTGTCTCTTTGTTCTCCAGAAGTCTCTGATTACAGCTAGAGATGTATGATGTTACTTTCCTAAGAACAGAGGAGATTTACACCTGGCAGTCTTGGGACACAGATTGACATTCTTTATATGTAAGCAGTGACTATTTTTGTTACTGTAAAATGAACCAGCAGCCAGTTTATGTAGGCACTCCAGGGGTGGCTTGGTGGCAGAATTTTAAATTATATCTGATTATCTTCAAGTGGCTGTGTGTTCTGGGGCTATTAGCATTGTTTTGTCAGCATGCTGAGAGCCATGCCTGAGCTGCCCTTGCCACAGTCAAGTGCAGAAAATGATGGTGAGGACAGAAATGACCTGAGGCATCATTTCCCCATCGTTTTGCTTTTTGAGACCTTTTGTAGCACTAATCCACCTCTGAGGCTGGCCTAGAGCCACTGTGTGGCCCATGTTAGCCTCAACCATTCAGTCCTTGAGTCTGGGATTACAGGTTTGAGCCACCATGCCCACCTTTCCATTGTTAAAACCAGAAGAACAGTGCTTTAGTTCTCACCAAGGCGCTAGTACTCAAAATCCCATGGTGTGTGAGACTACTTAAAATGTATTATTGTATTGTTTGTTTGTTTTCTTTTCTTGAGACACAGTTCCCCTGCATGGTAGCCTAGGCTGGCCTGAAGCTTACTGACATGAACAACAGGGTGATCTCAAACTCATAGCAATCCTCCTGCTTCTGCTTCCCAAATGTAGGGACTATAGGCATGAGCCATCACACCTGTCTTGCTTTGGCATTAAAATTTTTGTTACATATATTTAGTGTGTCCATGTGTTTATGTATGTGTCAGTGTGCACAGGTGCCACAGTGCACATGCCTAGGTTAGAGAACAGCTAGTGGGAGTCAGTTCTCTTTTGCCAACACGTGGGCCCAAGGGTGGATGTCAGACCATCACACTTGTTGCTTGGTGAGTGCCCTTACCCACTGAGCCACCTCGCTAGCCCTGTTGGCATTTTAGCAACTTAAGACTTATGAGAATATATGTGTACTCAAGTTACATTTTACTGAAAGTGCCAAAGTTCAACTGGGCCATCCCTTGAGTCCGTAAGAAGCATTGCTTCCCCTCAAGATGAATTTCTGTCCTATTGAAGCCTCCTGAGCCATGTTCCAGGGTCCAGCTAGGATTGTTGAGGTATAATTCTGAATCTCTAAGAGAGACTGCAATGCTGGTATTCAACATGTCTACTGAGGGATTGGCCTGAAAGAATTTTAAGGCTGTAGCACCAAAACTGATTTCTGTCTTCAACCACCATATCCAAGTTCCTCACACTCAGATGGTACCCATGGAATGACAAGGCCAGTTACCCTGGCCTTGATTCTCAGGTGAACCACATGGGAATGGCATGCAGATGTCATTGAGTGCACTGGAAACAACACACAAAGCTCAGTGGTATCAATTAAAACTAATTTATTGACAACCTTATTCTTACTTATCTTGTCTTTAAAGTAATTATTTTAGTTACATTAAGTTATGGGTCATGGTGCTGTGGGTTGCTCTATATAGTGGAGTGAATCATTAGTGAACCAAGATAGTTGATGTATTTGCCTCCTGAGATGCCCTCTGATTTTTGATCATACACTAGTATGCTTCTTTGTGGTGTCACTATGGTATTTTCCTATACACGTCTACAATGTGTTCTGATGAAACAAAGGTAATTATTGCTTCCACCCTTTCATGACTTCACATTTGCTGCTCTCTAGCCTGTAGTCTCTCAGCTACTCTTGAAACTTGGAATAGGTAATTGTAAGCTGTCAGTCATCCTTTGTGGTGCCATGGAAACCAGAACTTCCTCCTTTAATCAATTGTGCTTGAGTAGCTGTTCCTAACCTCCTTCTAACCCTCTCCAGTCCACACATTCCAGCTTCTGAAAGTCACTATTGTGCTTTTTTTTTTTTTTTAAAAAAGATTTATTTATTTACTATATGTAAGTACACTGTAGCTGTCTTCAGACACTCCAGAAGAGGGTGTTAGATCTTGTTAGGGATGGTTGTGAGCCACCATGTGGTTGCTGGGATTTGAATGCAGGACCTTTGGAAGAACAGTCGGTGCTCTTAACCACTGAGCCATCTCATTAGCCCCACTATTGTGCATTCTAATTGTCTTTTTGAAGAGGCACCCAGGCCTGGGGAAGCGGCTCAGTTGACAGGGTGCTTGCCTAACATGCATGAAACCTTATGTTTGATCATCAGGTGTGGAGTGGTACATGCCTGTTATCCCAGCACTGAACAGATAGAGACAGAAGGGTCAGTAGTTCAAGGCCACCATCAGCAATATAGTGAGTCTGAGGCTGAGGCCAGCTTAGGCTACATGAGGAACCATCTCAAAATAACAAGACAAAAGCAGAAGAAAAAATGAAGACATCCATGTGAGACACACGAGAGAGAACGTGCAGGGCTTCTCCAGTCTAGCTTATATTATTCAACATAATGCCTCTAGTTCTGTCCATTTAGCAGCAGCAGACAGGATGCCGAATAATACCCCAGAGTGTGTGCATACAGCATTTTCCTTAGCCAGTCATCTGTGGTTGGGCATCTAGATTGGCGTTATATGTTGGCCAGTGTGATAGTACTATGGTAGATATGAGTGTGAGGTGTCTTTGGAAACGAAGGATTCACCACTGCTATTTTCTTTGGATCTGTACTTAGAGCAAGGCAGCTGGGTCACATGGTAGAGGCACAATTTTTTAATATAATCATTTATTTATGTGTGTATTCCTGCATGAGTTTATGTGTACCACATATGTACAAGTGCCCTGGGAGGCAAGAAGAAGATATTGGGTTTCCTGGAGCTGCCTAAGGTGGGTGCTGGGAACCAGACCTAGGTCCTCCATAATAAGACTGTCAAGTGCTATCCCTCCAGCACCAGCTCCTCTATACAAAATATTTCAGGGTGAGGTTGGTTGAATCTGGATGCAGAACAGCAGGCTAGTGGGTCATCTTGGACAACACACACAGTGGTACCAACAAACACTGCTGGTACTGTGCTATGTGGGGCACTGGCTGCCAAGCCTGGGGTTCCGTGTGGGGCACTGGCCCCCAGATGGGGTGTCCTGGAAGGAGGCTTTCAGGACTAAGTCTGGGACAACTCCAGGAAACATAATCTTGACAAAAACTTGCGATTTTCATGTCTTCAGTATAGACGGAATTTTTATCCTGAGTGTTCCTATTTTATTGTATGCTTTGTTTTGTCTTAAATTTCACAGTGTGATAATGAAACCAAGACCCTGCCTTGAATAATTATTTCCCCAGTATGGTGCTTGTTATTTTAAGTTTTAGAATGTTCTTCTTCCATGTCATTTTTGGGGTTGTTTTTAGTTTTGTTAGCCCAGGCTGGCTTTGAGCTAGCACATTTCCCATCTTAGCCTTCTCAATACTAAGTTGACAGCTGTGAGCCACCACACCTGACTCTCCCTGGCCTCATCCATGTTCAGTACATACACCTGCACTGAGTTGTAACTTTGCTTTTGTTTGTTTCAAAACAACACAATTGGATTTTTTCTAGCCAATATTAATAAACATTAATATTTATTGTACATGGCAGATTTGTTGTTCTGAACTTTTGCTTTACATTAAAAAATTATAGACTCATTTCCTCGCTAATTTTACTCTAAATGCAGCCTAAGGTTGTCTTGTTCTTGGACTCAAAGAGGTTGCATCTCTTTGGTTATTTTGCTACTAGTCTTATTTGAAATTTATATATGTATAGAATAAAATTATATATAATAATATATATTTGTGTCTATTCTTCCCAGATAATGGAAGACTTCCTACCTTAATTTCTTCCTGCTTCCCTCACACCCATTTAACCTCTCACCTAAGGCATTTCTTGCCTTTAAGCCAGTTCATATCTGTTTGATTTTTTTAAATTTAATTTATTTATTTTTTCCATATTCACGTTGTATCCTGCTCACTTCTCCCCTCCCAGCCACCCTTCCCACTAATCTGTTTGATTTCTAATGCCCATGCTTCTATTTGTATTGGGCTCCTAACTGTGTTCACAGTGGTTAAATTCTGAGTTATGCAGGCTTCTCTGATTGCTTGCTTTCCTATATTCAATTTTTGGTTTTACTTCTTTTTTGGATTTTTTCCAGAGAATGTCATGTCTTTTTGGTTCTTGCTTGTATAAGAATTAACATTCCTTTCATACAACAATACTTTTTGTAATTCCTCATCAAACTCTTTTCATCTTAATACTCTACATATTATTCTTTATCATCTCATATTCTAGAAACTTCTAAGTTATGGAAGATATGTATTTGCTGTCTGCATTAAAAAAAAAAAAAAGAAAGAAACAATCCGGAGTGGGGAGATAGATTGGTGGATAAAACACTTCCCACATAAACATGAAAGTTGGAGTTCAGATCCTGAGAACACAACATAAATGCCAGGTGGGTGTGACCCACCTGTAAATCCAGAACTGGGAAAGGGATTGGAAGCACAATGGCCAACTAGGCTAGCTGCATCAGAGAACTCTGGTTTCAGCTGGAAGACCAGGCCTCAGTCAACAAGGTGGAGAGCCATGGAAAAAGATTCCCACCATTAGTCTTGTGCACACATACCTGCACACACGTGTTCCCACACACTTGAAAACACTCACATACACCACATACTCACATACAAAAGGAAAAAACCAAACCACTGCTAGAAAGCATAGGAAACTGTTAGCTCTTTTCCCCATGCAATGACTAATTGGCTGATTATTTTTGCATTGTACACACTAGGCAAACATTCTACCACTGCTATAGCCCTAGATCTTCAATGATTTTATTTATTTATTTATTTATTTATTTATTTATTCTATAAAATAATTATAAATTGGAAGATGTGGGAGCTGGAGAGCTGGCTTAGTAGTTGAGAGTTTAAACTGTTCTTGCAGAAGACCTGAATTCAGTTCCCAGCACCTACATAGGGTGATTCCCATCCTCAGGGAATCCGGCGCCCTCTACTGGCCCCCAAGGACATGGTTTGTACATGCACAAACACATATACCATAATTATAGAATAAAAACAAACTTCAGAAAATAGAAAACATAGGAAAGTACATGGACTAAGTTACAACTTAATGGAGTCCTAAGTAAATGCCTGAGTGAGTGACTACTGTGCAGATCAATCGGCAACAAAGGGTGATGGTAGCCACGAGCCCTGTGTCCCTATGGTTCCCATTTCCTCCTCCTGCCCAGAGGTAACTGCTTCCCAACTTTATAGGAATACTTCCTTGCCTTCTTCTTTACATTGGGATCCTCAGTCAAAGCAGGTCAAAGTTGATGCTCTTGAGCTTTTATGGTTTTGTCCTCCTAAACTGGGGTGCCTATGACATCACTGGGGTGGCTCCTTCCTATATTGTGGCACGAGGTTATCAGTCTCTGGTCCTTGGGCATGTAGGCAAGTGCTCTCCTACTGAGATGTTTCTCCAGTTCCATGGTTTTTGTGGATGGTACATGGGTGTATTCAATCATCCCAAGGCCAGGAGTCAACCTGAGATGCTGTTATGCATAAGCTTAACATAAGCTGAAGTTTGTTTTTATTCTATAAGTTTTATAGAATAAAAACAAACTTCAGAAAATAGAAAACAGGAAAGTACATGGACTAAGGTACGACTTAATCTTGTCTTTTGAGACAAGATTGTGCTCACCAAGTAGGGCTAGGCTAACTGGCCAGTGAGCCTCAGGTATCATCCTCCTGTCTCTGGCTCCTGAGTGCAGGGATTGCAAACATGTTCCACTACATCCAGCTTTCATATGGGTTCTGGGAGTTTAACACAGGTCCTCTTGCTTACAAGGGACAGGGGATGAGTCTAGATGAGTACTATAGTAATCTATAGGCTCAGTGCTCTGTGTGGCATAGACAGTGGGTCAAGGAGGAGGGTAGAAGTCAATGAAACTCTTCTAGCTCTTTGAGTGGAGTGGTGGACCCAGGTTTTGATGATCAGAACTATAACATGCTGGGTTGTAACCTAGCAGCTGTGAGCATGGCCAATGATGCTTCAGCTGGGGAAGCTGTATTCATTAACAAATACTGCTTGGTGTAGGAGTAACCATGGCTAACATGCTGGGTCTGACACGGGCCTTTGTCCCATAAGCTTTATGCTTTCTACCACATTTAGAATGTGTCTGGCCCAAAGCAAATCTCATGTAATAACCTGGATGATCTTAACCCGGACCCAGCCTGGAAATGGCTAGAAAATCTTACCATGCCAGGTAGCAAATCCCTGTGGCTTTTCCCTGTGGCAGCTCTGAGGGACTGTTTGACACCCTGCACCCCATCTCTTATGCTTGTGGCGGCCAGTCATCTTGGGCTTTGCATGAAGAGGAAACAGTTCAAGTGAGAAGAGAGGACATGCTGCAGCCTGGACAGAGATCATAGATAGGGTTCCTTTCTCTCTTCCACGGCTGCTGGTCCACAGGGAAGACTCGGCTCCCAGAAGTGACTCTACATCTAGCTCCCAAGAAACCTAGCTAGACTCTAGTTTCTATGCCAACAAGGTTGCCTCCATCTCTCTCAGCCAGCTGGCTGGGGTCTCTTGGAACTCCTTGGCTCATGCTGCTCTTAGCTGGAGCATGGAACACTTGGGATATTCTCCTCCCAGTCTCACCCCCAACTCCAGCTCAACTTCCCTAGGTCCACAATTGATCTTTTGAAATAGAAATGCAATCTCTTCATTCTGATGTCCAGGGTGTGTACCTGACGGCCTTCCTCCACCTCCACACACCTACCTCCACCTTTCCCGAGTTCTGCCCTCCCCCTAACAGCCCCTCTCTCATTTTGTGTCTAGCAAGTTCCTTTAGAAAGTCAGTAAAATAGACAAACTTCTGGCAAGGCTAATTAAGACAAAAAGGTGCAAATTCAGAATGCTGGAGGCAGCATATGGAACAATAGGGAGAAGGTTTAAAATAGCAGGCAAGTTATCTAATCCCACGTGTGCAAGCTCTTGACAAAATGGACAATTTTCACAAAAAAATGTGAACTACCAATATTGACTTAAGAAATAGAATGTGGTGTTCCTGGATGGGAGGAACCCTGCTTCAAAGATGTCAATCCCCCACAGTTCCTGCCACGCTTCCTGGTAACCCGAAGGGATGTGAATTTGTTCCTATTTTTACATTCCTTTGGCAATTTTCTGTGGTGCTCAGAAAGGGGAGTTAAATGCCTATGCTCAACTGTGAATCTTTTTATTGAAGGGATAAAATCCATTTGAATGTCACCAATAAATTATTTCTCTTGAAGAACAGAATTCTTAAGCATTGAAGTATATGGAGGCTTCATGAAGATAATTTGATTTAACTGTGGGCGCGTTTTTCCACTCGTTATTTTATGAGTGTAATTTTCAGCACTCTTTATTCAGCATGGGGCTCCAGAAAGAACTGGATTTTGATTTGAAAAATCTACAGGGATATGGGCGTGTAAGCATAGGGCTCTGTATCCTGCCACTGAGGGGGTTGCTTGGCCCTGCTTATTGCTGCTCTACTCACAATGGCCAGGAAATGCAAGCAGTCCAGATGTCTGTCCACAGAGGAGACATGAAGTGTGGACAGTGAAGTGTGGTACATACATACCATGGGGTGTTACTCAGCAGTGAAGGAAAATGAAAGTGCAGGACAATGGATGGATCTGAAAAATATAAAATAAGCAAGATGACCCAAACTCGGGAAGACAACAGTTGTGTGTTTTCCCTTATCTGTGGATCCTAGCCTTTAATGTCCACATGTATATATGGAAACAATTCTGAATGTAAGTAACATCTAAAAACCTCAGAAAGGAGATCAAGAGTGATGAGGAAGAATGGGGCAGGCCAGTGGGACACATGGAACATGAAAGAGGAAGAGTATGTGTGTGTGTGTGTGTGTGTGTGTGTGTGTGTGTTACAAGCTGGGCACAGTAGCAAGGGTGGAAGAGGTAGGGAAGGAAACCCACAAAAGCACTTGGCTCAACAATATCACATGGTGTCTATTATCTTACACGGTTATTTAAAAACTTAAAAACATTTTAAATATCTGAAGCTAGTGATGGTAGCACATGCCTTTAATCCCAGCACTCAGAAGGCAGACGCCAGTAGCTCTCTGAGTTCAAGGACAACGTGGTCTACATAGCAAGAGTTACACAGTGAAGCCGTCTCAAAAAAAAAGGAAAAGGACATGACAGCGAAAGGCCCCAGGACTCTCCATGTGGCTGGGCTTTCATCCATGCTGTGCCCGATGATGGAGCACCTATGTTGGTGATCTCAGCAACCCTTTATTTAGAATCTTCTTTCCTGGCACCACATTTCTCTTCTTTCTCTTTGCTCTTTCCAACACCCTCATGTGTGTGCTAAATCAGCTGCATCTGTTGCCATAGCTACGCTACACAGCCATGCCTTAACCCTTCCCTGCCAGTTTCCTTTCTGTTCCTTTAAAACTAGACATTTTCTTTCTTTTTTGCCTGTCCTCTGTCCTCTCTATGTTTTATTTTGGTTTGTATTTAGAGATAGACTCTCACTCTGTAGATCAGGCTGGCTTCAAACTCCCAATCCTTCTACCTCCTGAGGCCTGGGATTACAGGCCTACCTTACTATACATATACTGTACATACATATACAAGTGAGACAGGAGTGATGGAGTTGTAATATGGACCAGCTGTCCCTGCTCACCCCAAGTCCTTAAGGAAACTGTTAGATGTGTTTTTAAGTCTGCTGTTAGTATCTTAAAACAATCCATATATACTTCTACTTTTGAATTTCCCCCTTTACACAGTTACAGAGTGCCTCTTTGCCATGAATGTCCAGAGTGAAGTTTTTTGTCTGTGTCTCTCCTCAGATCCATAATGCTACAAACAAGTCCTTAGGGTATTTTCTTAACTAGTTACTAGCGACCATTGGGTTGGTAGTCTGGATTCTATAAATCCAATGTGAGCAAGCCAGTAAGCAGCCCTCTTCCATGGCTTCTACATCAGCTCCTGCCTCCAGGTTCCTGCCCTGCTTGACTTCCTGTCCTGACTTCCTTCAGCAATGGTCACAAAATGGAAGTGTAACCCTTTCCTCCCCAACTTGCTTCTGGTCATGGTGTTTTATCACAACAATAGTAATCCCAACTAGGACAGCATATTAAAACTGCTTTGCAATTTTATATCACTCTAGTCAGAAACATCTAGAGCTTTAAAAAAAAATGGCAATAAACCTGGCTAGATGTAGGGAAGGAGGAACCTGCACTCACTGCTGGTTGGGAGTGCAAACTAGAGTAGCCATTAGTGAAGCCTCAAAACCTGAAACAGAGAAGTACCATAAGACCCAGCTATACCACCTGAGGTGTAAACTCGAGGGACTCTGTATTCTAGCACAGGGGCACTTGCTCATCCACGGCCAATTCCACTCTATTCAAAGTAGCTAGGAAATAGAGGCAGCCTAGATATCCACCAGCTGATGAATGGATACTGAAAATGTGGTACACAGACCCAGGTATAAGAGAAATGACATCATGAAACTTTCAAGAAAAGGAATGGCTCTGACCGTGTTCTATTAGTGGAGACACCACAGACTCAGACAAGAGTCACATGCTTTCTCTCATATGCAGATCCTACCTTGAACGTTTGTGTGCATGTGAGAGTGTGTAGACTATGACTCTGGACAGGAGAATGGGAGAGGGAAGCTTGAGGTGTTGAAGAAGAATGGATGGGTGGGGAGCAAAAGATCACATGTGACATGAAAATGGGAAGGAGGCTACCGGGGTGATAGAGCACAGGGGAAAGAAACGAGTGGAGATAAAAGGCTTGCTTAGAAATGTTTCGTGATGAAATCTAATACGGTATATGCCAACAGAAAATAATTTTAGCTAGATATGGCTACCTCATGTGTGTGTATCTTTAATCCTAGCATTTGAAAGGTAGATGAAGACATCATTTTTATTTCAGAGGAGAGCCTGGTCTACATAGTTCCAGGCCAGCCAAGGCTATAAGTACCCTGTCTTAAAAATATTTTAAAAATATTTTTAATATATTAAAAATATTTGGTATTCCACTACACAGCTTGAATCTGCTAAAGTCTCACATGGTGAGACTGTCTGTTCTGAAGATTGTATTTATTACACTTTGTTCCAGGCTGTGGACATATCAGGATTGAGGACATTGAGGAATTGAAACTCCAACAGACATCTCTCCTATATTTATGGATGAAATGGTGTAATATCTAGGACTTGTCTCAAAGCAACATTTTGTGTGGGGTGAGAAGTGACTTACAATGGACAAAGGGTAGTTGGGGCTGAATAGATTCCATCACCTCAGTGCAGGTCATGGGACATCAGAACAGGGAGCATCACTGACAGGCCTTTGGGATCCAGTTAAAGAACAACTACTTAGAGTAGTAGTTCTTTAGTCTTGTTTATGTTCTAAAATTTTTAAATGTCTGCTGTCTTCTTTCATTTTCTGTTTTATCAACATGAGCTTTTGACACTGAACTGTGATGTTCAGCACTGCCAACTTTAAACACAATGAGAAAACAACTCGAGAGTGTCATCAGAGGATAAATCTATTAAGTTGATTTATAATGAAATAAAATCCATAGCTTCTGCAGCTGGGGCATGCAGCAAGCAATGCTCAATTAAGTCGATGATGTGAGGGATCAAGAGCTGCAGCCTATGCGGAGAAGCTCTGCCTCTACTGGGGACTTGGGCCCTGGGGGTATTACTGAGCAACAGTGGCATCCTGAGAAAGACCCAGGTCTGTAGGGAAATGAGCTAGACTTGGGGCAGGCTTACTGCTTCAGGACAAAGAAGCTGCAATCTGTCTGTCTTGGTCACGTGTTTGAGACTCTCCAGCACTTCTCTGCTGGGATCTTTTTTTTTTTTTTTCAAATGTGATTTTGACTTTGAGAAAGGAAGATTATATTCCCACTCTGTAACTCCCGGGTGGCAGGGTTTCTGCTTGTGTTTTGTAGCTATACCAGTAAAGTCCCGGAGAAGGGACCTGGATGGGGCGACAGGAATGTGACCCACCTTGTCAGGATGTCAGTCATTTGATTCTACCAATCAAAGGGCCCAGGTGGCTGTGGATTTGCATGTGGCTCTGTGAGTGCCACTCAAGGTGGAGCTCTGCGTGGCGGGAATAGATGGATCACATGACTCTGACTTGAGGCCAGGCTGCCAGCCTTACTCTATAGCACTTGCTGATTCTGGTTCTTCAGAGGTAGGGTGTAGCTGCTGTGGACCCAGATGCTTGTAGTCCTAAGGCAATTTGTCCCTCTGCTCTCTTGCTAACGGTTGCCCTTGTATCATAGAAACATGCTTTGTAATTTACACGGCTGAGCTTAGTACGCCTACATCAGGTTTTATCTTCTTTGGGTGTGTGGTTCTGAGAATTTTACAAATTTACAGGATTACATAACTGCCACTTCAGTTAAGCTTCAGGGACTCTCCTGTCTCTTCCTCCCATATCATCAACATTGGAATTACATGCATAACTATTGTATCCAGCTTTATGTAGGTCCAGGGGATCCAAACTCAGGTCTTATGCTTGTGTGGCAAGCTCTACATATACTGTGACATCTCCTCAGCCCACTTATACTTATTAATTGTTCGAAATATACCTTTAGAAGGAATACCACAATTTATTAGATATGTACCCATTAAAGGTCACGTGGCCTGGGACGTGTGCCCATAATTCCAGAATTTGTGAGGCTAAGGCAGGAAGATAGATAGTTCATTTCAGACCACTACACAGTGGGAGACTACCTGAAAACCAAAACAATAAAAAGCATTTGGGTGATCTTCATTTTGAGATAGGAGTGAAGCTGTTGTCTATGTAGGTATGAACCGGAATCTGAGATTTCAGCTATTTGAGTCAACACCTTGATGGAAGCATGCATATTCAACTCTTACTGCCAAATATTTTCCAAAATGACTGTACCATCTGACATTCCTACTGGCCACTCTACCTTGATATTGTTCTCTCTCTCTCTCTCTCTCTCTTTCTCTCTCTCTCTTTCTCTCTCTCTCTCTCTCTCTCTCTCTCTCTCTCTCTTTTTCTCTCTCTCTAGGTGGCTTTAATTTATTTCCTAAAGATCAGCAGTGCTGAGTGTCTTTCTGAATGTTTAAGCAGGACACTCTCTCTTCATGGTTTGCTTGATCTCAATAGGTCAACTGGCTCTACCATTCTCAGGCAAGCAGGTGTGTTTCTTGGTTTCAGAGGGGCAGCATGAGCTTGACAGGAGGTGCCAAGGGAGTTCATAGGGAGTGGCCTCAGAGGAAAGTGTTGTTTAGACCAAGTCAAGAGCTGACCCAGGGTCTTTGGTCCTGTCCTCTGTGCAGGCTGCTGGAGGCAGGGCACTCACTCTGGCAATGCACTCTGCATTTTTAGTTTCCTCCAAGTTCTGTTTTCTATAATTTTAGCTGAGTAGGTATCTTTAGAAATATCTATCATGGCTGGGTATGGTAGTACACACTTTTAACCCCATCTCTGGATTTGAGCCCAGGCTGGTCTACATAGCTCAGTAATTAAGGAGCACGGGCTACTCTTACAGAGGGTCCAGATTCTGCTCCCATCTCCTACTGGCTCCCAAACATCTGTAACTCCAGCTCCAGTGGACTGGATTTCAATCCCTTCTGACTTCTGAGGCCACCAGGCACACATGTGGTATATATACATATGTGTAGAAATTCACACATATTCATAAAAATAAATATTAAGAAAAAAGGTGTCAAAGGCATTTTTGCCTCTTAGAGCAGCCCTTAATTGACCTTTTGATTTTTTGAAGAGAGTGGAAAGGAGGCATGCATGAAAGATGTCCAAGAAAATGAACATTTACAATTAATTGCATGTGATGTGCTAACAACAATAAATGATTTGTCACTTTAGCCTGGCTGTGCACATTCATCAGCCAGTGGGTGTATATTCACTGGACACCTGCATGTAACTCTTGTCCCCAGTGTGGGGTTGTCTGGCAGAACCAGGCTTCACACTTAGGAAGAGTCAGGAGAGAGCTGAGTCTGGAAACAACAGCTGAGCAACGCCAGCACGCACCTGTTCTGCAGAAGAGAGACTGAGGCAGGACAGAGGAGCGACAATGAAAAGCTGTTCTTGGCTAAGTAGCCAGGATGCCCCATGCTAAGGGAATGAGGGGCCAACTCAGGTGGTTAGAGGAACAGGGATGTCCACAGGCATTTTTATCGTATCATTTGGGTGACTTCGTAGGCTTAGAATGAGGTGAGGAAGGTGTGGGGCCCTAGAGAGATAAGCAGGGGGAGCTGATCCTTTAGAAGAATCTATGCTGGAAGACAGACCACGTGGTAATGCTGCATAAGAAAGGGCTGGAGGGGCTTCCAGAGCCTCCTCTGTGCAGCTGGGGACAAGGGTCAGCTGCTCAGGGAAAGGTTAGGAGGAAGGTGAGAAGAATGGCCCTTAGAGGTGCTTTGCCTGGGGGTTGACCCATCTAGAGAAGAGGATGGGAAGACCTGAGCGTGGGCAGCCAAGGAATAGGACACTGGCCTCCATGGTGACTGGTCTCACAGGTGATGTGAGATCCAGGTTGCCATGAGAGGCGGTACCTCCATATGGGGGAAAGAAAGGGGACTGGGTCTGACATGTGGAGATGGGAGGCAATGTCGGGTGGCTCGCTCTGTGTGTGTCAAAGTCATCAGGATGACCAGCAGGAACTGATGTCAGTAGAAAATGAGAGCAACAGCTAGGAAATGGTGAAGAAAAAAATCACAGATGAGGGACAGTGCCCGTCAGTGTTGTGATACAACGCCGTGGCCAAGCAACTTATGGAAGAAAGAGTTTACGTAGGTCGGAGTTCATGACCAGTGATCAGAGGCCGCAGGTAGCAGGCATGTGGTTGGAATAGTAGCTAGGAGCTTACACCTTGAGTTGCAAGCAGGACATAGAACTTGCTGGGAATGGCTAGAAACCTCAAGGGCCCACACCCACTGACATGCTTCCTCCAGCAAGGCCACACGCCTTAAACCTTTTCAGGCAGCACTAGCAACTGGGGACCAAGTATTCAAACATCACAGCCTATGGGGGTGGCCTCTCACTCAAACACCATAGTCTCATACATACTAACCTGGCTTCAAGTTTGTTATATAGCTAAGAATTACCTTGCATTTCTGATCTTCCTGCCTCCACTTCCTGAGTGCTGGGAGTCAAATCTAGAACTTTATAAGTATTAAGCAGTCTCTACCAACTGAGTTATGTTCCCAGTGTGCAATAAGGTATTGAAGGGAATGGAAATAGAGGGGTGTGGCTCTCTGCTGCAAAGGACATCGTCAAGGAACCCTGGCTGCTCCCAGGTCCCTAGGATTGGGGGAGAGCTGTGGGATTGCTGGGGAGATCAGGCCTTTAAGTTCCCGATTCATACACCGCCCAGAAGGGGCTTTGTGTAGCTTCATTAGAGATCACGGACAGGTATGGTGTGATGTTCAGCTCAGCAGCCTTGTAGGAAGAGTCTTAGTTACTTCTCTACTGCTGTGAAGAGATACTGTGACCAAGGCAACTTATAAAAGAAAGCATTTGCTTGGAGGCTTGCTTTCAGTTCCAGAGGGTGAGTCTATGACCATTGTGGCAGGAAGCATGGCAGCAGGCAGGCTCTAGAGATGAGGAAGAGGAAGAAGAAGAAGGAAGAAGGAGGAGGAGGAGAAAAGGGAAGAGGAGGAGGTAGAGGAGGAGGAGGAAGAGGAAGCAGGAGCAGGAGCAGAGCACACTCACTGGGTTTGGCATAGACTTTTGAAACCTCAAAGCTCACCACCAGTGACATTCCTGCTCCAGCAAGGCCACGCCACCTAATCCTTAGCAAACAATCCACTAATGAGGGACCAAATATTTAAATATATGAGCCTATGGTGGCCATTCTCATCAATCCACCATGGAGAGTAACTACGGGGACATTCTGGGCTTCATGCTTGTTCAAACGTGACTGATGAGCAGTATCTCATTTTGCATACCTTAATTGTCTCCAAGAATCTCCTTGTGATTCTTGTGAAGTGCAGGAGGGGAGGAAAGGCAGATCCCGTCCTTGAGGCACCTCCAGTATCTCCTATTCCCATCTCCATCTGTGGTGACTCCTCTGCTGAGCCTTGTCCTGCCCACTGGTGGCCCTTAATGAAATGCATAGGGAACGATGGGCACTGATGGGAAGGAGGCACTCACTGTCTGTCACTTAAGCCTTGGAGCATCAGTGCAGAGCGTTCTAGAGAGAGGAAGCCCACCATTGGAATGTGGGGATTTACAACATGACAGCCAAAGATCTCCCCCACATCTCCTAGTACTGCCTGGTGCTCTTCACTCTTCCACAGTGACAGGTGCACTCTTCTTTTCTCCAAATCTTCCTCTCACCCCACTCCCACCCATCTTCTGGGTGTCCCTGGCTTTATTTGGTACTAGAGCCAGGGTCTGGGAGCTCCAGGCTCTCCCACCAGCCCGCCCACTGCTGTGGTTATGTGGCCCTGGCAGCAGGCCTGCCCTTCCCCTCACCTCAGAAGCACCACTACAGCAGCTCTTCCTTCCATCATGGCAGCACCCCTTTGTCCTGCTCTCCATGTCTCACCAGCAGTACTTCACTTGCACTGACTTGCTTCTCTGTACCACTGAGGCTGCTCCAATCAAGGGTACCGTGAGGATGATGTCCACGCTAACCAACGTGATGGGAAGCCTCTGCTTTATCTTACTAGACCAGTTGACGGCACTGGCACAGTTGCCCTCTTTCTAGACTATTCTCTCATGTGACCACCAGGAACAACTGCTCCCTGTGCTCTCCTTTACCTCAGTGAACATCCATCTTCCCTGTTCCACCTTCTAGAGGAAGTTTAAAAGTGAATGAGCGCAGGGCAGTGGTGGTGCACACCTTTAATCCCAGCACTTGGGAGGCAGAGGCAGGAGGATTGCTAAATTCAAGGCCAGCCTGGTCTACCGAGTGAGTTCCAGGACAGCCAGGGCTACACAGAGAAACCCTGTCTCGAAAACAAAACAAAACAAAACAAAAACAAAAACAAAAAAAGAAAGGAAAAAAAATGTGAATGAGCTACAGGACTGTGCCTAGTACCTGGTCTTCCCTGCCAAGAGCTCACCCAGGCCTAGGCTTTAGGTCTTGTCTACAAGGCCATGAAGTTCACAGCCTTCATCTCCTTTGAAGGCTAACCCACTGTTGCCTATGGATCATATGGGGAAGTTGTTCTAATGCAGATTCTGATTCCGTACGTCTAAGCATGGCTTGAGGCTCCACATGTCCCCAAAGCTCTCAAAGGGCTTGATGTATTTGCCTTTTTTTTGCTCTTTCTTCACAGAGCGTTTCATGTAGGGCTGCTGCGCTGTGTGCTAGCCTCTTCCTGGACCTTTCTACACTGATGTCTTCCAGGCATCTCAGACCAAACCCAACACTGTCCTGGTAGAGTACATGGCTGACTTCTCAGCTAGTTTCTCTTGTGTTTTCTCTGTCATCCTCCTAGTTGCTAGAGCTGGAAAGGATGGGGCTGCTCTTGGTTTTTGTTTCTTTTCTTTTCATTCCAACCTACCATCAATGCTGTGGCCTCAGTCCTCCCAAACATACCCCGAGTCCTCCCACTCAGCCAGCAGTGCTGTGGCCTCCAGCCTCCCACTCATCCCCATGACGGCAGCAGGGGCTGGTGCTCTCAGGAGGTACCTCCTACACGCTGGGCTCTGCTCACACCATGTGCTTACATTTATATGCATTCAAAATATAATCATCACAGCACAGCTCCTGATGGGGGAACATCTTATTTTTTTGGATAAAAAAAAAATTTTTTTTTAAAAAGTGTCCATATTGGGTAAATGAATAAACACCGAAGCTGAGGTGTGCTTCATTTAGACCTTCAAGTTTATAACTTTAAAAAACAAATTTAGTCTAGGGAGCAAACTTGGGGGATGGGGAGGGTAAAGGTGCTTTGTTGCTGAGCCTGGCAACCTGAGTTCAACTTCTTGAACCTATGGTAGAAGAAGAGAACTGGGTCCCACAGTTGTCATCCAATCCTCATTGTGCTCCTCATCCCCCAAATCTTAATATATATAACCCAACCCATTGTTTTCTTTTCCTCACAGGTAGCAATCAATAACACTATTGGAGTACTTAGGGAATTAGGGAGGGAGTATGTCATTGTAAGCATTCTGTGTCCTTGCTGAGTGCAAATTATATCGCAAATGCCCACAAGTGCATGACCAAGGGGTTTGAGCATGGCAGAACGGATGGTTTCTTCGGCTTTTGACAAGGGCTGTGTGCATTTAAGGCTTGAGAGCTATTTGTGCGATAATTATTGTGACTCACCCAATGGAGGCCTGGTGCCTCAGGCATCTTTGGGAGGAGTGGGGAGCAGAGGGGGTGGAAGTGGTACACCTGAGCCCCAGAACACTGTTCTCGGCCCCCCCTCAGTTTCCCTCCCTAATGCAGATGAGTTTGGGAGTGGTCTGCTCTGTGCTGCTCAGCAAGCTTACAGTTTCCTGGTTGGCTCTCTATTGCTGTGATAACCAGAATCAAAAGCAACTCAGGTCACAAGTTACAGACCATCATAGAGAGAAGTCAAGGCAGGAACCGAAGTGGAAGCCATGGAGGAACATTGTTTACTGGCCTCCTCAGCTTGATTTCTTATACAATCCAGGACACCTGCCAAGGGTGGGTCTGCTTGTAGTTTCCTGGGACCTCCCATGCCAATCAATTAGCAGTTGATAAAATGGCTCACAGACAAGCCCACAGGCCAATCTGATGGAGGCAGTTCCTTGATTGCAGTTACCCTTCTTAGGTATGTCTACATCTGTGTCATGTTGACACCTGAAGCTGACGATGACATAGAGTATGTTAGCAAATGGTTAGTCTCAAACCAGAGCAACCAACGTGGTCACAGTGCATGGCCTAATTACTACAGCAAGAAACATCTCAGTGAACTTGGGCTACTCAGGCTGCAGAACCTGCTTTAAAGGAAATTATTAGTGAACTTGTTCATAAAATCCAGCTATCTTGCAAATATATACAAAAATGATTTGATTTGGGCTGGAGAGATGGCTCAGCGGTTAAGAGCACTGACTGCTCTTCAAAAGGTCCTGAGTTCAAATCCCAGCAACCACATGATGGCTCACAACCTTCTGTAATGAGATCTGATGCCCTCTCCTGGTGTGTCTGAAGACAGCTACAGTGTACTTACATATAATAATAAATAAATCTTTAAAAAATATGATTTGATTTAGGAGTTACTCACTATGGCCACATTGTACCTTGAGAGTGCATGTTCCTTATTTCTAAGTATAGACGTATTTAAAAGTTTCCAAATGATATGGATTCTTGATAGACAGGAGTTAAACTAGTATGCCAAGATACAGTGGTTTTTTACATTTCAACTTTTGCTAAGGATCTATGTTTGCATATTCTAGGAGGGTGTGCCGTTTCCTTAGCTCAGGATTGAGGTGGGAGGCAGAGTGTTAATAACACATTTGGGGCAACGAGACACCTTGGTTGAACACTGTTCCCCAGGGAGGACAGGAGCAATAAAAGGTCATCAGATAACTCTGAGGTCATCAGAATGTGAGAGACCACACTCAACCCCTCTCTGCCATTCAGCTAGAGTAGACACAGCTCAGGGAGACCTGTGCCTGCTCTTCAGATCCCAGAGCTGTTGAACTAGAAATTGTTAATCTGCATTATACTCTATGTTAGCTAAGGTTTGTCTCCAGGCATGTGGAACAGAGGCTTAGCCAAACAGGGGCTTCTTCTCTGACCAAGGAAGCTAGAACTTAGGAAACAGGCCCATCACCTCACAATGGCACTAACATGCCATGCCCGATCAGTGTGTAATGGCCTTTCCCCCATACTCCATCAAACGAAGCCATCTCCAGCCTTTTATCTGCCTTCCAGATAAGGGGGAGAGGCTGTGTGAGAGAAAGCCAATGGTATTCCCATCAGGAAATTGGACTTTCAGACTTCTGTTTGTACATTATTGAACCAGTACTATATAGCAAGTAGTTGCTTCCAGTTTTAGGGTACATGGCATATGCAGTTTCTAAATGGGCACATTTGTCTCTGGTCTGACAAGACAGATTCTACTGGAGAGCCAGAAGCCAAGGAGAATACTTCTAAGGTAACAGCCCACAGGCAGATATTTCCCTGGCCAGCAGAAGTGGGTGCTAACAGCCACCCTTCTCAGCAACATACGTCCGCATGGCTTGTAGATTCCTAGCGTCAGCTGCCAGGTCTGACCCTGCCAAACATTTTAACTGAACACAACTCAGGCAGTCTGAGTGCTTCTCCGAGAGCTTTCTGAATTATTCAATGTGTGCTTATGCTCTGAAGCGTTTCTAATGTGGGCTAATGGAATTTGGAACTTACCTCTCCAGATACATACACACACACACACACACACACACACCTCCCCCCACCAAAGGTCCTAAACATGTGCCACCATGTTGAGCATGATCTGCTCAGAATACATCTGAGGAGCTAGGCTGTCTATTCAGGATGGCATTTAAGGCAGTGAAAAGGCATCGATGTCACTTGCTCAGACAACAGTCACTGCAGAGTGGCTTCAAATCTTGCTAATGAGGGGATCTTCAGCAGTCAGTCACTCCAGAGGGGCTGAGGAGCAAACCCTTGTTCCCAGGCAGGAAATGCCCTGTCCTGTATCTAGGGTGGCCTGCCACAAGAGCCTGCTGTAATAAGGCTTCCCTGACTTTTGGGCCCTTTCCTTTGTTTAAAAAACAAAACAAACAAACAAACAAACAAAAAACCCACAGGCCAGGTAGGAGGACTTCAGGGAGTGCAGTATACCCCCTTTTACTCTGAACAGCCATAGAGTCAAGGATCATATGGAGAAATCATAGATTCCAAGAGAGGCTCCTCTTTATCAGTGTTTGACCAAGTGACACTTTAAACTCTTCCCTAGAGACTTAGAGTAAAGGCAGGGCTTGTACCCACTCTGATAAGATCATTATGTCATCAAACAAGATCAGAAATATTCTGTACAAGGGAAACATGATGCCATTGTCCATGACTGCTGGGATTAAACATAAGCTCTTCCCGGGGATCCAGGGACAAGGAAAGCAGTAGTTTCCCTGTCAGGAATATCATGTTAAGATTTTTAAAGAGCCACTCCAGTCTCATGTCATTATGCATTTCCAAGAAAGCACAGAGCCCCTAGACTCCCTTCTAAAGGAAGCTGTTGAATGGAGCTGTCTCCGCCCATCTGGATAGTTACTATAGAAACATTGAACAAAATACCACCGAACACAAAGGAATTGTCATCACTTAGTAGTATTTCAAAAATGCCATTCTGAATTGTCCTTCCCAACCACTGACCCACAGAGAGATACTGACCGACTGGGAGCCCAAGCTGTGTGCAGAAGATGGACAGGGGAGGGTGTGGTTCAGCAGAAGACAAAGGCAGGATGAGAGCAAGATGCCTATGTAAGTCCTTCTAAAGGCTTTGCTCACAGCTATGGGCCGTGGTCGGGAGCCCAGGGGGGTGGGGACTGGCCTGCTAGTGAAGGTGCATTAGAGCAGGGCTCTGGTGAGGAATGAGGATGCTAAAGGCCAAGGGATTTGGCAGGTGTCCTAGGGGAATCATCCACCAATAGAGACCTGACTTCGGGGTCTTGGCCTCCTGGCTGCTGGTCACCATCCTTCTTTTCTGAAGGTGACAGAGCCAAGCCACCTGAGGTCAGAATCTGTATTGCCCCTAGTTACTAGTGGTGTGACTGGACACTGTTCTCAGTTCTCGAGCTCTTTCTTCTGGGTAGCCTATTTCCTCAGAGGGATGATGAGGATTAATGGTCCACATTTGAGGTGCCGGCCCCATTCCCAGGCTTGTGAGTGTCAGCAGCTGAGCCTTGTCAATGCATATTCTCCATAAACTCCAGAGTGAAGAAGGCTGAGCTGAGCTGCTGGCGTTGTAACGAGGGCGCCCACCAAAGTCACCTCTGCAACGTTTTCCTCTCATCAAGAGCTGCAGAACACTCGAAAGAAGCTGATTAATTCTGCCCCAAAGATCAGAGAAACTGCCTCAAGAGGGAGGGCACTGAAACAGGCCCATAGAGTAGAAGCCTAGATGAATGTCTCTCCCTTTCCAAAGACGCCTTTCAAGTGCAAAAGCCTTTATTCTAATTGGTGAGAGGTGACAGGTGACTGTCATACCTGCCTGCTCACTAGCTCATTATAATTTGACAAGAGATGGTGTCTTATTTACAGCTTTCCTCCCAACAGTTACATTTTTATATAGCCTGTAGTTTGTACCACAACAGAACTGAGATTAAATAGAACTTTCTTAACAACAACAATCAACAAGAGGGACTTGCACAATATGTACAGTCGGTGCATGGGAAGTGTCTGCTGTGCTTTCTCAGAGAATGGGCAGCAAACATTAACAGCCGCTCTCTCTGGGGGACTGACTGGAAGGCTGGCTGCCCTTCCCTCACCCCAGGATGAGGCCTTGTGCTAGGATTTAGAAATAAGGCCCTTCCCTCACAAAACACAGATCTTTAGTCCTGTTCTTTGTGAAGCAAAGAAAATGCAAGAACAAACCCTACAACCTTACATGCCACAGGGGTAGGGATGGGCTGAGATGTCTCATGCAGTTCACTTTGAAATTTGGGGTTTTAATTAATTAACTAATTAATTAATTAATTTTGAGACAAGGACTCACTGCATCACCCTGACTGGCCTGGGACTTGCTATATAAACCAGCCTGGCCTTAGACTCACAGAGACCCATCTGTCTCTGCCTCCTGAGTGGATTAAAGACATACACCATCATACCTGGCTCCCTCCTAGCTCCTAAGCAAGAGATGTTTATCCTGATTTGGATGTAGGATCTGAGGAACAGGCTCCAAGGCTTATTTAGGTTCTTGCTGATGCTTCCTGCTAGCTCCTGGAGCAGTGCTGGACACACAGGATATGGGTGGGTGCATGGCTGACGCTGACCCCACTCACTTGGCTCTCCTTGTCACCGCTCCTGGCCTCTCCAGGCTCCTTGCTCCGCTGTTATTACCCTAGCTTTCTGTTCTAGTTTCCTTTCTTTTGCTGTGATAAAAGACTGACCAAAAGCCACTTAGGAGAGGAAAAGATTTATTTGGTTTACACTTCCAGGTCACACCCCATCCCTGAAGAAAGTCAAGGGGGAACTTGAATTCTGCTTACTGCCTCACTCTTGGACTCTTTAGCTTGCTTTCTTATGCAGCTCAGAACCATCCACCCTTGGAATAGTGCCACTCATAGTGGGCTGGGCCCTCCTGCTTCCATAAGTGATCAAAACCATCCCCCACAGACATACCCATAAGTCAATCTGGTCTTGGCAATTCCTCAGTAGAGGTTTTCCTCTCAGATGACTCTAGGCTGTGCCAAGTTGCAAATCAATGCTGCCTAGGCACCTTCTTTCCGATGCTCATGTCCACCTGGCTGTAACCCAGCTCAGGGCCTTTGCACATGCTAGCGCTTTGGCCAGTACTTTTCCTTGCTTCCTACTTACTCTTCCTACAAGATCAGCTCACCTGCTCATTCCTTAAGGAAGGCATCTACCTGCTTTCCTGAAGAGGCCTGGTTCTCCAATTGACAATGCTCCAATCGCTAGATAGTCCATATACGATGATACTGGGACAAGGCCTGCGTGCGTACCAGGCCGCATTATTGACATCATGCTTATATATTCTATGGTGTCTGCCCAATGATGTAATCACCTGAAGACATGCTGTTCAGACCATGTCCCCACCGCAGGATTCAGGCGTGGTGGTGGCACATGCCTACTGACCCCAGCCCACCAGAGGATCATGAGTTTGAGGCCAACCTGAGCTAAGTGTTGAGACTCTCCTCCAAAACCCAAAAGCAAGGGCAGTGAGATGAATCAGCAGGCAAAGGCATTTGCCACCAAGCCTTACCACCTGTGTTTGAGCCACAAGGCTGACATGGTTGAACAAGGGAGGCAACTCCTATAAGTTTTCCTCTGACCTCTACACGTGCACCATGCTGTATTCACAGCACATCCATGTGTACATGTGCAGTACACACACACACACACACACACACACACACACACACAGAGAGAGAAAGAGAGAGAGAGAGAGAGGAGAAAAGAGAGGGAGAGAGAATAAGGAACATACCTACCTGTCTCATTGACAGTTGTATAACTGCGTTGGTGTTGCCTACACTAAACGGACTCCCACATCTGCTGGGATATTGCCTACAGCTATGATAACTTTGCCAGCTGATTTTCCCCCCCTCTCAGTAAGTAACTGCCAACATCTGGTAACAGAGTTCATTTCTTTAATATAAATGTTCTGTTGTAGATTGAACAAGCATCTCTGCCAATTAAACTATGTGTGAAAGAAAATTCTTCTCAATGTATGTTTGATCCTATGAACTGTTCAACAGCAGCGTGAAGGCGCTTCCTCAGCTTTCACCACTGTCAGCCACCAGGGCTTTGCAATCACCTCAAGTCGCTTTGCTGGGTCTGTGAAATGTGTTGTCATTCTCAGTGCTCCCTAACTTATGAGCCTGAATATTATGATCCTAAACTGCCAAATTAGGAATTGTTTGATGTATTAAAAATATCCCAAAGATATACAAATCAGGTCACTCTTGTTATGTCCCATAGGTATTTAGTTAAGACTTTCTCATCAGAGAAACAAGGGTCTTCTTGTCTCATTGAAAAAAACTTATCTGAACACTTTACTTTGGAACAGCCAACAATTTTATACTAGAAAATCAGAGAAGAGCTGGCTAGATGGCTCCTCAAAGGGTAAAGGCTCCTGCTGCAAGGGCTGCTGACCTGACCTCAAAGGGACCCACCTGGGGGAAAGAGCAAGTAACCCCTGCGAGTTGACCTCTGACCTCCACATGTGTGTCATTGTGTACATGCACCTGTACACACACATACACACTAGATGAATAAATGTATTGATTCATGTATATAAAAGAGCACTGCTCTAAAAAAAAAAAAACAAAAACAAAAACCAAAAACCCAAATTCTAGAATTCATCACCCAAAATAGGATGTGCCATTTAAAGCCAATGTATCGATTTGCTTGGCAAATTAAACCTTGCTCTGAAGAGCCTTGTGAACCTTCTGAGAGTCCTCCTTTATCTTTAAGTGCCATGCAAACAACACAACTTCTTGAAGGCTGACACTCCGGGTTGTTTTTATTTCAACCCTGCAAATCGTTCAGATGGTTAATAGGCTTTTTTTTTTTTTTTAAATGTCACATACTTACTGAAGCCATTTTCTTCTTATGTCAGCTCCAGTATTTTGAAGCTACTTTCTCCCTTGTGAATAGCTGATCCATGTGTGTGAAGTGGCTGCCTCTGTCATATGCACCCGAGGGTGTGCATCCAGCAAGATGGAATACAAATGCAGCTGCAGTCTCTCTGGCTCACATCCTTCCACATGTGGGACATTCTAGAGCAACTCGTGTTTACTGTCATAAAGACTGCACCTCACTGTCACAAAGACCGTCAAAGGACAGTTCTGAATGGTTTGCTGGATGTAGGCCTCGTTCTTGACTTAAGGTGTGACTTTGCTGTGACGTTCTGCTCTGCTGAGACACAAGTCAGTAGAGCCACATACTTGGCTCTCATTGGACTGTGCTGTCATAGCATTCAAGAGTTTGCTTCTTAAAATATTTTAAAAGGTTTATTTATTTCACTTTTTATGTATGACTGTTTTGCCTGCCTGCATGTAGGTGACCATGTGTGTGCTTGTTGGACCTCCTGGAGCTGGGTTACTGATGGTTGTGAACCATCATATGGGAGCTGGGAATTGAATCTGGGTCCTCTGCAAGAGCAGCATTTGGTCTTAAGTCTCTGAGCCATCTCTCCAGCCCTGGCTTCTTTATCACACCGTTGCCATGCCTGTGAGACAAGAGAACGTGTGATTCCCCACGTGGGCTGAGTTCGAGGTATAGTAGCAAATCTAAACAATAGTGCACGGTTTGAATATAATGCTTTGTTCTAACTGCAGCCAAGAACCTTATTTTGGGTTCTCTAAAGCAGTTCAGGTGATGTGTGGGACATGCAGATATTGTTAGCCAGGTTTCCTCAGACATGAGGCTGCAGTGTTATTTACAGCCTGGCAGAATTCGAAGCTGGGGCGACACAAGTGGTGTCAAGTGCTTGTCTGTTTTAGCTTCTGCTGCTGGACGGAGATCCCTGCTTTCCCATTTTAAGCCTGCTGCTTTGTTACTATGTTGCTAAGATGTGTTTGTAATTCGGTACTTTAGCTTGAGGTAGCAGGCCACATCCCATCCACAACTGGAGGCAGACCTCAAGGCATGCTGCGTCCCAGCTCCTTTCCTCTACTGGCCTGTGTATCTTACTGTAATTACTCTTGCTGTGACCCCACTAAGGCCTCTGATCAGGAGTAGCAGTTTCATGTCTCCCTGGGGTCTCCATGGGGCTTGGGCTCAGCAAGTGAGGGTGGAGATAAAGATTTGTTTATCTATCCATTCCTTTTTAGTGCATGTGTATGCATCATTTGTGTGCAGAGAGCCTATGGGGGTCAGAGGAGGGATTACATTCTCTGGAATGGTTGTGAGCTGTTGTGTAGGTGCTGGGAACCAAACCCTGACCCCCTGGAGTGCTCTTAACTGCTGAACATATCTCTCTATCCTTTGTGTCCATATTTTATTGGTCATAAACTGGAAAGGATGGGGACTTTGATCCTCTCTTGCAAGAGAAGGTGGATGGACACACACTCTCTTTAGCCGTACCCTGGCTACACCCCTTCTCAACTAGGTTCTTCTGCATGGTAGAATCTTAATCAAAGCTTTGAGCATCTCAGAAGGTGCTTATGGCATAGGACCATGGTGTTTAAATTCAGTGTCAAATATCTTGAGTCTCTAATTGGTTCTGATCTCGGTCCTGGAAGAGTGATGGCACCAGCTCCCTTTCTGTGGCTGGGGAGCTTTCTTGGTGGCCCTGCCTGCCCCTACATCTCCTGTTGCTTGTCTGTATGCAGTTAGGTCATCACTTAATATTTTTTGTTACTTTTTCTGAAGGACCAAGGTCCTTTGATGTAGTTGTCATTTGAGGCAGGTTCTCATGTGTCAGGAGCTAGCTTCAAACTTGCTATATAGTGGAAGGTGACCTTGAACTCTGATCATTGGTCTCCTCCCAGATGCTGGGATTCCAGGTTTGCCCAGCACTCCTGGTTTATGCAGTGCTGGGGATGGAAAGCAGTCTTTTGTCTAATACCTTCCATGTTAAGGCTGGGGATGGCTTGCAAAGGAGGCAGTAACTCACTATGTTTATATTTAAAGCCAAACAAAAAAACAGAAACCTTAGACAAAAATAGACAAAAAGGGGTTCAAACAAAATCCCATTTCTCCCCATGGGCAAATACCTTTTCTAGAATGAGAAAGCATTAATAAAGTGTTTGTTTAGCTGGCATTTTCCTTGACTGTGTGTTGAAATTTCTTACTATAATGCCAATATTCACTATGCATCTTGCTAAGCAATCTGTCAGCTGTTTGATGTTGTTCCGTGAGAATGGAGGTAATGGGGAGGGGGTTTAGTGGTTAGCCAGGCTCTGTACTGCCCCCTCCCCCAAAGCTCTGTGATTCTTGAAGGGCTGGCAAGCATATTAATGTGGCCCATTATCTGTGATTTTTATTTCTCCCCCTGATTTTCCAATGTGGGTTTATGTATACAGCCAGACACTGAATTACCTGGCATGTAATTATTCAGTTTTTATTATAGGATTGACTTCAGGGGGCAGGGTTAAACTTTGTAGCCCAGATTAGCCTTGAACTCACAGCAAGTCCTCCTGCCTCAGTCTCCATATTCCAAGGACTAGAGGTATGGAACATCAGGCTCATTTTCTTTTCTTCTCTTTCTTTCTCTCTCTCTTTCTTTCTTTCTTTCTTTTTTTTTTAGGAAGAGTTTCTACTCTATATCTCTGGCTGGCTTTGAACTAGAACCTACTTCCTGTTTCTAGCAAGTGCTAGAGGACAGGCATGTACCAGCACATCCAATCACAGGATCTAAGCTGTGCTCCAATATAAATGTTGTAACTCAGAGTTTAGCTTCGTATTTATCCAGCTGATCATTTGTAATCACATTCTGTGACTTCACTGTGCTTCGAGTGAACTCTGTCTTCCTACCACATTCCTCTTGTCATAGCCTATTCTCATTAATGTCATCAGAGCTGTGGCCACAATAGAGCCTGGGCGGGAAGCCCCCCCCCCATCTCTCTGAGGTCACATGGCATGACAGATCTTGCTGTCCTGATAGGAAGGGGTGTGAGAGACGGGCTCAGACATAATATGGCACAGAATGCTCTGGCTTTTTAAGGAACAGCTGCCTTGTCGTAGTGGGAAGGTGGCGAAGCTTTCTGATGGTGGAGGCTTTGCCTGAGCTGGGAGGCAGGCTGGGGGTTTGTGGGGTAGGGGTGGGAGCAGGACAGCTCTTCCCTCCAGCCGGGAGCTGCCTCTTTGCTGAGTGGAGGATGAATGCCTTTTCAGATGCCGTTCCTGCCCCTCCTTCTATCTAGTGTATAGTGAATGTAGTATCATCCTTTGTTTGCCATTTGGCTCTGAGGTATACACCAGCCCTTATTCCTGGAGTTATCGTGAGCCATGCTTTCAATGTGCAAGTTGACACTGGGTTTTGACTGAAAAATCTGTGTGTGTAAGGGGTGGGTCATGGACTGTCATCCAGACCCCATCCTAACTGAAGTTCCTTGGACCATTTGAAAGATTCTCTCCTTGTGTTTACACTTATTGGGGATGTCTCTAAGCAGTGTTTCCTTTGTTTTTAATTTTTAATTTTACTCTAGTTTTAATTATATGTATGTCTGGATGTGGATATATACACGCATGTCCTGGTGCCCCTGGAGGCCAGAGCTGTCCGATTCCACTGGAGCTGGAGTCATAGGTGATTTGTCAGCCACCGGATATGGATGCCAGGAACTGAACTCTGGTCCCCTGCAAGAACCACCTAGCCATCTCAATAGCCCCTGTAGTGCTGATCATTTAAAGGCTTCACAAGTTAAGTTACAGAAACAACTGGAATTAGAAGCCAAGCTTTGCACTTAGATGTGCCAAGCCTGGGCCTTCAGCTCCACTGGCTTATGATTCTGATCAAGCTGCTGGAAGTCTGGGCATGGGTCTAAGTCCGCTTGAGTTCTGCTCAGACCTCTACTCCAATGAATCTGGGATTCTTGACTTTGCCACAGGGAAAAAAAATTCAGGATGAACTACTATGAATAGAATTGGAGTTTATTAAGAGAATCTCAACATGGATTTAAATAGAGGTGTGAGGGGGAGTGAGGCCCTTAGAAAAAAAGAGTGTGCACACTGTAGTGTGTGTGTGGGCTTCTCAAGACACTGTGAGTGTCTTAGCAGTAATTTCAGAGACTCTGGGAGCTCCTAAGTTCCTCATCCCAATTTTATCTCCTTTTCTACCCTCTCAATAAGTGAAGTTCTAAGAGCAGAGACACCATGGAGAAGACTGTCATTTCATAAGGCAAAGCCATGGGCCACAGAGCTGGAGAAGTCTTGGTGGTTAAGAGCATGTGTGCTCTTGCAGAGGACTGCGAAGTTCTTCGAGTTCCCAGCACTCATGTTGGACAGCTCCCAACTGCCTGTAACCTCAGGACCAGGAAAAGCAGAAGACTCTGGCCTCCATGGGTGTCTGTACACACACACACACACACACACACACACACACACACACACACACACACA
>NW_022196903.1:79511036-79533607 GCF_008632895.1 Mastomys coucha
ACACACACACACACACACACACTCACACACACACCCATACACACACATCACACCCATACACACACACATCACACACTTGCACACACACACCCATACACACACATACACACACCCACACCCACATCACATACTTGCACACACACACACACACATCACACACTTGCATACACATACACACCCATACACACACATACATGCATGCACACACACACTTGCACACACATACACACACAGCCATACACACACACCCATACACACACACAGCCATACACACACACCCATACACGCACACACATACCCATCACACACACCCATACACACACACACCCATACATACACACATACACACACCTATACACACACATCACACACTTGCACACATTCAACCATACACACACATACACGCATGCACACACACTTGCACACACACACCCATACACATATCACACACTTGTACACACACATATACACACACATGCACACATACTTGCACACACACACCCATACACACACATCACACACATATATGCATGCACACACACACTTTCACACACACATACACACACATGCATACACACACACAGACCCCACACCCTCCACATATAAATAATTCAAAATGAATCTTTTTAAAAAATAAGGAACTCATGGCTCACATAGATTCCAGAAAGGGTAAGATGTATCATTTACTGCAAATAGATTCCTGTGAGACTAAAACAGAGTGTGTGTGTGTGTGTGTGTGTGTGTGTGTGTGTGTCATACTACTGGAATGTCATGTGCACTTAGGCACAGCTCACTGTTTGAACATTCTTATTTGAAACATCTGTATGGAGAAGTCATGTTTTCTTCATGTTAGCAACCATCACAGCAGGTGTTAATTGTGCAAGAGTTGCTGACACTCAGCTGGTGACTGAGGGCCTTTTTCTCTTTTCTTGTCCCCCTTAAGACTCCCCATCTCTCTGTCTGCCCCAAAGGAATATACCTCTATAAACACAAAGGACAGCATGGGACAGCATGGAAGGGCAATAAAGGCCGGCAGTGAGGGCAGAGACCACCTTAGGCTGCCTAGTTAGCCCTGGTCTCTGGGTCTAGAGGAGAGAGGAGCTGTAGCCAGCATTCTCAGGGAGAAGGGGGGAGCAAGCTAATCAGAGAGACAGGCTCAGAGCAGGGAATTTTGAGGGCTATGACTATTTCAAGTTAGAACCAGACACATATCATAGGGTCTGTCTCTTTCTCTCCTGAAATGTATGCCTATAAGCATTTTGCTGTTAACTTGACACAAGCTAAGATCATAGGAGAGGAGGGAAGTTCAAGAAAATGCCTCTGTGAGTTGGGGCTTCCCACAAACCTGTAGGAGGTTTTCCTGATTAGTGATTGATGGGGGAGGGGCCAGCCCATGGTGGGTAGAGCCATCCACAAGCTGGTGGTCCTGGGTTCTACAAGAAAGCAGGCTGAGCAAACCATGGAGAGCGAGCCTGTAAGCAGCACCCCTCTATGGCTTCTGCATCAGCTCCTGCCTCCAGGTTTCAGCCCTTACTGCTTGTGTGTGTGTGTGTGTGTGTGTGTGTGTGTGTGTGTAGGCCATAGGTTGCCTCCAAGAGTCTTCCTCAGTCACTTTCCACTTTTTATTGTGCAGCTTCTCTTGCTGAACCTGGAGCTCCCAATTGCAGCTAGTTTAGCTTGCTAGTTTTCCCAGAGATCGAAGCCCTGTCTCTGTTCTCTTTAACCCCAGGTTTTGGGGTTAAAGAGGCTGACACAGTTCTGGGATCTGAGAACAGTCCTCAATGCTAAAGCTTTGTCTACAGAGACCTCCCCCAGCTCTCAATTAAAAACAATTAAGAATATAGAAAAATAGGTTTTCTAAATTTGTTAAGGGATGCATTAATAAGATCTTCAGATCTGGGCAACTTCTACAAGTTATACAATAACTGATCTGTCTATGTGGTGGCAGACAACAGAAAACTGTCATGCTTACATCATAAAGCCGGAGAAAAATTTTACAAAGATGCTTAAAGATGCTCAGCTCGCCCAAGCAACTGGCCTTTTCGGTCTTCTTGGCTGCCATAATACATAATGTAGTGTGTGAGTGGCCCTCAGGGAAACGGCTGTTGTTTTATTTATTCAGCCACTCTGCTCCACAACAACCCAGCTCCACCTGGACCTCCGCCCTCTGATTCTGTTTCATTCCTGTCCACTTCCTTCCCACCAGAGGCCCTCAGCATCTTTTTGACCACTCTCTGCCTCTCCACTCACTACCCTGGGGGTTTTGATATCCACTTGGCTTTGTGCCCTGTGCCCTGTGCCAGTCCCATGTCCTGGAGGAGGAGGGCTATGCCTGTTCTTGTGTGGTGGAAAGTAGAGGAATGGAGAGAAGGCAGGGAAGAAGGCACTAGGAAAATGAGAAGCTGGATGAGTTCTTGACATTTGCTTCCCTATGTTGAGCTTCCTGTAGAACCAAGCGAGAAAAAGAGAAGGAGAGTGTGGCTGGGCCCCAGGGTGGACAGAGGTTTGGAGGAGGGTTACAGCTGGGGCAGGGCCCATGGCTGTGGAATGCCTCACTCGGGTGGGAATCGAAAAGGAGATTGTCAGAAGCCCCGCCTGCCTTCTGTTCCTTGGAGTATTGTAACTGTTCTAGCAAAGGATTCAAGCTTTTAAATTTTGGGGTTGCAGCAACTGTGTTCCCATGACAACGGCATCCTCTCAGGACTGATCCAGGTGCACGTCTGCCTAATTAAGGTCTAGTCCTACTAGGCAAAGAGTCATTTTCTTTTCCATTAATCATTATGCAAATTTCCTCCCAAAGCCCTGCTGCCGGGCGGAAGACCCCTCCCTTCCCTGCTCAGGTGTCTCTCTGACTTCTTGGTGCTGACAAAAAAATGATCTGTATTGTCTTTATTAGGAAAAATAACAAAGCAGCCATGGTATGAGATGCTACTGGGAAAGCTTGCATAGTTGCACTGGAGAGACCCATGCAAATATGTTTAGGATTCTAGAGATGAAATTTTCAAGTTATTTCTCAAGATCACTTCTCCCTCCTTCCCTCTCAGTTTCCCTCCCTCCCTTCCTTTTCTTAGTATCTCATGGAGCCCAGGCTAGCCCCCACCCCCTTTTTATAGTTTTTGGTTACCTGCATGTCTCTGGTACTGGTATTATAGACGTGAACCTCCACAAACAGTTTGTGTGCATGGCTGGAGATTGAACCCAGCATTTCATGCATGCTAGGCAAGCACTCCACAATCCTAACTCCAAATTCTGAACACATCTGCAGGCAATGTCTCATTGTCTAGAGTAAGAGTTCACATTCTCATAAAGACTCAATAAATCCAGTCAGCCTCCAGTGCTTATTCTTCCAAAGTTGTGTAGTATGGAAAGATGGGTCAGCATGGGACTTTTCAGGGCTCTTGGCATAAAAGGGTAGATGTGATGTGTATCACAGTGGGCCTAATGCAGGACTGAGGGCCTGAAAAGGAGACCCTTTAATGAACATTAAAATTAATGGGAAAGTAAAAGGCAAACACTGGCTCAGGATGTTCAGAGGGCAAGTAGAGATATGCCGCTTAGTGATGGGAAATGACCCAAGAAATGTGTATTTGACATATTTGTCACGTGCCAGCATCAGACAGCATACTTATGCACACCTGTACACTACAGTCTGCTAATACCTGGGCTCTCATGCAGCCAACCCGCACAACATGGAGACACAGTACTGAACACACAGTGCTGAATATCTGTGTATCTGTGTATGTAGACCATAGCATAGACCTGAAGTTTGTCACTGGTAGATATATGATCACATGGTACACCACTGTGGATTCCTCTGGGATTCAGGGTCAAGCAAAGACCTTAAGAGGCACCCTCTCGCAGGCTCCTTTTCTCCTTACTGTCTCCTCTGCACCTACATTTCAGAAACACACTGCCTCTTCTGGCTGCCAGCAGCCACCTTGCCCTCCAGTCCTTTCCATCCCCCTCCTCCTTTGTTGTTATTGGTAATACTGGCATTTCTCTCCTTTCCTATTTATCTTCCACTACTCCCGAGTCTCTGAGACTCTCTCATGGGGCTGTGTTTTGATCTCAAAGATCTCTCCTGGCTACACCCTCCTTCCCACAAAGCAGTGGGTTCAGCCCATTGGTGGATGCTTTGGCTAAGGCTCCTGTTTAGGGAGCGTGAAGCCAGTGTTTTAGAGAGAGAAAGTTGGGCCAGCACCGAGTGGTAAATTCTGTTTCTTTAGGTCCTGGTTCCTGCACTGGTAAAACTGCTGCCCTTGGTTCCCGACCCTTGCCTTTCTGTGTAAAGACATTCATTTCCCAGTGGGCTTATCTGTGTGCAGTCCATGTACAAGCCTGCTGGGCTGTCACAGGAGCTGCTGTTCCTGCAATATGCTAGGGCTTTTGCCAGAGAAAGGGTCTCAGCGTGCAGGGGGGTGGTGGTGAAGAGATGGCCGTCTTCATCAGGAAGGGTGGGTGGAGGCTCAGTGGAGGCCGGGGCCCAGGCTTTCTAATTCTAGAGCTAAGAGCAGACTGGTTTCCTTGACAACGGAGCTAAAGTCTGCTCATCTGCTGCTTGGGATGGGCTTTTGTGTATCTACAGAAAGCTCTGGGACTTGGGGACAAGAAGCCATTTCTGGAAATGTGCCAAGCCTTTTGTATTAACAATATTTAAAACCTTCCCAGGTGGCCTGGGGACATCAGTTATATAATCTGTGCACTGGGAATCTCAGCACAGAATCTTGTTTCTTTCTACCACATTGCCTCTGATCCTTAATTTTAGTTATTTATTTATTTAGTTTTTACCATGCCAGTCATATCTTTTTGATATCATGTTTTACCGTGTCACTCACCAAAAGCATCTTTCTCTTCCTCAGCTGACAACAGTGTGTATGACAAACAGCATTTGGCAAGCTGGCCTGGGCTCACACTTGCACTTTTCAGGTGGCATCCTCAGACAAGGCTTAGGGGGGCCAAACCCTCCTCCTAGATGCAAACCACAAGTTTCAGGCCCCATAGCTTAGTGTGGAGGTAGGGCAGCGTGGAGGTGGCTCATCCTAGGAAGTGGCCTGGTATTCGGACTAGTAGGTGCCTTCCCTTTCTTTCCTATGCATTATTAAATCCTCTTTCAGTAGCATTCAGGGATCACAGGAGGAGGCAGCCAGCAGAGATTTCATACTGCCTGCAAGAGCAACATCTGCTTCAGGGAAATATTCTACAGACTGGGAGCCTGTGGCAAGTCTCAAGACGACCTCAGACCTCGGGCTCAGAGCTGTACCATTTGTCACATGTGTGTCATGTTTCTTCTGTGTCGGTGTACTGCATATTTGAATGTCAAATGACACAGATGGGAACTGTGAACGAGCGGCCACTATGAGAGGGGAAATAATTAGCCGGAGACAGTGACTTCAGACAAACATGTCACCAGCAATGTGCACACCAAAGCAGAACTTTCTCCAACAGGTCTCTCAGGGAGTCCTGCTTCTTGTGACAGTCACAGCTCTAGGGCTTGAGTGTGTCTGATTCATTACTGAGGAGGCATCTAAAACCCTTTACACAATTCCTTTGTCCCTTCACATTCCAGAAAGTCACCCACTGCCCAAGAAAAATATTGGGCTTATTAGCTTAGATGGGCTTGAGTTGGCAGAGTTCTTTGTCTGGAAGAGACCCTTACCTCAGGCTCTGCTGCTCTAACTAGACAGGATCCTGCTCTCTATGTCACTTTCTACCTCCCTGAGAGCCATCTGAAGATGGCTCTATCAGGGAATCAAGGACCTGGCTCCCAATTGTCTGTATGACCCATTCCTTTCCCCTTGGCACAAAGGCTTCCAGTTGCCTGCTGGGCTTCCTGGATGGATGAGACATATGTACCCTTGGGTCCTATGACTCTCAGTTAGACAGAAGTCAGTCAGTCACTCAGTGATGCTGGGAAGCTGTGAAGATAAGCATGCAGGTGATTCCTGGGTAAACCTGCAGGATAAATGTTTTTGCAAACTGTAAAGACCCAGAGGCCTCACTTTGTATGTGTGTATGTGCTGCTCCGGAACAAGGTGACATACAGCACCCTGTTCTCTTGTCCTACAGAACGATGGCTGACTCTCACTGCAGCCTGCATCATACCAAGCTCTGAGCCCTGTGAGACAGGAGGCCATGACAGAACAGGAGCTGAGAACCTCCTATGGGGCTTTGTGCTGTGTCTTCCAGTATGGAATCTCTGAAACTTAAGGCTTGTGGTGCCTAGGGAAGACACAGCAGGCCACTGACCAGACGTTAGCTAATGAAGAAAGCCACTCAGGACAGCAGAGTCAGTTCAGCAGAGCCTACTGTGGGGTCTTCCTGCAAAGGTCCATCTATGAATACATGGGAGGGCAGTCTCGGGTACAGCCGTGAGATCAGAGGGACCTTGAGACATCCTCCCCTCATCAGGACCATCCTTTTCATCGAGGCAGCTCCCAGTGACTCTACTCTAGGTGCCAGTATACCAGAAGACACCGTGGGGATCAATGTCAGGTGATCCCTGCCCCCTGAGAACTTCTAGCCTAAGGTCAGTGACAGCTCATTCTTGTTCTCAGCTGCTTTTAGGAGTTTCAGTGCAAATGTTTTCTGCCACATTCTCATGGTTACAGCCCTCTCCTGCCGTCTGCCCACAGCTCCACCCACAATGAGGAGCTCTGTTGAAATGAGAGTAGGTGGTTGCAGCCTGTCCCAGTAGTCTGACCAGACAGACCCTTTATTTTGATGCATATCAGCTTCTAATAAGCCCATTCTCCCTGAGGTCCCTTGTACCATTACAGTAAGGAGGCCTGTATCCCCCTCCATGTGTCTCCCTAGCTATAACATGCTGCCTGTTCCCCTGTCACCCTGACATCATCAGAATGGTAAGAAGAACACTATCTCATTGGGTCACATTGATGTCAGATGGATGAGCAAATGTCTAGCCAAGTCTCTCTAGGGCACTGGCTGCTATAAAGAAGAGGTATGTGAGCCAAATAAACCTCCTCATGCTCAAACCGAAGGCAGAGGGAAAAAAGAGTTGTATAGGTAGCTTGCTTATGTCCTCAGCAGTAAGTCCTGAGACAGACATAGTTCTGTGCTTCACCAGCTGCCCCCTGGGGAATTTCCTTCAAAGACTTCACTCTAGTGAAGCCGGCATGCTTGACCTTGCTTTGCTCCTGAAAAGATCTTCAGGAGGAGTCAGCGTGAAGTAAATTGTAGCTCATTAAGAAGAGATTTTTAAGAGAAACTAAGCATAGGGGTAAATAGATGATTATGAGAGGATAAGACACACCCCATGTGGGTGTGGCTTCTCAAGAGCGCATCCTCCATGACAACCTAATGGTAGCCACCAGAGACTATTTTGATTGTTTCCAACATTACATAGTTCAAAGTGTGTCTCAGGAGTTTTTCTCCAACACCACCTCTTTCAACTTTCACATTCACGTTCACCACCACCACCACCACCTCCTCCTCCCCCTCTTCCTCCTTCCTCATCTCCTCTACCTCCTCTTCCTTCTTTTGGTAAGTGATATCACAGGGTGGGTTCTGAAGTACCTTTAATAAGATTATAATTTGAACAGGTAAAAGCATGGCTCACAAGGCTACCCAGGGTTTGTTTTTTTTTTAATTATTATTATTATAAATAGAGATTTTCATCTTGCTTGTGAGACTCTGTCATAGATGTTTGGGCCTTAAGCATGGCTCACTGCTGTTTTAACATTCTTATCTAAAATGTCTTTCTATAATAGAAATACTGTCTCTGTGTAGGAGTCGTTCACAGCAAAGCTTGTTAATTGTACTGGAATCATTGACTCTGTGGAGAGATTGTTTCCTCCGGAGTTTAGGGTCAAGGGCTCCTTTTCCTTCCCATGTCTCCTTACTTTTCCCCATGTGGGGATTGGATGATGATGTCTCCTGTATTGATCCCCCAGTTGATGGTGCTGCTTGTGTAGGCTTGGGAGGTGACCCTTACTGGAGGAAGTGTGTCACTGGTAGTGAAAAGGGCTTTGGGAGCCTCCTGATACTTCCCATTCATTCTCTGCTTATGCTTGCATTTGAAGATGTGAATTCTCAGGTTCTTGTTCCAGCCATCATGCCTGCCACTTGCTGTCATCCCCTGCCATGATGGACTCTTAGCTCTCTGGAATTATAACTAAGACATCCGATGAGCTCTGGGAAGATTTCTTACTACTGCCTTTTATCCCTGTGGTCAGCTTGCCTAGCTGAGCCATGATGCCTGCTGCCCTCAGTGCCTGTGTGTGTGCACATGCATGAGTGTGCATGTGTATGTCTATGTGTGTATGTGTGCATGTGTATGTACATATTCTTGTTAGTGGCTGTTTAACTTACTTGCATTCTTGTGATTGTCTTGGCCATGGGACCAAGGGGGCCCGGGGGGGGGGGATATCTGTCACAAGGACCTGATGTGATGTTGTGCTTATGAGTCACCCCAACTGCAGGGAGTCACACTTGACTTTTCACACTACTTCTTTCACACAACAGGCAATGCTGAGATAATTCACATTTTCCATCCCAGGGCAGCTTTTCAGAAAAGAAATAGGATTTTTTTTTTTTTTGACACTATCTTGCACTGGTTACAAATGGTAGCAATTGCCTGTAGGACTCTTGAGAAATTACGAAGTGTTAATTAGCAGAAGCACTGTGTATTTAAAATGCACGGCATGTTTAAATAACTATGGAATCAAACCTACTTTGCAATGTTGTAAAACCATCTGGTCTGAAAATCTGAGGACTTACATTTTGCTGCGTATATTAAGGAACATGTCTGTGGCCTTCTGGAAATGGTTGTTTGTAGCATTTTTTAGTCCCCTGGATGTGGAAGCAGGCTTGGAAGCATGCCACAAGCTGGTGATGATTATGGCCTGGCAAGCTTGGACTGTTCCTTGTGTCTGCAAGCCTGTTTAGAAGATTAAATGGCAAGGCTGCCACAGTGTATGATGGATTAACCTGACGCCGGCACAGGAGGCTATGTCCTGTGAGGTCACGCTGATGGCACTGCTGTGGCCTTAAAGATGGGCGTGAGTGGCCAGAGAAACTCATGGTGGCAGGTTAAGGTTTTATCTTTCTTGAATATGAAATGGGAAACAAGTGGGCCACAGCAAGATTCCTTATACATCTACTTTTTTTGTATTTTTGTTTCAAAATGTATTACATGGATAAAATGTACCTTGATTATATCCACCCTACTTCCTCTCCCTTCCTCCAACTCCTCTTAGCCCCCCCCTCCATATGTCTCCCTCACAACTTCATTTATTTATTTTTTGGTAATAACACACTGAGTCCTATTAGCTGCTGCTCATATGCACATAGGTGTGGGGTCATCCACCGGGGCATGGGCAATGTACCAGAGGCTACCCCACAATGAAAAGTGAATTCCCCTCCCCCAGAAGTCCTCTTCTGCCAATAGCTCCTCTGCTAGTGCAGGTCCTGGATAGCTGTTCACTGGTCTGTGTTGGATTTTTAACTGAGTTGATCTTGTGTGGGTAGCCACAGTTGTGTAAGTTGATGTGTCCAACATCCATGTCATGTCTGGAAGACAACTTCTCTCACAGCTGTCCTCCCCGCTCCCTGGCTCTTACATCTTACATCTTCCACACCTGGGCTGTGGTGTAGGAGTTGATATAGATGACCCATCTGTGGCTGAGCACTCAACAGTCTCTTATTCTTAGCCATCTTTGACAACTGTGAGTCTCCGAGTCAACCACTGCCCACTGCAGAAGTTCCCTGCACCCGGGGAGAGATGCATAAACCATAAATATTCAGAAGGCAGCTCGACAGCATGACTGTTTAGCAAAAGACATCAATAAGTTCTGTCCCAGGGCTCATGCTTCCCTAGCTGCGGTTTTGATCATGTTTAAAATACCAGGCATGCATTCCCTCTCTTTAGGCTGATAACTCGAAATGCCTGAGAGCTGGTACCTGATGGCTATGGACATGGCTTTTGTGAAGCATTTTAGAGATAACACTGTGTGTATGGGATGTCCTGGGAGGGTTGGAGGAAACAGTCCAGGGGAGGGGGAGGGAAGGAAGTGAGGATGAGCAGATGGTTTGTATCTGCTCACTCCTGTTCCCACTTTGGGAGAGTAAGGCACAGACTATGACAGCTGAAGCCTCTCACTCCATCTCAGCCTGCAACCTTGTATCCATGGTTCTCCCCACCCACCCCACTCATCACACTTAGAGCTCCGTGCCTAGGGGTATGAGCACCCAAGCTACAGTTCTAGTCCTCTTGGACCAAGTGCTTTGCTTATTTCTTTTCTCTTCAAAAGCTCTATTTGTTTATTTGTGTGTGTTCTTGTGGGGTATATGGGCATGTGTGGGATCAAAGGACAACCTGCTGGATTCAGTGGTTTTCCCTCCACTATGAGGGTCTTGGAGATGGGACTCAGATTATCAGGTGGCAAGTGGCAAGTGCCTTGACCTGCTGAGCCATCTCAGTGGCCCAAGTGCTTCCACTTTACAAAAACATTAAGGCGGTTGATTTAATAATTATTTATGAGTCAAATCAAGTTTATCAGAATTAGGAATGCAGGCTCTGATTCTCCTGGGAATTCTTCAGGTCTCCAGGAACCAGGGGCACAGAAGTTATTTTAAAATCTTTCCTATCGAAAACAAAATAAGTATAGAGGAAGTATGAAAGCCTGGGTAGGGTGCCAGTGCTTCAGGACAGCTAGCTGCACAGACGTGTGCTGAGGTGTAGAGAGTTTGGGTGGGCACATGTTTGAGTGGCTTCCTTCTAGCTGTGTAATGTTTTCATTTGGGAGTTCATTACAACAAAGTGGTTTTATAGAAAAGAAAGGAAAAGAACAAGCTGCCCCCAGATTGACTTGCTCAAGGGCAATGAACTAGAGCTGTCAGGACTCATTAGCACTTCCCGGTGAGCTGATTTTCAATTCAGAAGAATTGACTGAGCCCAGAGACAAGTGCCACCAAAGGTCAGTGACGGTCACCTCCTGCTAAGGCAGAGCTTCCACATGCTGAAACCCTGGCCTAGAACCACGATGGGTTGGGTCTACAGTGCTCCTTAGTCTTTGTATCCTCTGCTATACGGGCCCTTTGGGTTTGTTTGTTTCTCTGGTCCTAGGAAGTGTACTCAGAACCGTGCACATGTGCATGTCCTCTTTGCTGTGACAAAAGCAGCTTAGGGAAGGGAATGTTTATCGTGACTCACAGTCAGTGATGGTCAGGGGAGTTGTGGTGGCAGGAACTTGAGGCTGCTGGTCATTCTGTGTCCACAGCCAGGAGCAGAGAGCTGAGTGCTGGTGCTCACTCACTCTCTCCTTTTTGTTCAACCCAGGGCAGCCAATGGTGCTACTCACAGTTAGAGTGGGTCTTCCCAGCTCAGTTAACCTAGTCTAAGCCACTCCTCTAATAAATTATAAATCCAGCCAAGTTGGTAATCAATACTAATGACCACAGCCTCCGTGGTCTCATAACCTTTTCCTCTCTGTGTAAATCAGCTCTCCACTGGGGACTCTGGTGATGGTATTTTTAGGGTCCAGCTCAGTAATCCAGGATAATCTCATCACGAGATCCTTAATTGCACCTGCTAAGACTTTGCCATGTGAGGTAATGTTCACAGCACTGGAAAGCCACAGATGTTTTGTGTGGATGTTAAGAGTCAGGGAAGAGGAAAGATACAGATGCCTCAACTATACCCACCTGTCTTAGTCAGGGTTTCTATTCCTGCACTAACATCATGACCATGAAAGCAAGTTGGGGAGGAAAGGGTTTATTCAGCTTACTTCCACATGGCTGTTGATCACCAGAGGAAGTCAGGACTGGAACTCAAGCAGGTCAGGAAGCAGGAGCTGATGCAGAGGCCATGGAGAGAGATGTTCCTTGCTGGCTTGCTTAGCCTGCTCTCTTATAGAACCCAAGACCTCCAGCCCAGGGATGGCACCACCCACAAGGGGCCCTACCCCCTTGATCACTAATTGAGAAAATGCCCCACAGCTGGACCCCATGGAGGCACTTCCCCAACTGAAGCTCCCTTCTGTGATAACTCCAGCCTGTGTCAAGTTGACACACAAAACCAGCCAGTACACCACCCTTTCCTTGGAGCTTCTGAAGGGTATTTATTACAGCCGCAGGGAGAGTGGCTACAATAGAGGCTTACATAGCTGACGGTTCAGGAGCTGAAGTCTATGGATCCTGCACCGAGGAAGCAGACACAGGCGGAGAGATCAGCCAACTCTGGAGATTATGGCCTAACCCTAGCCAGTCACAAGCATCTTGCCCTCCGGATCCAACAAGCTCCTGAAGGCCAGCCCTCTTAGTACTACTGTCACAGCAGTTAAGTCTTAACATGAAGAAGGGACACTCTGACAACAACACGCCTCAGAAGGGAGGGTGGGGGACCATTAGAATGCACTGCAGAGCAGAGTCCAGCCACAGACACTACCTGCCTAATTTCATTGAACTCAGACTGGGAAACGTTGACTTCCCCTTGAGGATGTGGGATAGGGCAGCCAGCCCAGATGCATGCTCACTGGCAAGAAGGAGTCTGGGCAGTGATTTATATTTTAAATTGTTAGGTTGTCTGTAAGCTACACTAGGGATGATTTCACAATAGTACCTAAGCCCTGTACAAAGCCAGAGCTTTCTGTATGCTTCCTTATATAATCGAATCTGGGTCCTGTCCACAGTATATGAATGAAGAAACAGAGGTTAGAAAAAGTAAACCATTGGGCCAGTGAGATGTCTCAGTGGGTAAAAGCTTTGCCACCTGATGGCAAATGAAGTCAGTCTAATGACCTGACTTAGAGCCCCAGAATCCATATGATGGAAGGAGAGAACTGACTCTTTAACACAAGCTTTCCTCTGACTGCCACACATGGCCCTGACACACACACACACACACACACACACACACACACACACACACACACACACACAAACAGAGAGACAGAGACAGAGGGCAAGCTGAGATTCAACACTGAACTTAGATATTATTTCCAGGTTTATTAGGATTAGCACCTAGGCCCTAGATGCCCTAACAAGCTAGGCTTGCCACTTGGCTTCAGAAAGCCATTTTAAGAGACAAATTAGTAATGTAAAGCAGAAAACAGGTTTAGTCAATGTGGCCATATTGGGAAGAGTTAAGAGGCCACAGGTATACATAACTAATCAGTCTCAGTTGAGTTGTCTGTCCTAATATTGAGCCATCATAATCTCTGTCTCAATTCCTCCTACAAGGTAGTTGGACAGTGGTAAGTACTGTGCAAACTCTTTCCGGATGATGAGTTTCACCTCTGCCTGGTCTTTTCTTCTCAGAATGAGATTCCAGGAGAAAATGCCAATTTCTTGGGGACCATTGTTTCAACAGTCTGATAGCCAAAGAGACAGGCACAAGATATCATCACTATGGCCACACTGATGCTGATGGGTAGATCCAGTCTCCGGGTCTTCCCATAGAAAGGTAGTCTTGGAGTATTCCAGAATCGTTTACCACCCTCTAGAGACCCTCATTTTCTTTATTCTAACCCAAAGTTGGGACTATGCAGACAAGAAATGAATGGCAGTTCCCAGAGGAATTTGGAATGGAAACTGCCCTTGATGGAGCATCTCATGCTGGTCCCCTCCCTTTCTTCCCTCTCCCTGTCCTTCTCCACCTCTATTCCTGTGTGTGTGTGTGTGTGTGTGTGTGTGTGTGTGTGTGTGTGTTCATGTGTGTGCTCTTGCATGTGCCGAGTGTGTTCGTGCATGTGTTCTTGCATGTGCCGAGTGTGTGTGTGTGTCCTTATGCATGCCAGGCAGCTGTATCTCTAGCTCCTCTTGTGTTTTCATCAGCTCAGGAAATCAGAGGTCCAGATGGTGGGTGAGTCTCCTCTTCCATCCCACACTGGGCTCTCCTCCCCTGTGACACTGCACTGCTGTTTCACAGGAGAGGAAGTGGCTTCCTCGTCAGAAAACAGATAAACAAACCCTGCGTGGAATCATGCAAGCGGGGATCTTAAGCCTTCCCTTGTCCTTGACCTCCGGACACAGCATGGGGCAGAGGAGGATATTGACAGACAGGCATCCATGTCTGTTTAGAAGGCTGCTCAGGGCTTCTAAAGCCTTCCTGGTCTGTTTCTCTTTTGGCATCTCTTCACCTTTCACCTGGTAATGACATGCTTCCTACCATGGGAATATGATGACACTAATTTCTTTATAGTGTGTGTGCTTACACATGTATAGGTATTGTGGGCATGCTCAGAGGCCCAAGGTTGACATTGGAAACTATCCTTAACCACTCTCCCACCTTGCTCGTCTACACAGGGCCTCTCAGTCAAATGTAGAGCTCCCTGTTATGGCTCATCTCAATAGCCAGCTTGCTCTGAGGATCTTGTCTTTGCCTTCCAAGGCTTGAATTACACAGGGACTCCCACCCCACAAACACACAGAATTTACTGGGATCCGGGAGTGCAAACGTTGACTGACCCTCGTGTTTGGGATGCTAATGCCGTACTTGTCGAGCCATCTCCACGGCACTCATGAAACTGACTTATAATATGGATTTCTATGCCTTATCTGTTCTGAGACACATTTCCCCCACACTTAAATAATCTCTGAAACTAGGATGTGTCTTCTAACCAAAGGTAATATCTAACCAAGGGTGTTTCCTCTTACAAGCTGTGGTATAGATGAACAGGGTCGGGCTAATGGTTATTTTTACAGCTCACCCTCATACCAGATTTAATGCCTCCCCTACATCCCACCCCTATATCCTCCCCGACTTCTGAGACCAGCATCTGCGCTGGCCTGTGTGACTCACCTCCTGTGTCGTCTTCTTAGACAGATATCCCAAAAGTGAGGCTGACTTGAGTCACAGTATCTGCAGCCCTCAGCTTGTTCTCCCTTCTATGACCTCTCGTTTCTTCCTCTTTCTTATCTTATCAATAATCCTATGGCCTCTTGGGAGTTAAGATGGAAGATTATATTTTATGATTTGTGGCTTCAGCTGGTTATTTATTTCCTTGGGTCTGCCGTTAGGAGTCCAGTCCCTCCATCACTACAGATGAGCTCAGCTGAGGTTAACGTCCGCACAAATGGAGCTCCCGTTTCTAAGCTGGGAGTGGGGTGGTCTGGCTCCTTCATCCTTGTGCTTTTATGTCTCTACCTGGAAATGGATTGGTCATGACGTAATTGCTGTGGCCTTGTTAGAGCAGAAATTGAATTGTCCTGAGGTATAAAAGGTTGAGATGATTATGTGGACACCACAGTCATTCCCAGAAAGCATGTGGCCTCCTGATAACGTGCTAGAAGCTCTTTTTCCTTAAGGTTGTGTTTTTGGGGATTTGATCCTCCTTATCTGAAATTATAGTAAAAGAAAAACAAAAATATCTTGAAGGACATTGAGATGGCAGGGAAACTATCAATGCTACAACTAGGGAGAGAAAAAGTAAGGACAGAGATTCCACATGTGGATACCTGGATCCTAATGGGACTCCATAGTCATTGGGAAGGAAACAGAAGCCAGGAGTTCACAGGACTAGTCTCCCAGAGTGAAGGGAATGTGTGAGGGCATTGATAGGGTAGGATGCTTGCTGAAACAGGCTAAGGGGCTCCAGTCGGCTGCTCCGTGGTCTGCCTTCCACTTGGTGGTGACACCCATTGCCCAGAGTATTTCCTCTGTCCTCTGCATCCTGCAAGGAAGATGACATTTGAGAAAGAATGAGTGTTCACACCTGGACTCTCAGTAACTGTTAGCCTGTGTCTATAACTGTGATTAAACACTTGAGATCAATCAGCTTAAAAAAAGAAAAGGTTATTTTGTCCATAGCTGTCAAAGATCCAGACCATGGCTGAATGGTCCCATTGCTTTGGGTCTGTGACAGCATAGTACACAATGGCATGAGTTGTTACAAAGGAGACTACTTGGCTTATGGCTGGGTACAAGAGAGGGACATACCTGACATCTCACAATCCCTTTTAAGAGCATTCCCCATGATCTTAAAACCTCTCACCTCTTAATACAGTTTTCTCTTGTGCCCATTTGGTAAAAAACAAAACAAAAACACCACCCAAACCTTAGTAAACGTGACGATTTTGACCTTCGTGTATTAAAAGTATGTTTCCACCTCTGGTGGCTGGGGGTGTTTGCTGTGGTATCATGGACAGCTGCTCTCTGGAGCTCTTGGCTGGGAGGAGGGGGCCCTATGAGATAGGACCTCAAGCAGAGACATCATCCTGGCCATCATAAGAACATAGTGATGTTTGTACTCAGTCAGGCTGACCATTTTCAAGGTTTGTTTCACTGGGCTTTAGCACTCTTGCCTGAAGGCAAAGGGTAGACAAGGTGACTGCCTCCTAGGGCCTGGATGGATTGCCAGACAGTGGAGGTGAGAAATGGTGACTCAGAGGGCAGTCAGCCTCTGTGGTTATCTACATAGTTCCAAGGTTGCAGACCTTTTCCCTGGAGGGACCATGGTGGAGAGCCAGGCCCAGTCAGCCAGTCTGCTAGTTCCTCTCAGCCTCTGCGAACTCAGAGCTTCGTCCAAGCCCCTCCTCTCCCTCATGAAGGCTTGACAGCCGAAGTGGCTTGAGGATCAATAGAAGAGGTACCTACTGTGTGGGTTAAAGCCCAGTGTTGGAGCCTCCATGCCAGGAATTGTCTAGCTTCCATGCTGAGGACTACCCACTTCCACACTAGCAAGGATGCCATTGGCCCGTCTCTGAGAAGGCCTTGGAGAGCAGAGATGGGATTCTCCTACTTACATCTCCAGCAGGGGGGCAGAACCTGGCACATGAGAGGACTGTCTTTGAGTCCAGGTTCAGCAGAGCCCAAAGGTGACTATGTACCTTAGTGATGCAGAAGCCATGGAAGTATGTGTTGGATGGCCACCTGCCACCCCTGTAACCCACACTATCAAAGAGAGTGCCAGAGGTATCTCTCTTGCCCTGGCTCCTAATGGCTATTTCCTCCTGAGCTGGAGCCAGCTCATGTCTGAGCCTGTTTGCCAGGAGCAGGGACCAGGTTCCCCTTCCCAGGCTGAATGCATTGGGCTTCTGTCATGGATACAAACTGAGCTTTGGGCTGGGGCCGTTGGCTAGTTTCCACCACCACCATTCTACTTGGTTTGCGGCATATACTCCTCTTCATTTGAGCAGGGTGGGGATTGGTGAAGCAAAGAAAGAAGCTGTCAGTCAGATGTGTTCAAACTCAGGCTCTTCTCAGCCAGCTTCAGAGCTGCAGATCTGGTCACTCGGGTACCCAAGGCTTCAGCTCCACACCTGGAAAACCAAGATATGGCTCTTCACTACAGGGCTTGGAGAAGGCCTGGCCCAGCTCCAGCCCCAGCCTCAGTCCCAGCCTCAGCCCCAGCAGCTTCTGTGTTTCGCAGCTCCATGCATTGAATAATATCTATCATTAAGATCTAAGTCAAGACCATGATTCCCATAAATGTCCATAGAAGCACTGAGCAAGGTCTGTTTCTGGTCAGGCCTGGTCTTCATTTCCAGACCCTATATCGAGAGGACCAGTTGGCTACACGTCAGCATACATGTGCCTGTGTTTCTGTGTCTTATATGCACGCTCATTTTCAATGAACACAGACTGACTATGCCTCTTTGGACGGCTGGAAGATGTCTACCTCTCCCGGTATCTTATCTTGCTTTGGTGTCCAGTTCCTATTCCTGGTCACTCCTGGCTTTTGAAGTTCCTGACTAGACCCATTGCTGCACAATGAGAGGAAGGGAAACAAAGTGAGCCTAGCCCTGGGGAAGCAGCACGGGCTGCTGTTTACACTAACAGGTGGATGGGAAACTTGTCTATTAGCTCCTCAGGTGTGAGGTCCTGAGCCAGAACCTTTTATCACTCTCCTGGGTCTCTCTAGAAGAGCGTACATTAGGAGTACCCAGAAATCATTACTCAGGTGCATGCAAGGCAGGTAGCAGTGAAGAGCTTCCAGCCAGCAGGGTTTCAGGAGGCTGACATTGATTTTACCACCTCTTCCGTTCCTCCTCTTTTCTTCTTTTTAAAAGTACTTTGGTCCTAAATGACCACAGTGGTTATTACAGGAGATGGAGCATGGAAGAATGAAGAATCACGTGGTGTGAGAGACTATGATAAGTGTCCCCCATGATCCTGCCTTTATCTGAACATGGCAGGCAGGGTGTGGCCGAGCCTCTTATTTAACTGCTCACATCTATTCTGGGTAAGAGCAGCAAGGCCACAGCCACTGCCTCTTCCATTTGTGGGAGTCTTCAAGGATGGAGGACAGGTGAGGTGGGTTCTGATGCTGGGCACGAGGCTTGCAGCAAGTGCCTGTGGTTGGCCTTGCCCATAACTGACCTGGGAGGGGGCAAGGCTGTGTTTTCAAGCAGCTGAGCCAGTGGTAGTGGTGAGCTGAAATGTGAGGGCAGCTTATGGCTCTTCAGGCTCTGTGTATCAAGCATGTAACTCTCTGTCCTGATGTGGAGACGCCCCAGTGACATGGTAGGAGATGGTCACCCACCTCTCAAGCCACAAATAGCTTAATCTTTAGATTTTAGGGGCGTCTGGCTATATGGACTCCTGTCTGTTTTTCTTGTGGCTGCTCAGTTCTTTCCAGCCTCAGGGAGCCAGTGCACCCTCCAGGGACCATGGGTGACTTTCTCTTAATGAGACAGGGAGGAAAACTTGGCAGCGACATGCAGCACAGCTGTGCCTCCAGCTTCCTGGAGCCTAGAGCTGTGGAGGGCAGAGCAAAGTCCTGGTCACATTGAGAGGGGCATCCAGGGATCTTGGGCTTTCTGAGGGAGACAAAGTTGGGGTGAAGGGACTTTTAGAAAGCCAGAGGGCTGTGGAGTGTGTCATGGACATTACTTGCTTCTTGGGCCCCCGGTGTTAGCGTTGCATGTGACTTGGACTTGTTTGGCAGGATGTAGGATAGGTAAGTGTGGGTTCTGATGCTGTGTCTGAGACTTTCAGCAAATGCCCAAGGCTGGTCTTGCTCAGAGCTGATCTGGGGTCTCAGGTAGTTGAGCCTATGGCAGCAGTACCCAGCAGAAAGACAGCTCATGACTATTTTGGCTGTGTGTGCCCAACATAAGACTGACTATTCTGGTCCAGAGACACCCCACTGAAGTGGCAGGAGATCTGCTGGAGCTTGTTCCAGACTGGCCTTAGGGGCCATCCCCTGGGCTATATATCAAAGGAGCACAGTTGAGGAGGTTGTGACTTACCCTTAGGGTATCTGTCACCTTCCTCTGTGCTGCTCTGAGCTTCTGTGCTGTGAGTCGGGCCTGGGTGGACTTGGTTCAGCTTTGTTGATCTGACTCTACTTCCCATTAGTGACACCATTAGTCACATGTCTGCTTAGTCAGTTAGCATTTATCCAGCATCTACCTTAGACCAGCCCCGTGCAACTCCTAGAACAGAAAAACATCAAGGCCAACTCCTTCCACTTGCTAGGAACTCCGGGGTAATAGCTGTTGCTGCTGGGTTAAAAGAAGAATGAAAAACATTAAGAGAAAATGAGTGACAGCTGAAGGTTGGGAAGACTCTCCAGAAAGAGGACACCCAGGTGTCAGGAGAGGGTAAAGAGGAATGGGTGTTCCTGTAAGACCCCTTTGATCCCAGAGAGTCTGCCAATGAATTATGAGTAGCTCAGAGCAGGATGGGGAGGGGTGGAACAGACACAGAATGTCACCTCACGGTGTGATTTTATTCTATTGGTGGCCTCCATAAAGGGGGAGGAGTAAAAGAGGGGAGAGAAAATATGTCATACTATTTTTAGTTGGGGGCATGTCAATGAGTTTGAATTCAACACAGAGGGGGCATGCATTTGGTTTTAAAAAGCAAATTCATAATTATGGTTTGATACTTGGCAAGGATGAAAGAAAAGAATGTCTGCAATTTTTGTAGCAGAACCACAATTTGACTAAGTTTTAAATGGAGAGAACAGGGCTTAGAGATGCCAGTTCAGTGCCCCTGTTGAAGAGCACTGGGTTTCAGCAGGATCGTGGCAGGCAGGGGCCAGTTTGCAATTTTGGGACTCCAGCAGCCAGTTTGACGGTGGTCAGAAGACAAGAATGGTTATACAGGCCACCCCCCCAACCCCTATTGAAGGCAAAGACAAAGGGACATAAATCTAGAAGGTTTCTGTGGCTGAAATCCACAGGACAAGAGGCAGGAGTCAAGGTTGACTCTAGTCTACTTGGGGGCAGTTGCTGGTAAGACAGACAGGAGGGCCCAGCATAGGCACAGCCATGTCATGGTACAAACTAACCAAAGCCACAGTCCATTGGCCAGGCTGACACTAATACTGACATTAAAACTGGAAAGGTTCTTTAGCATTTTTTGTGTCTGAATGCACAGACTGGAATCCCCTGTGAGATTCTTGGTGCATTGGTGCCAGCTTGGTGGTATCTCTAGAGTGGGTGGCCCTGGGTGCCATGTGTTTTGGCTCTCTGAGCCACTTCAAACTGTTGGGATGTCAAGTGTCTATTCTTCCCAACCGGACTGCTATAGCCCATGCTGCCCTTTGCTTCCCAGCTCTTTTGGGGCTGGAAGCTAGACGTAGAGGTGTGTTAGGTTGGTTTTATGTAATCTGAACACAAGCTAGAGTCAGTTGCTAAGAGAGGCTCTCAGTTGAGAAACTACTTCCCTCCATGTTGCCTGCACGCAAGTCATTGGATTTTTTTCTTGAATAATGATTGATGTGGGAGGGCCTAGCCCACTGTGGGCATTGTTAACTCTGGGCTAGTGGTCCTGGGTTGTACAAGAAAGCAGGCTGAACAAGCCACTAAGTAGTGTCCCTCCATGGCCTCTGTCAATCCCTGCTTCCAGGTTCCTGCCTTGAGTTCCTGCCGTGACTTCCCTCAGTTGCTTTTGGACTTGGTGTTTTTATCACAGCAGTAGAAATCCCAGTTAAGACAGGGGAGCTCTTGAGGCACGTACTGGGAAGCCACAGGAGCTGATGCTGTGGGGGAGTGCTCTGGCCCATGAAAAAACATTTTAAACTCTGCTGATTTCCTGCCTGTTCCAGCCCAGGGCAGCCTGACTCTGCAGTTTGTGCTTAAGCAGAATTATCACCCCAGGGTAGTTTTTTATAGGTAACTAGTAAGAACTGTAGAGTCATTTCACTGCAGTCAGGGGTGACACTATGACCCCAGGCACAGAGCTGGGGCGGTGAGAGAGGGATTATACTGTTCATGTGGAAGACAGACGTCTGTCTCCTCATCAGTTTTGAGGTGAATTCTTTACTGTGTATAGGATATTTCAAATCTTGTGAGTTCTGACCTCTGAGGCAGGACTAATTCTTAGGAAGGGCATCAGAGGTTTCAGCAGCTACATCATGGGGTCAGTAATGAAGACAGGACCACAGAGGGCATAACAGTGGCTATGAACCTGTTGTGGCTAAAATAATTAGTAAATGAAGGCACCGTTTAGCAGTCACCAGCAGGTGCAAGACATGCTAAACATAAGGCCTGGCTTTTGGAGACATTCCTAGTCTCTGAGGTAGCAAGATGAACTTCAAGTCTGGCCTTGAAGACTGCGGGGTAGTGAGATATGAAACTCGGGGCCCACTAGGTGGGCTGCAGAGGGGGGCTGTCTCAGTGAGCACAGGCATGTGCACCCCCAAATGCATTCTTCTTGTTCACCATTGAGAGGCCAAGCTCCAGATGGTTCCTTCTCCACCATCAGGACAGGGAATGAGCAGAGCTGAGCCTCAGCCATGGGTGGGACACATAGGGGAGGTTGGCCCTGGGTGAGACACCAAAGCACCTGGGGACTGGGAAAGAGGACATCCAGGTGAAAACAAAAGCTTTTGGTCACACACATGTCACACACATACACACACACACACACACACACACACACACACACACACACACACACACCCTGCCCGACAAACTTCAAGAATCTTTGGCTCCTGAGTTTTTGCAGGAGTGTCTTTCCCATGTCTGTTGAATGTCAGTGACTTTCCCCTTCAGATGATCTCACCAACCCAATCCTAGCTCGGTCCACTCCTTCCTTGCATTCTGTGTGAAGTTCTTTCTAGTCCAAGGCTCTCTCATCTTCCTGGGGTGTGATATCCTTCAGGCTGTTTCTGTCTCTGGGGAGTGATCCTCAGATTTCTCACCCTAGCACCAGTGAGTACAGTGACTGTCACTAAAGAGTTTTGTGAGAGGCCTGTGGTTGTAAAGGCTTTATGCCCCAGTGTACGGGAATTCTAGGGCCAGGAAATAGGAGTGGATGGACTGGTGAGCAGGGGGAGTGGGGAAGGGGTAGGGGGGTTTCAGAGGGAAACCAGGAAAGGGGATAACATTTGAAATGTAAATAAAGAAAATCACTAATTTTTAAAAATGGGGGAAAAAGTTTTGGGAGGCCTTGGGCAGGAGTTCTATCTCCTGGTACCATACTCTGCTTCTCTCACTCTCAGAACAACTGTAGTGGCTGCTGCAGCTTTTTCTCCTCCACTCTCTCCTCCTCCTCCTCCTTCCACTCATTCTTTTCCTCCTCCCTTCCTCCTCTCCTCCCCCCTCTTCTGCTTCCCCTCCTGTTTTACTTCTTCCCTTTCTCATCTTGCTGTTTTCCTCATCTCCTCCTCTTCCCCACTTCCTTCCCCTTCCCCCTCCTTCATCCTCACTTCCTTCCCCCT
>NW_022196903.1:79533962-79541532 GCF_008632895.1 Mastomys coucha
CCCACTTCCTTCCCCCTCCTTCATCCCCACTTCCTTCCCCATCTCTTCTCCCTTCCTCCTCTCTTTCTCCTTCTCTCCTCCCCAGGCCTTCCCTCCTCTCCATCTTCTTCCCTGACTTCCTTGTCTCCTTCCTTTCCTCTTTCCTCCCTCCACCTGCACCCAGCAAATGGGGTCTTAAAGGAAGTTTGGTTCCAGTTGTACAGGTGACAGTGTCTTCTTAACATGTTAATAGTCACGATTAGCTTTTAAGCACTCATTTCTGGATCATTTCTAAGTGGGTCGCCACATCTGTGGGTAAGTCAGGTAAAGATTGTCACCTGACTTCAGTGGTGATCAGTGTGGCTGAGGTACTGATGCCTGCATTTCTGTCCCGCAGTTCCCACCCCGCTGTGTGAAGTGTGGCTGTGCCAGCCCTCCTAATCGTGAAGACAGAGACCGGACAGCCGGCTTCAGCCTACTGGTAAGTAGTTGATGGCTTTTGGAGGCCATAGGGAAAGTATATTAAGAGTGATGGTCTAGACATTCAAGGCTTTGCTCTCAACTCCCATATCTGACTGGGAGATACATAGCATGTCACACCCGGTCCCATCCTTAGATGTGCTAGAGCCCTCTGCAGCACCCAGAGACATTGACTCCAGGAAAACCATCTGTCAGATAGCCAGTCTCTGTCCCCCTTTACCAGCTGTTTCTGTTGGTGAGAAGTCCTTTCTCAGGCCCCCTCAGGAAAGTCTGTCTGCAGTTCCTCTCTGCCAGTTGGCTCCCAGACCAGAAAAGTAGCCTAAGCTCTCTTCCTACAAGGTGGCTTGCTATGTGTTTGGGGGCAGTAGGAAGGAGCAGAGGAGTGAGGGTCTGGGATAGACAGGGTTCCAGCTGAGTAAATGCTGCCCATGAGATCTCATGCAGGTTAGGTGGCCTCTCAGTGGATGTCTGAACATGAAGACAGTAGCATCCACCCATAGAGAGGCCTGGGTATAAAAATCATGATAGAGAATAGAAGTTGCTGGGACCCACAATCTCATTTTGCCAAAGAATCACATGCTTAAGGTAACAAGACCTCCCTATGGGCGCCTATGGAACCCAGATCACCTTCCCTCTGTCTGGCATGGCTAGAAGAATATGAAGAGGGGAGGGAATCCTGTAACCCTTCCTCAGATCCAAGAATTTATTGGAATGACTCTAAAACCACATCAGAAATGCTTTGTTTGCAATCATGGTTTCACTATAAAGGCTCAAAGTCAGGGATAGCTGGTGGAAGAGATGCACATGCGGGATCTAATGTGGATCATTGCTCCCAACATGTGGCCCTGGTCACCAAGCCCCAGTATACAGAGCTGTTTCCTGAATCAGGGAGCTTTAAGGCAGAGGTGTGGATCATTTGTCCTCTGATGGAACTCAGTCTTTAGGGGTGGGGGAACGGTTTGAGGCTGGGTGGGAGAGAGAACAAGAGTGTGAGTATGAGAATGTGTGCATGCATGTTTATGGCACGGAACAGGAATCCTCCACTCCTCATCATCAAGGTCTAGCCTTTCTGGGTGGCCAGACTCTCCCTGGACGCTGTCTGAGGAAACACAGGACCCACCTATTTTAGAACAAACTTGGGTTTCCTTGAAAGGAGCTCACGACGAGTCACAAAAAGTTCTATCTTGTAAAAGGAACATTTAGCAAGTTCCAAAGGAGTTTTGAAGCTTGGTACAGAAACTGAAGCAGCATCTCTGGAGCTCACTCCCACCATGCCTGGCCCCGAGATCTAACTTAACAGCCCCTGTGCTCTCTGGGATGATGTGCCATTTCCCTTGCCGCGCTCCTTGTGTTAATAGAGCTCAAGGCTGAATTGGCTTCTTGAGCTAAAACACTTCACTATGGTTATCTAGTGTGCACCTGCTTACGGATGAACCCAGCCTCTCCTCCTGAAGAGAGGCTGTTCCTCTTAATGACAGTAGATTGCACCCCCTCAGTGGCACCTAGTAAGACTAACGACGAAGACTTGATTACAGATGCCACGAACCAGGCCCTGTCTTAAGTATATATGCGCACACACATGCACACACACTTTGCTATCCTTTAACTGTTGCTCGGTGCAGTTAGGTGAGTTGGCCAAAGACCACACAGCTTCTAAGTGGTAGTGCTGAGATTTGAACCCCAGGTGGTTTGTGTTTCAGCGTTGCTGCCTTACCCACGAAGCCATCTGCAGGTAACTAGTCACCACCAGCACTGTGGACAGGAATTGCAGAAAGGATGCCTCACGTCACAGAATCCCCGTTCCACGGGGACAGAGTTAGCCATCCTTATGGAAGCACATATAGAACCATGGCCAGAGTCGCAGCTAGGCAGCTATGGACCAGTGCCTTTCTGTTAAACAGAATGGACTGAAGTCAGGAGGGTTCGGGACCAGCTGTGCTAGACCACACCATCCCAGGCCCAGGGATGCAGAAAGCTTGGTGCTTCTGGAACTGGTGGTTTAGATGACACACAAGGATGTGTGTCAGGAAATAGGTAGTTCATATATCCATGATCATACCAGGGCACGCAACAAGGTGAGGCTGCTTGGTTCTATTTCAAAAACACCCAAGGTTCAGGGCTTTGAAGTGCTGTGGGGATTGCATTGGTACAGTGGTACCAGGGAGAGCAGTGGCAGTTAAGTGGGGAGGAGTCATGGGAGGACTCCCAGCTTAGATGGGATGTATCCTCTGCACCTGTCTTCCTGTTCCTTCTTACCCCAAAGGTCCAGGGATGATCTAGATGGGAACAGAGTGGAGGCACAGTGTTCAGCACTGGCTCCCAGGGATGGGGAGCAGGCAGTTCCCTTCCCCCATGATACCCGGATCCTGCATCCTTCTGTGTCTTCTACATGGATCTGTCTGCCTCCAACTTTCACAACCATGAATGGTCTGGGCTGGAAGGGAGCCCAGTGGTCATTCTGCTCACCCCTCAATGAGCAATAAGATGAGGCAGAAAGGGAAAGAGACCCACTGAACACACGCAGGTGTCAAGGGACAGAGCTGTTCAAAGTATAGGACTGCCTCCAGTCCAGACCTGCTCACCTGAAATGGCCCCCAGCTACAGGCCTCTCTCTCTCCATACATAAGGCCTGAACAGCACAGGTCCAACATGAGGTCATAAACTTATTTAAAACACTCTTGAGTTTTGGTTTAGGGTATTGTTGTTGTTTGTTTTTTTTTTGTACTTTTTGCTGTAACTCAATTGTGAGATTCTCAAGCTTGAACTTTGTAGATGACCTTGGCTTAGAGAAGCCCAAGGGCAGGTATACTTCCCTAACTTAGATGGAAGGGACAAACCCATGTTTGAATGTCCCCAAGTACTCCTCATTTGACTTGCACACTGCCAAATCTGTTTTTAGAACTTTAAGAGCTTTTTCCTCCTCCCTTCCTCCTCCTCCCCCTCTTCTTCCTCCTCTTCATTCTTTCCTGACCCCCAGTCTCTCATCCTCCATCTTTTGTTGCCAAACATCTGCTCAGTAGAACCATCAGATGGTGCCTGTTGCAGGGCTTTTGAAGACAGAGTCTCATGTAGCACAGGCTGGACTTGAACTCTGTATGTAGCCAATGATGACTTTGATTCCTGAGACTCCTGTTTCTAGCTCCTGAATACTGGGATTATAGGTATGTGCCACCACACCCTGTTCTATGTGGTGTGGAGCATGCTAGGCAAGGACTCTGCCAACTGAGCTACTTCCCCTGTTCCTGGCAGTAGTGTTCTTTTGTGAATTTCTGGACCACAGCTTTTGAGGAGGCCTACATAAAGAAAAGGGTATTTATATAATTTTGGATGCCGGGCACAGACGTCAGACATGGCCTGGATGTGCTAGACAAGTACTTTTCACTATTAACTACACCCCGGCCCATTATAGCCCACTATATCATTTTACTAAAGTACCCATGGGTATCCGGATAGCTCATGCCTGACTCTATAAGTACTCAACACAGAAAGCCTCAGAAAGGTTTGCAGGCCATATTTATTCTCCACCTACGAAGTCTCCTCTGACATCCCAGTGGAATCAATTAAACTGGACACTTGTTGGCACAGAACCTGATGGTGCATTAGCAGCCCCTATGGGTCATCATCCCAGGAGGTGACCTGCCTTCTCACTTGGAAACAGCCACAGGACATGATGAATCACACCACCCTTTGCCTTAGTAAGCAGTTGGCCCACTAGGAGCTCACCCTGTCCGTCTTCTACAGGGTTCCAGGAGTGGATTGAAGCCTTAGCAGGACCATGAGCGAGGACACGGTCCCCGAGGCCGCCTCCCCGCCACCCTCTCAGGGGCAGCACTACTTTGACCGATTCTCTGAAGATGACCCTGAGTACTTGCGACTTCGCAACCGTGCAGCTGACCTGCGACAGGACTTCAACCTGATGGAGCAGAAGAAGCGGGTCACCATGATCCTGCAGAGCCCTGTGAGTGAGTGGGGCAGGGAGGGCTGGTTTCCCAGAGACTCAAAAGACTGGTGGCTCTGGCTCCCCATCCCTCCCTCAGGGTCTTGGCAGTTTAGGCTTGCTGAATAAGATGGGTCTGGCCATGTGGGTATTTGGTTCCCTCCCTGTCTTAGGGTTGTACTGCTGTGAACAGACACCATGACAAAGGCAACTCTTACAAGGACAACATTTTAATTGGGGCTGGCTTACAGGTTCAGAGGTTCAGTCCATTATCAAGGTGGGAACATGGCAGCATTCCAGGCAACCATGGTGCAGGAGGAGCTGAGAGTTCTACATCTTCATGTGAAGGCTGCTAGCAGAGTACTCACTAGGATGAGGGTCTTAAAGCCCACACCCACAGTGACACACCTACTTCAACAAGGCCACACCTACTCTAACAGGACCACACCCTCTAATAGTGCCACTCCCCATATACAAACCATCACACTCCCTAATCATTGGTCAAGGGCAAGGCTGGGAATGTGCATAAATTCTGGTTCAGAAAGTGGCAGAGAGACACACCCTCCCTGACCTGGTTTCCTATGCCACATCTGGGCTTGGGTTTTCAGTCCTCTTTTCCTGCAACAGAAAACAGATAGGACCATGTGATCTGGAGGATGGGTTGTCATGGGGCTGGCCTAGGGTTCCCTTTGCTGGGTAGCATGGAGTATCCTGCTTACTGTAGAGCCAGTAGCATCTGAATGTCCAGCCAGGGTTGAGGAAGGGGAATAAGAGAAGCCATGGGACAGGGGCCAGCCTGACCTAGATGCTCCTGAGTCTCCAGACCAGGGTGGGTTTGTGCCTGTCTTGCAGGACCTCAGAGCTTGTTCCCAGGCAGGGAGTCCACTGAAAAGATGGATGGCTGAGGGGTAAGAGTGCTGCTGGCCCTTGGGTAGGGAAGAAGAACAAGGGAGAGAGGTGAGGAAGAGAAGGGGGATAGCACTTGGGGGTCTGCAGAACACAGGCTGGGAAGCCCAGGAAGGAAAGTGACTTCCCTGGGGCCTTTTGGAACAGGGTATTCCATGGTCTATGGGCAATTTTCACCAGGAACACACAGACTGGTCAGAAGGACAGACAGGAATGAGACTCAGGCCTTCCTGGCACACGTCAGAGGCCTGGGGAAGACAGCAGCTACTTAAAGGCCTTAGGGTCAGGTAACCCCTAACTGACCCTTAGGGTCAGGTAACCCCTAACTGACCCTTAGGGTCAGGTAAACCCTAACTGACCCTTAGGGTAAGGTAGTTCCCAGAGGGAGGGGAGGCAGAATAGAGCATCTCCAGCCATGATTAGTGAGTAAGGCAGGATATGGGGATGCAGGACCCTGGTTCTTTACTGCTGTTCATAGGCATCTTTATAGTTCCCTGTTCCTCTCATGCTTCCTCTTGTCACTTGCCCAGCAAGATAAGAAATCCAGCTTGAAGTAGGATGAAAACCTGAGCTCAGCGTAGTACATCACAGTGGCAGGCACTGCAGAGGTCCTCCTTCTCCCTCTCTTCCTAGCCAATCAGTAGGAATACAGATGTGTGAGAAGAGCCCTGAGTGTGCTACCAGGGAGGGAGGGGGCATACTTTCTCATTCGATTAATTCCTTCTAAAGGGAAGTCCTGCCATGACTGGTATAGCCTTGGCTCAGATAGGAGGGCGCTGGAATTGGGACTAACCCCACAAAAAAAGGGCGGCTCCAGGTTCTTTAACAGAGTCTTCTTGAATACCTACCTACCCAGCAGTGTGCAGAGGCCTCTGGGACCCCAGTGAGCCTGTGTCTGGGGATCCCTCAGGGTCCTTGGCCTTTACTGAAGAGCTAGAAGAGCAACCCCCTGGATACTTGCAGGAGCAGTCCTCCTGTGAAGGAGCTGCTGGAGGGAGTGGGTGGAGATCACCCCTGCAGAGCTCAGGGACCAGCTCCTCCGGGTTTGCTGTGCTCTCAGCTCCTAGGGACCTTCAGGGTCCTTAGTTCTCCTGCAAGGAGCTGGGCACCAATCTCTGGGGACCTGTAGGGCCTTGCCCTCTTGTGAGGGCCTGCTGGGCGCTTGGTCCTCCGTGAGGAACAGGGCACCAACCTATTGGCCTGCTGCAGTCTTTCAGGGAGGAGCTGGAAGGCCTCATCCAGGAGCAGATGAAGAAGGGCAACAACTCCTCCAACATCTGGGCCCTCCGACAGATCGCGGACTTCATGGCCAGCACCTCCCACGCCGTCTTCCCAGCTTCTTCCATGAGTATGTGGGTGCCTGGGTGTCTGCCAGGAGCAGAGGAAGAGGCTGTGGTAGGGACAGGATGAGAAAGCACCGGAAGCAGCTTGGTTGCTAGGCATTAGCCAAGCTGCAGTTGCATTAGCAGGCCTGGGCAGAGAGATGCCTGGCTCTGCTTCTGATGTTACTGTGAATTAAAGACCCATAGGAGAATTGCTCATGCTGCCAGGGATGGGAAGGGTGGGGGTGACTTCAGGGCATGAGAAGAGGTGAGTGGAGCCAGGAGACCAGCCAGAGTGACTACGTGTGGGCTCCCTTCCCAGACTGCAGTTCTGCCCACAGCCCGGAAGCTGCATATGACTCAGATGTATAGGGTGATGACCACAACTGAGGAAGCACTTGAGAGAGGGAAGCCAAAACCCACTCCCAAATCACTCTTAGCAGTATTTTGACGCATCTTTCCAACTCTTTTGGTTTAATATAAATAGGTTATTGAAAGCAAGAATAAGACATATATTTTAATGGTATATCAACTAAATTTTTGCATCCTAAGTAGGGTTCTGCAATAATTTTTGTGGATGCATGCTGACGAATCCATCATTCCTTACTGGAGTTTCAGATTGTGTTCATCTCTTTACCGTTTACTATTATGGATCACAGTGTGGTAGGCCTCCTGGTAAATAAATTTAATGCCTTGCACACAACTGTCTTCTAAGAATAAATTATAATAAGAAAACAGTGAAATGATTGAACTGTCTTTTGAAGATAAGTTATAATAAGAAAATGGTGAAATGATTGGACTGTCTTCTGAAGATAAATTGTAAGAATGGCTGGAAGAATGCAAATAGGAGCTAGGAGGCATTATGCATAATGCAGATTCTGTCCCTTCACCATCCGGGAGAAAGAGATTTGCCAACCTTGCTCTCGACAGAGTGTTGTGGGTGTGG
>NW_022196903.1:79541670-79579132 GCF_008632895.1 Mastomys coucha
CCTAGGCCTTCATCTGTGCTTTTTTTTTTTATAGCAAAATGTTTGTTTCCATTCTTTGCCAATTTTCCTATTAGTGTTCTGTGAATAGGTTTTTAAATCTTTATAAATTAATGCTATTTCCTTATGACCTGTCAAAAATGTTAGTCATTTTCAGTTTCTCTTTTGACTTTTAATTTTGTTCATAGCATCTGTTATGTTGTAGAATACATTGTTGCAGAACAGAGCCTCTGTTATTTTCCTTTGTGTCTTCCACAGCTGGCCACCTGCCTAGACAATAGGTCAAAGGACCATAGTTAGTCACCAATTTATCTTAATCTCTTATACAAATTTATTCTATAAAGTAATTTTGGAGTTTTTTTGTCAAGCTCTATTCCCTTCTACCTTAAAATAATCCTTTTAGGATTTTAATTGGAATTGTATTGGGATTGATTTGGTAGAGGAGTTGGAATTCTTTATTTTTATTTTAGAATAAAGTTTCCGTGGGGGAAATGTGTATGGTTGGTTCTAGAATACTCTACCAGTGTGTGGGAGGTAATTTTAAAATATTTTCAAGAACTTATTTAGAATATTCAGAAACAAGGCATGCTTATGCTAGTTCTGTAATATCCACCTGGAAAGCTTACTAGTTATTTACATATGCTCTGACTATGTCTTAAGCCCATCTAGGAAATGACATCTAACTTGGTTGTCATAAATGAATCTTCATTCAACTTTTTCCTGAATATAAATGTACACATTATCTTGAGTTTTAAAACCATTTTACTATTTTATTTATTTATGTGCATGCATGTGTATGTGTATATGTGTAATCATACATGTAGTGTGTATCTATCACAGTGTGTGTACGGAGGTCAGAAGCCAGCCCACAGGACTGGTTCTCTCTTCCATTGTGGGAGCCCCTTCGCAGCAAAGCCCTTTTCCCTTCTGAGCTATCTTTCTGGCCTTGTGTTTTTGTATATAGAAAAATCACATAGTCTGCAAACATTGACATTTTGCCTTCATCTGCCAGCATGTTGCCTTGGGCTCATTTTTTCTAGTTTTCTGGTTCTATCCCCTCAGGCTTTAGATGATGGTTAATAATTTAGAGAGTGGTCATCCTTGTCTTGCATCTGACTTTAATAGAAGTTCTGTCACCACAGAACTTGAGATCATTATTCTTTATCATGTTGAGAAAATGTCTTGTTTTTTTCTAGCTCATCATAGCTCTCTCTTCAGAAATAGATTTTGAGCTTTATAATGTGATGCATTTGGGGCACTAGTCCCTTTATGTCCCCTCGAGCAACTGTCACAATGAGTTATAATGACAGATCTCAGAATACCAGGCTCTAAATTATCTCTGGTTCTGTGTGTGTATGTGTGTGGTGTGTGTGTGTGTGTGTGTGTGTGTGTGTGTGTGTGTGTGTATACTCATTTCACATATAAGCATACATGCATGTGGAAACCAGAGTTCAATCTTAAGGACTGATCCTTTGGAGCAGCCCACCACATATTTTGAAAGAGTCTCTCACTGGCCTAGAACTCACCACATCAGTTAGACAGACAGTCTCAGAACTCTTCTGTTTCTACCTTCCCAGTGCTGGGAGGAGTGCAGTGTGTCCCAATATACTTGGCTTTTTTTTTTTTTTTTTTTTTTTTTTAAATGTGGGCTCTGGTGATTGGCGATGAACACAGGCCCCCCTTCTTGATGGCAGCTTCTCCATCCGCTAAGCCATCTTCTTGGCCCTAGTTCCTTGTTCTGATACACTGCTGTGGGTTTTACTGTTAGACTTCTGTTAAGGATTTAAGCACATCTATTCTCCTGTGAGGGTGAGCAGTCCACTCTAGGGCACTCAGCCATGACCTCAAACATGAGCAGAGAAACTCCCCCTTTCTCCTCCCCCTGATGGAGTTTAAGCAAAGCAGGATCATCTCTCTCGAACTGTTACAGCTCACTTGTATAGTTATCCAGGTCTAGAACATTTTCAGAGATTCTTAACGCTTACCCCCTTCAGTTTTATCTGGCATTTGAATTTTTATTTTGCTGCGATGTCAGTAAATTTTGATCACATATTTTATATGAAATTATCTATGTTGATGGTTTCTCTTTAAAATGAGGTGACTTACAATACACCTTTTATTGTTAGGTCTCGTGCTGGTTGGTGGCTGGGTTTTGTGTTGGCTTCTGCTGCACTGTGTTCTCAGTTTCCCTTATTGAACAAATCATATCTGTTATTCATAGGTCTTACACACTAGTTCTTATATTTGTTTATTGGGTTTTTTTTCTCGATTACTAATTTCTTTTCCAACAACAGGGATCAAACCCAGAGCTTTGTACCTGCCAGACAAGCAGTGCTCACGCAAGCTCCAGACCAGCGTTTTGTGGGAGGAGACGGGGAGCAGAATCTAGTCACATAGTTCTGACTGGCCAAGACTTCAGCCCTCGTGCCTTCACCTCACAAGGACTGGGATTATAGGTGGACTTTACCACATCTGGCTGACTTTGGTTTTGTACCTACTATTTTCCATACTATTTATGTTCTAGTTTCCTATTGCTATGATAAACACCATAACCAGAAGCATCTAGAGGAAAGGGTTTATTTGGCTTACATGTCAGAACATGACATGAGGGAAGTCCAGGCAGGAACTCATCATGAAGGGCAGGAACCTGAAAGTAGGAACTAAAGCAGAAGTCACAGAGGAGGGCTGCTTACTGGTTTGCTCAGCTTGCTTTTTGAATAACTCAGGACCACCAGCCCAGGGTGACCCCATCCACAGTGGGCTGGGCCCCCCCACATCAATCATTAAGCAAGAAAATGTGCTTACAGACTTGACTCTAGGTCAATCTGATTTGCCCAGATAAGATTCCATCTTCCTGGATATGTCTACATTTGTATCCATGAACCACAGCTGCACACATGTTTTGACGGTACTGGCAGTGAAACACAGCTGCACACACGTTTTGATGGTGCTGGCAGTGAACTGCAGCTGCACACACATCAGACACACACTGAGCAGCAGCCCCACTTGATCTGGTTTTTATTCTATGACCTGTCTTTTCTCATTGCCAAGCCATTGGATGCTTCCTCTTCTATAGATCGGTCAATGTCAGGCTTCGTAGAATTAAAAGTTCTTAAGTTCCATGTCAAGGATTCAGTGAGAGCTTTTTGCAACCTAATATAATTATTTTTAAATGATCTATAGTTAGAGGCAATCTCCAGGACACTCAATTTAATTTATATTTCCATTTTCATTGGATTTTGTCAAAAGTGAAGGTTGGTCCATCCATTTCATTATTGTTCATTTCTCTTTGTACTTAGCATATGTTTTAGTTCACATTATTTGTTTTGAGATGGGCTCTCACTGGGTAGCCCCGATTGGCTCTCATTCTCCACTTTGACATCCTGAGTGCTGGAATTAAAGAAATGTGCTACCATATCCAACCAGTTCTGACAAATAACACTCAGTTTGATAATGGTAATATGACCTTTAAATTTTTTACTTAACCAATGTACTTTTAAAAAGAAAATGTGATGTGCATGTGCACATGTGTGTGCATGCGTGAGGATGTGAGCGTGTGTGTAAATGTATGCCCTAACATAGGTGCTGGGAGCTGCGTTCAGTCTCTGCAAGAGCAACAAATGCTCTTTACCACTGATGTCTCTCTAGCTCTTAACTTGTATGCCTTCTTCTGCTCCCCTGAAGCTCCTAGGCAGGGACCATCATGGTTAAGGGAACAGACTGCCCATGAGCTCCGACATCTGGGGTGCCCTGGGGACAAGATTGGGGACAAGATAGCCCCTTCCCCTGGAGCTCATTTCCAAATCTCTCAGACTTTCCCTCAAATTCCTAGAGGAAAGTGACACATGACTGCATGGCTACCTGCCCTAACAGAAACAGACACATGCCACCAGACACTGCAGCTCTCGAGCCAGCCTTGGCTTCTGGGATCTGTGTCTCTCAAACATGACTTGAGGGAAAATTGAAGAAATGTCTTCCTGGTTGATGTGGCTTTCTATGTGCTCTGTTTCCAAGCAACAGAGTAAGTTCTGTTGCATGGTCGCTCAAAACACAGTGACAGCAGGCCTTCTGCCCAGCACCGCTGACACCTCCACACATTCCACCTCAGAAACCATTCTGCATTTATGCAATCGATGCTTCTCTTTAGGGCTTATGGCAACTTTGGCATTCTGGGAACTCTTTGTTCAAAGCTTTGAGCCTTGATATGGCTTTCTTCATTTTGCTTCCTTGAGATAGAGTCTCCTATAACCCAGGCTGGTCTCAGAGTTGCTCTGTAGCCCAGAATAATCTCAAACTTCTGGTCCTCCTGCCTTTACCTCCTAAGTGAGTGCTGAGATTACAGATGTGCATCACCACCATGATTTTACATAGTGCTAGGGTCGAACCTATGAATGAGTGCACGTTGGTCACATGCTGAACCACCTAAGCTATTGGCTTTCCTCCAGAAACAGCACCAGTCTCAGCTGAACAGAGGGCTTTGCAAGCCACATATGGTCTCCCTACAACCCTTTCTTTCTTTAGGAGTGAGTCAAGGGCTGTTTGATCCTCTGGCAGGTGGTGTTTCTTGTACTGTGGTAGCATCAGTCAGTGAGATCTTGAAGGGCACAGGAGCTAGCTGGTAGGGACTCTTGTCCTCAGGGAGATGCACTGTTTCCTCCCATCCCTGCAGACTTCTCCATGATGACACCTATCAACGACCTCCACACTGCTGACTCCCTGAACCTGGCCAAGGGGGAGAGGCTTATGCGGTGCAAGATCAGCAGTGTCTACCGTCTCCTGGACCTCTACGGCTGGGCGCAGCTCAGCGACACCTATGTCACGGTGAGGAGCAGGTGCCCTGTGCCCATTGGCTTATCCTCCTATCCCTACAAAACCTGAAGGGAAGACTCCTGACTCTTAGCATGGCCAAGCACTGTTAGTAGGCCCTTGTTTAAAATCCACTCACCTCTTCCAAGATTGTTAACCACTATGGTCAACAGAAGAGATAACCCACCCCATGGGTACCACTTTGGGTGAGCACCAGCTCCTGTATCCAGGACTGTGCCTACCTTTTGTGAGGTTCCTCTGGAAGCTCCATTTCCACAGTTTAAAGAAAGTCTCAGCCTCCTCATCTCTCTGGGGAGGGAGGCTCACTAGAGGAAGCCTTGATGCAGTGAGTTGAAGGAGGAAAGGACTTAACCAGTATCCTAAGAAGTATCCCTTCTCCCTCTCCTCTTGGCCCTGAGCTTCTTATCTGTCTTCCCAGCTGAGAGTGAGCAAGGAGCAGGACCACTTCCTGATCAGCCCCAAGGGGGTTTCCTGCAGTGAGGTCACAGCATCTAGCCTGGTAAGTGTGGTCCAGCATCAGTGCCAACGCTTAAGATGGCAGTACCCATCTGACTGTGGAGGGATAGGCCAACTCCACATTAGAGCTCTGTTCCTTGAGGGACTCACACTCTCCCAGGGCAGAGAAGATGCATGGCCACAGTGGGTTCCTAAAGTGTGGTGAGTCCAGGTTGCAGGCCACAAACACAGTGGGAGGGAGGATGGGATGGGTCTGGGGTCCCAGGTAGACTCCTAGCTTGAGGTTAGCCCACATAGCTTTGAGGAAAGCTTCCTTGGATGAGGATACACCAAAGCAGGAGAACAAGAGACTTGCAAGTGTGGCTCAGCACTTGTAATCTGGAGGTGGAAGCAAGGCAGCCTGTTTCCTTTGTTCGTGGATTGTCCTAGCAGAGGTGTGAAGGCCAGCAGACATCAGGACAATTGCACTGTGCTTTCTGTGACCTGTAAAAGAAATTCTGGGCTTGTGTGCTTGCTTAGTGGGTCCGCTGATCAGTTGGGCTTGCAGCTGAGGTTGAATACGAGGAGCTGGGGCTGGGGGTGGTCCCTGGGGCAGAGGCAGCTGGTATTTGGCTGTGATGTGTTCAGAAGGGGGAATCATAAGCAGGAGGTGGGCTGAGGTATGGGCAGACCCTGCAGGCTGTGGAGGTCACCATCAGGAGGTAGTGTGGGGTGTGGACAGACCCTGGGCTGCTGTGTATGGATGTACAGCTCCGACCTTCAAAAGGAATGTGCTTGAGGAGGAAGAGAGGAACAGGTAAAACCACATGGTGCCACTCCCTGCAGTGTCCTGACAATGTGCTGCTTTTGTAAATTTGCACAGCAGCAGAGTCCAAAGCTAAGCCTGAGCCTCTGGGGAAGTCCTCAGAGCTCTCATCTAGACAGAGGCACCAGATGGACTGGCCACTGTCTTACTAGGTTGTGGAGATTCTTGAATGACCCACGTCACAGGTGCAATGACAAGATAAGGGACACACGAGCCAGAGCCTGGGTCACTGGGAGGAACCAGGGGGACCAGGCTGAGCGCATGTGTTTGTTTTGAAGAATGTGAGCTGGAGATTGCTGTCACACCCAGCCAGCGTCAGACCACTCCTAACCCAGGAAACCCACTCCACAGAGAGGTTTGCAGTGGACCTGTTGGATGCTGCTCCTGTGCTATTAGCACTCGGTACAATAGTGTGCCCCCCCCCCCCATACCACGATGTCACTGCCCTTTGGTCCCTCTTTTGTCTGTGGGCTTTTGTGAATGAGGTGTGGAGCTGCCTTGAGTGTTAGAGTCTGGATGTCATGGGTGCTTCCTGTTTTGAAGGCCAACTTAATGGTGATTTTCTTTCATCCTTTTTAACAAACTAAAATCTTAACTTGTTAGTGTGTGAGGTGTAATCGTGCTCATGTGAGCCCAGGGCTGCAGAGTGCCTGAGGACCAGAGCACGTGGCTCACTAAAATGTCAGGATGTTACTTCTCAACCTGTGAGTGGTGACCCCTTTGGGGGTCGCATATCAGACATTTACATAGCAATTCATAACAGTTGCAAAATTACAGTTATGAAGTAGCAACAAAATAATTTATGGTTGGGGGTCAGCACAACATGAAGGACTGTATTAAAGGGTCACAGCGTTAGGAAGCTTGAGAAGCACTGGGTTAGGAAGATCTTGCCTCAGAATTCAGGTTTGTGTGGGTAATGTGAGTCTTTGAGGGTGGGCCTTGCCGTGTGCTGGGAGGGTTGGTGGAGGCACCTTGAGGTTGGAACATTGTACCATTTCTACGCAGAAGGTCCTTGTCTTGCACCAGTCACTGAAAGCCCTTCTGTGTTGTTGGAGCTTTGTGAATCCATTTTTTTTTTCAAGACAGGGGTTCTCTGTATAACCCTGGCTGTCCTGGATTTCACTCTATAGACCAGGGTGGCCTTGAACTCAGAAATCCGACTGCCTCTGCCTCCCAAGTGCTGGGGTTAAAGACCTGCACCACCACTGCCTGGTGTGAATCCATTTGTTAAGTAGGAATACCATAGCCAGCTAATAGCAACATTTTCTCTCTCTCTCTTTCTCTCTCTCTTTCTCTCTCTCTCCCTCTCTTTCTCTCTCTCTCTCTCTCTCTCTCTCTCTCTCTTTGTGTATGTATGTGTGTGTGTCTGAGTGCATCTGTGTATGTTTACACACAAGTTGTATGCATGTATGTGTGTATATGTGTGTGCACATATACACATGCATACATATATGTGCTCTTTCTCCCACCAGCACTCACTGTGCATGTGTCTGTCTCTTTCTCTTGTTTGCTCATTCACTCTCTCACTCTCTCCCCCTCTCCTCTTTCCCCCTCCCCCTCTGGTTTACCCCTCCCTATCCCCTTCCTCCTCCCCCTCCTTTCTCTCTTTATGCACATATTGTATGTGCCATTTGTTAACCAAGCCACTGGCTTGTCTCTTGGAATAGAAAACAGGCTAAGAAAGTGACATCTCTCCATTGGTCCCTTTTCTGTGACTGGTAGAAGGTTTCAGTATATCATTCCTTTTTGTATTATGATGTTTCACAAATGAGGTGGCTCAGCTTAGACATGACTTCCTCTGGGAAGGTTTCTGCAGGCACTCAAGCTAAGATTCCTCTTAGCTGCTTCTAGAGGATTCTATCACTGACTCTCTTCTATTTCATTACTCAGAGTCGGGTATGTGGGCCCCAGCCTGGACATCATTTGGGAAATTGCTAGAAATGGGTTTTTTTTTTTATGTTTAGAATCTATTTTGACAGCATCTGAAATAATGCATAATAAACTCTGAGAAATGGCCCCACCACTCACCCTGCAGAATCCACCTGCTACCCCTTAGGATTCACCACAGGCAGGACTCCCTGTTGCTGCCCCAGCACCAAGGCCAGCCATTGCTCCTGTGGTCTGGAATGGTAGATGTGGGCCAGGGAGTGCACTGGGCCCATGTGTGGAAGAGGGCAGGAGCCCTGAGTCTGCTCTCTTCTTTACTACCTAGATTAAGGTGAACATTCTGGGAGAGGTGGTGGAGAAGGGCAGCAGTTGCTTCCCAGTGGACACCACAGGCTTCAGTCTGCACTCAGCCATCTATGCCGCCAGGCCTGATGTGCGCTGTGCCATCCACCTGCACACGCCTGCCACAGCAGCGGTGAGTAGTTACAGGCTTCCTGTGCCTACGTTTCTCCCTGAGCAGATCATCTGGAGTAGAGCAATGTCATTGTCTTAGCCAGGGTTTCTATTCCTGCACAAACATCATGACCAAGAAGCAAGTTGGGGAGGAAAGGGTTTATTCAGCTTACTTCCACATAGCTGTTGATCACCAGAGGAAGTCAGGACTGGAACTCAAGCAGGTCAAGAAGCAGGAGCTGATGCAGAGGCCATGGAGGGATGTTCCTTACTGGCTTGCTTCCCCTGGCTTGCTCAGCCTGCTCTCTTATAGAACCCAAGACTTCCAGCCCAGGGATGGCACCACCCACAAGGAGCCCTACCCCCTTGATCACTAACTGAGAAAATGACCCACAGCTGGATCTCATGGAGGCACTTCCCCAACTGAAGCTCCCTTCTCTGTGATAACTCCAGCCTGTGTCAAGTTGGCACACAAAACCAGCCAGTACAGTCATCATTTAAAACTTCTGGAAGTGGGGCAGAGAGATGGCTCAGTAGTTAAGAGCTGCTCTTCCAGAGGACCTTGGTTCCATTCTCAGCAGCCACATGGCCACTCATAGCCATCTGTAACCCTAGTCCCAGAAAATTTGACACCCTCTGTTCTGGCCTTTGCAGGTACTGCATGCATATGATGCACAGACAAACATGAAGCCAAAACACCCATACACATAAAATAAAAAAATAAAATAATGATAAAAATAAAAATTTTGGAAAGATCTGGAACTCAGGCCAAGAGAGTGAATTCTCAGCTTAGGACTCTCTATTCCAGCCCTCTTTTCATATACCAAGGTCTCAGTGAATCGTGAAGGAGGGGAACGTGTACTTCACAGACTCCCCTCTGCTATGGCCGCAGCTGGGAACTCAGCCAGGCAACTACACCTCCCTAGTGTCCACTCAAGTCAGTGTGGTTAGGCCTCAGGCTGCCCTGTCCCCGCACGACCCAGACCTTTAGAGGAGAGGAGAATAAGCTGGTGGGAAGTGAGCCTGCAGACTTTTCTGTAGTTCTGGACAGCTGAAATCTGGGGAAGGGTCCAGTAAAACTGGGGGAGAGGGGAGGGAATGATAACAGGTCACAGGTAGTACCCAAGGCCATCTCTTCATGTGTGTGAAGGACGCTGCAGTGTCACTTGGAGAAACAGTGGACATTGCTTTGGCCATCATCCTCTGCTGGCACCAGACTTGTAGGGTCGGAGCACATGGCAGTAGCCTGTTGATTTCTGAGGGGAACACACAGGTCATGGGGTATAGACTTTCTTGAACTGGGAACAAGGCACAATAGTGTGTTTGTGTTGAGGGTCTGCAGTCTCAGGCTGATTTGGGGCAGTGAGGCAAGATGGGGAAAGTCTTCCACACCTCACCATGCTATTTGTTTTTGGTGAGAAATGAGGTAGGGCTCTGCATTGTTTTACTTTTCTGATGCATTGGTAACACACCATGGCCAGAATCAACAGGGGGCCAGGAGCTTGTTTCATCTTACAACTTGCAATCCATCATTCAGGGCAAGAACCCAAGGTAGGAACCTGGAGGCAGAAACTGAGGCAGAGGCCATGGAGATACTCTGCTTCCTGGCTTGGTCCCCACAGCTTGCTCTACCTGCTTTCTTTATAGGATCCAGAGCCACCAACCTCAGAGTGGCACCACCCACAGTGACCTGGGCCCTCCTACATCAGTCATCAAAAAAAAGAAAATGGCCCACAGGCTTGCCTAAGGGCCAACCTGGTGGGAGTATTTTCTTAATTGATGCTCCCTCTTCTAAAATGTCTCCAAGTTTTGTCAAGAGTTTTAGCTCTGGGTCCTTGCACTCATCCTGCACCAGGGCCGTACTAAGGGGGAAACATTTCTGCCAATCCTGCCTCCTCCCAGAGTCACAGAGGAGAACAGAGCTGGGACTGGGCCAGGACCCTCCTTGGTGTGCTCTGCCCAGCTGTCCTCACAGCCTTGGAGTGATGCACAAGAGGAGGAGAAGCCCTTAGAGCCCTCAGTAAGAAAGGCCAGGGTGGCGCAGGCTTCTTCCTCCCTATGACCATCCCACACTCCCTGGGTTCAGAGCTGTGCTCTGAGGAGAGAGGACCAGTGCACCACTGGATCAGGGCTGCAGTTGCTAGGCAACTATCCTTTCCCTGTAGGTGTCAGCTATGAAGTGCGGCCTCCTGCCTGTCTCCCATAATGCCCTGCTGGTGGGGGACATGGCCTACTATGACTTCAACGGGGAAATGGAGCAGGAAGCTGATCGAATCAACTTGCAGAAGTGCCTTGGACCCACCTGCAAGGTTTGTTTTGGGGGTTGGGGGGCAGGGGCGGAGTGCTGTGGAATGGTACTGTCAAATGCTGCTGTCACAGGACTGGGAGAGACAGCTCAAAGGATAAAGAGTTTGCTGTACAGGGCCTCAGTTCCATCTCTAGTACCCACATAAAAAACTGGGTGTAGCAGTTACGTACGTATAGCCCCAGTGCCTAGAGGTGTATCCCTGGGGTTTGTGTGGCCAATTAGTTTGAGTTTATCAGTGAGCTCCAGGTTTAAGGAAAGACCTTGCCTCAAAAATCAGGAAGAGGATAATTGAGGAAGATGCCCAGTGTTCACCTCTGGTTCACCACACATACACAGATACACACACACACAGACACACACACACACACACACACACACACACACACACACAGAGAGAGAGAGACGGAGACAGATAGGCAGACAGACAGAGACAGCATTAACATCACAAAAGCAATATGTATTTATTGGAAAATATTTGTTTTGCAGACATTTTAAAAAGATTTGTATATGTGCAATGCATGTGGAGGCCAGAAAGGGAGTGTCATATCCCCTGGAGCTAGAGTTGCAGGTGATCATAAACAGCCTGATATAAATGCTCAGACCCAAACCTGGGTCCTCTACAAGAACAGAGAGCACTTGTAACTGCTGAGTCATCTCTCTAGCCTCCAAATTTTATAGACGATGTTTTTTTTTTTTAAAGAAAACTTTTTTAAAAAGATGTATTTATTTATTTTATGTATATGAGTACACACTGTAGCTGTACAGATAGTTGTGAGCCTTCATCTGGTTGTGGGAAGTTGACTTTTTTAGGACCTCTGCTTACTCCGGTTGGCCTCCCTCAACCCTGCTCGCTCAGTCCCTGCTCTCTCTGGCCCAAAGATTTACTTATTATTATAAATAAGTACACTGTAGCTGTCAGGTGTCAGATCTCATTATGGGTGGTTGTGAGCCACCATGTGGTTGCTGGGATTTGAACTCATGACCTTCTGAAGAACAGTCAGTGTTCTTACCTGCTGAGCCATCTCTCTAAAAAAGAAAACTTTTTAAAGCCACTTCTCCCACATTGCTCTGAGATGTTGATGCATTCTCTAAGGCTTTTCACATATATTTATTAAACCAGAAAATCAGGTCTCCATACCCTAGCAATGCACACTAAATGACTTCGCATGTCACTGTTCTCTCCATCACTCAGATTACCAAATCATACCTCATTTATTCATAGCTGTAATTTACCCCAAGCAGTCCCCTGTAGTTGAATCTTCCAAGGGTTGCTTTCTACCTCACCCCGAACCGCCAGGGGGAAGTCCTTCCAGCTACTCCTCAGGGCTTGAGGAGTCTCCCTTAGACATTTCTAGGGGACACACTTTTTAAGTCTGACTTCCCCCCAGTTGCCTCCCGCAAAGGTTCTCCCTTCTGCTTTCTTCCCCGTGTCTAGTATATGGGCTATTTCTCTACAGTCTCCCCAAATCCATTGTGCTGTATTAATTAATCAACTAATTCCACTTGTTAGTTACTAGCTACTTAAAAGAGAGCAGAGCTGGAGTGTTGTTTGGCTTAAGTCGATGCACTGTTTTCCACTAGCACATCTGACTGGAAAAGAACTTTGAGACAGAGCCTCCTTCCTCCTGGGCTCCTGCCTCCCCATCTCTGCTTTGGGGGAGGAACCCTGCTGCTACTTCTGCCCCAGCATCCCCAGGGTGTCCTCAGCAGTGTTAGCCAATAACACACCTATGTGGACTGTGGCAATCTAAGGGAGGATGTTCCCCTGTGCCTCTGTTTATGCTCTTGAACTCTGAGCTCCTTCTAAGTCTCTGGCATTAGAGAGGAAAGAACTTCATCTATTCTTAGAGAGGATGTGGTGCTCTGAGCCTGAGCCTCAGCCCTCTGCAGGGAAGCTTGAATGCAGAGATCTTTGCCTCAGTTCCCACTTGGGCTTCCCCTGATTTCAAACTTGCTGAGGGTAAAACCAACCATGAATCTTTCTTTCAGGGAAGGAAGTAACTTGACCCTTGGGGAATCTTGATCTAAACATCTTTCTGGTCTCTTCACCCTTCTTACTCGCTGCCCCTGCCAAGTCAGAAACTGTTCCCCCTGAGAACCCCGGGTCTGGACCAGAGTCTGCCTCAGTTGGCCCGGAGACCTTCCAGTTTTCCTAAGTTTTCTTTCCTCATTTGAAAAACTGAATTGAAGAAATCTGTGGATGTCAGAGCCAAGTCTGTGGAGCACAACCCAGAGGTCCAAAGAGATGATAACATGGCTGCTTGTTTCTGCAGAGCCTCCTTTCAGAGTGCATCCTCTTGGATGTGACCAAAGTCAACTAAATTACTGGCAAAGGTTACCTTTGAGGCACAAGCCCTTAACTCAGCATCACATGACTAACACCGCCTCTTCAGAATCCTTAGTTCTCTAAGGCACCAAAGCATTGTCCAAGCAGTCACTCAGGCTGCACTGAGTCAGTTTAAAATGCCTTTTCTACCTCCTGCAGTTGGGTGCACTGGACTCAAGCCAGCCTTAGGTTAATAGTGGGCTTCTTAGTCTTAGTAAGATAAAAAGTCTCTTAAAAGTGAAACATTTTTTTAAAGGTTGATTTTATTATATAGTTTTATTTATTCATTTAGTTTGTGTTCATGGGGGCATTGGAGTAGGGGAGTTAGTTTAAGCTGCCGTGGCTCACATGGAGTTCAGAGGAAAATCTGCAGGAATCACTTCTCTCCTTCCATTGTGTGGGTTCCAGGGACTGAACTCAGGTTTTCAGACTTGATGGCTGGCACCTTGCTCCACAGAGCCATCTTGGCTGGCTGGGGGATGGGAGGAGTTTCAAAGACTTGGGTTTGACTGGTTCTTTCCTCCTCCACAGATTCTGGTGCTAAGAAACCATGGCATGGTTGCCCTAGGTGACACCGTGGAGGAAGCTTTCTACAAGGTCTTCCACCTGCAGGCTGCATGTGAGGTGCAGGTATGCAAGGTGCCCTGGGAAGTGAGCTTGGAAGCTGGCTTTGATGGGGGGCCTGGGAACTGTGGGCCCTGCTGTCTGTCAGACAGGGTCCTGACCTCCTAAACTGCTTTACCATCCTGACTGACACCGCATTCCTTACACTCCTGCTGTTTCCTACTTACAATGGGATCCATACTCTGGAAAATTCCATCATAACATCTGATTGGCACTGCCCAGATCTAGGGGATGTGAGTTCAGGATGGGGGAAATCATCACAAGCCACACAGAAGCCCCATTATACCTGTGTCATCTGGTGTGGCTGTTGCACTGAGCTGTATTAGGGGACACAGAGAAAGGTGCTCTTGTTTTGCCAAGGAATGGGATGGAACGAGGGAAGGCTGTACATGGGCAGGGAATGTGGTCAGGCATGGAAAGAGGAGCGACAGTGAGCCAGTCAGTGTTGTCGTGGCAACCAGAATAGCCTAGATACTCCAAAGGTATACAGGGAGCCAGCTCATCTCCCAGTCCCCTCACTGGGAAGGGACAGTTAGTTGGGGAGTGTCAATGACCATGGAGCCCATAGAGCCCCCAGGAATACTGGTGTACGGGCAGCTCTGTGGTGAGAGTCAGCCAAGAGCGAGCGTGCACTCTGTGGTGTTCCAAGTCGGTGGGATATGGGTTGTGCTTATCCAACCCTAGAGGGATTCATGACCCAGCTCTCTCAGCTGCACCATCTCCAGCCTTGGCTGTCTACCTTTGGGATGGAGATATGCCCTCTATAAGTTTATTGTCTCCATGTTGGCACGGATCAAGGTTGGCTGGGAGGAATGGCCTCTCCAGGCTAGCAGGGGTGGGGACACTACAGAGGCTGCAGTTCTAGGACAAGCCAGCTCTCTGCAAGTCCCGCTGGTGCCCTTCTGCCTCACTCTGACTGGCCAGGCAGAACAGCACTGAAGGAAGGTCACTCCCTCCTTCAGTGTCACTTGGGGTGAGATCGGCCTGCAGTATGGGGGAGGAGGGAAAGCCCTGAAGTACCCTTACAGTAGAGTGCTGCAGAGACAATTATAAATCTGGAGATGAATAAATGTTACGTGGAATGGAGTGAGTGGGGCTCTCAACAAACAGCAGTGCTCAGAATTAGACTCTGAGACCTGGATCCAGGCCATGTCTCTGATGTGGTACCTTCTCCCTCAACTAAGAATGCTGACTGATCTGGCTGCTGACTGACATCAGAACTGGCTGAGCCTTCGCTATCAAGGGAAGACTCTGCCTGTCCTCACACTGAACTGCAAAGGGTTCCTTAACATACCTTTGCAGAAGCTTCAGTGAGAAAAGAGCACACAGGAAAAGCTCTTCGCTGCAGAGATATCTCAGTGCTCTGCATAGACGGAGTCACTGCTGTGTCCCGTACAGGCCCACCGTGGAGAGTCTTCTCCCATTTCAGACCTCAGAAGTGGCCCCTGGGCAGTTTAAGCCCCTGACCTGCTGCCATAGGGCAGAGTTGTTAGTGCTTGTCCACAGCCTCCTGGCTGCTGTCACCTTCTGCTCAGGTCACCTTTGCCCTCCCACACCCCTCTGGCAACCAACCCAGGAAAGCGCCAGTGACTCCTTATCAGTTTTACGGGTGGAGAGGCTTCTAGAGGGAGGGATGGTCTAGAAGACATGGAAGAGCAGAAGCAAAGACTAAGGCATCAGTGAGCACAGGGGCATGGCCTGCAGCTACCATCAGGATTGCAGTCTAGCAGTCAGCTCTGAAGTTCCACGTCTGCCACGGGCTCTGCTTCCTCCCTCAGTGACCTTGTGGACAGGTGAATGTGACTGTGGCTGTGGCTGTGGTCTAAGCCCAGGCGCCTGCTCTGCTCTCCTGGGCACAGTGTATTCTTTGCCTATTGGTTTGGAGTTCTGGAAAAAGTGGGTCATCCCTCACTGAGAGGCAGATGGGAGGCACAGGCAGTTCTTCCCCATCTGCTACCCATCGCCATGGAAACTGCTGGAGAAAGAGATGGAAGGAGGCGGCTTAGGCAAGGCTGTGGGTGCTCTCTCCTGTCTTCCTTCTCCACTAACAAATAGTTCCAGGAAGGCTGCCTGTCATTATCCCAGTGTTAAATTAGCAGCAGCACCCATGCGGTGCTCCTGAGGCTCTAGATGCTTTACCATATCACCTTAAGAGATTCCTCACAAGGTAGGGCATTGCCATTTGTACTTGACAGATGTGGAAACTGATCATAAAGATGCTAAACAGCTTCCCGAAGTCACAGGGTGAGGAGGAGGTGTAACACACCCAGCCAGCCTGGTACCCACTCAGGTTTACCCTTTACACACACCCTAGCACTGTCTCTCCAGGGCAGCAGGGGACAGTGGGGACAGTTAAAGACATGCATACATATATCCTGAGTACAAAGGTGCTGGGAAGTGTTGTGGTGTCCTCCTGTCCCAGGGTGATGGGGCTCTCCTGAGGACGTCTGATGAGCTGACCCCCAAGAATTAGGGTTAGGGCTGTCTATTGGTACAGGAGAATGCTGTGTACTCAAGATGCTGCCTAGATGCTCAAAGCTCATACGCCTGCAGCTGTCGGTAAACTAAATGGATCCTTTTATCTCTGGTTGAAACAAACACCACCAAAACCACAACCCGAACTCCCAACCCATCCTGAAACATCAGGCACTGCAGATTAGATCATCAGAACATAGCTCTGATAAGTGAGCTTGTGTGGGGACATCAGTCTTCTTGGGTGTGAGGGTGTGAACACACTGCTATGGCGACACGACATGGCTTAGATCTACCTCTCTCCCCAAAATCCAAACCTGACTCAGGACATCTGAATGGTAGGGATGCAGATTGGGAGTGGAGGCTAAGTTCATGGATGCTTTTAAGGTTAATCTAAATTGCCCACATTGTACACATACCTTTGTCCTAATTGTTAAGTGTGCTGCCTGAAGCCACCTGCACTGCCTCCTCTTCCTTCTGAGGCATCATGGCCTAGGAACCTTTTAGTTCTCTAGAGTGCTACATCCTAGGTACCATTTTTCTTCTCTGGTGTATTGTATCCGGAATAATGAATATTCAGTCCTCTGTGCTATTTCAATCCTGGGTTTTAACTCTTTTGATTTCTTCTTCTCTGGGTTCTCTGGGAACTGAGCCCGAGGAGGAATTACTGATACTGTGTTCCACGACCATGAATGCATGCTCTACAAGTGTTCAGATATTTTCCTCCAGTTCCCTAGGCCTTTCTGGATCCCGAGTTCTCTGTGACCCCACTGCCCTCTGATGCACGCCACAGCAGTTTCAAGGACTCCATACATCCATGTGCTCTGATTCTCTGCAGGTGTCAGCTCTGTCCAGCGCTGGGGGCACGGAGAACCTCATCCTCCTGGAGCAAGAGAAACACCGGCCGCATGAGGTGGGCTCTGTGCAGTGGGCCGGCAGCACCTTTGGGCCCATGCAGAAGAGCCGGCTGGGAGAGCACGAATTTGAAGCTCTCATGAGGATGCTGGACAACTTAGTGAGTGTCTTGGTGTTATCATCAGACTGCTCCATGGAGACTGAGCCCCCAGAGCCAGGCATCTGAAAGCACTAGGGACGCACAAGAACCGCCTCTGTCATGGTCTACTTAGTGAAGGCCTCTGAGTTTGTGTTCACTTGAACAGTAGTGGCACTTTCTCCAGCACTTGCTTTTTCTCCCCCTCCTAAGTGCTGAGACATCCTCATGTCTGCCCGTACTCTCCATGGGAAGTCGTAGTCCAGAGAAGTCAGAGTGCCTGTCCTCCTGTCCACAGCCTATCCCCATCATCCTATATCCATTAGCCTACTCCTCCTCTGGAGTTGGTCCTGCTCATCCCTAATGTCACAAGTTTAATACTGAAAGCATCACACAACTAGCTCCCTTATTCCAAGCATCCACTTTACATTGTTCTATTGCCATGAATGAACCAGTCCATAAGGAGTTAGATGGGATGGTTCATTAAAATATCCAAAAGGACAGTCTCCTCTTCTTGGAGCTAATGATTGGGTTGATAACATGGAAAATCAGAGGAGATGCTTCAGGTACAAGAGGTAGGGGAGGGATGCAGTGGGAAGTGAGTTCAGAGGTGAGAAATGAAACCTGTCTGCAGAACAGTCCTGTTCCACTCCCTTCCTTCACCCTCAAGGCCACTTGACCAAACCATATCGGGCTCATTGCAATAATTAATGCTTTCCCCCTTTCAGTGCCTCTGAGTCATTTTTCACCCTGTTGCTAGGGTGACCATGAGGATGGCTTTGCAATGAGATGTACCGTTGGTGGTGAGAGGGGCCTCCTGGCACTGTGTGCTAACTCATTGTCCCCAAACGAGGCACCAGGCCTTTGCGGGTAGCTTCCTACAGGAATTGTTTCAAAGCTTTGAGAGAAGCAGACAATTCTATTTAAAGTTTCAGAGAAGCGAGAAAGGAGGGTTCTAACAGAGTCAGATCAGATTTCACTGTGAACATTGGTGAAAGGTGCATGAGCCAGAGATTCTGCCAGCTCTATACAACTTCAGGGCTTGTTCCTACCATTCAAGGTCAATTTACTATCTTAAATATTTTGATGGTTTTTTGAAACTAATGTGTAGGGTTAGCGTGTGTTTCCTCGTGACAACATCATTACATGTATAATGCTCTACATGGTTTCTCATTCCTCCCATCTGGCTACTTCCCCACCCATCGTCCGTCTAGTTGTTCCTCATCCCTCCTCAGTCCCAATTTCTGCTTTCACGTGGTATTATACATTACTTTCTTTCTCTCACTCCTTTGAGACCTCTTCCTCCCCCTCTCATGGTCCTCTTTCCAGTTTTATGACTTGTAGACACACATACAGGTGTACACACATGCACATGTATATAAGGACACACACACTTATGATTTTAAATCTGTTATTTGTATCTTAATGTTAGCTACTTTAAAAAAAAAACATATTGGATACTGGAGTTATAGCTCACTATAGACTGTCTGTTATGGCATGATGTGCTAGGCCCCAGCACTACAAAATTATACATCATCATCATCATCATTATCAAAAGCAATACTACTTATAAATTCATCAAAATCATGACCATTAAGCAGGCCTCATTAGTTTTTAAACTTTTGTGTGGTGGGGATTAAACTCAAAAGCTTCACATGGTAAACCAAGCAAGTGTTCCACCAAGGAGCCTTTTTGTTCACACTTTGAGACCTACGCTAAGTTACTTAGCTAGCCTTGAGCTCGCTCTGTAGCCCAGGCAGGCCTTGAACTTGTCATGCTCCTGCCTCAGCTTCTTGAGCATTTGGGATGACAAGCCTAAGCAACTAGGCCCATCTCAGCTTGAAAGCCCTGTAACCTAGGCCTGGCTGCTAGGTTGTCTGGCGGATATTTGATGTTGAACCAAGTCCAGGTGTGGACCTCTGTCCTCTACAACACCCGGTTCTGACTCTGTCCTCTTAGGGCTACAGAACGGGCTATACGTACCGCCACCCCTTTGTCCAAGAGAAAACCAAACACAAAAGCGAAGTGGAGATCCCAGCCACAGTCACTGCCTTTGTGTTTGAAGAGGATGGTGTCCCAGTCCCTGCCCTGCGCCAGCACGCCCAGAAGCAACAGAAGGAAAAGACCCGCTGGCTTAACACTCCCAACACCTACCTGCGGGTGAACGTGGCTGATGAGGTGCAGAGGAACATGGGCAGTCCCCGGCCAAAGACCACGGTAAGAGGGAGGTGGGGCTGGCCTGGATGGGTGGGCGGTGTTGATGGGAAGCAAGTCACACAGTTTTCATTCATGTTCCTGGATGCTGTGCTCAGGCCCAGGGTCCCTAACACCTCTTTCTTGTATCCCTGTATTGAGGTTTGGGGCACAAGGAGCAGATTTCTCCAGAGGGTGGCAGGACAGGACTACTTCCACAAGCGTAGATTCAGGGGAGACTGGGGTCCGTGTTTCACCCCACCCCTACAGGGGGCTCTGGGAAATTCTCGGGAGACATGCCAGACCCTGGGCTTGAGGTCTGGCACAAACCTAGAAGGACAGCTTGATTTCTTTCCTCTCTCCCTTTTTTCTCACTCAGACAGATCTCTATTTGATTTTTTTTTCTTTCCTGTATTTCATAGATAAATGTGTTTTTTTCTTAGCATGTACATGGGTTCACATGTGTGTGACTCAGGTTGATGTATGGAATCATCTTCAACAGCTCTTCTATATTATTCTTTGAGAGTAAGCCTATAGCTTGCAGATATGGTTGGACTCACTTGCTCTGGGAATCCTCTGTCCCTGCCTTCCGAGTAATGGGTAGACCACCACACCCATCTAAGTTCCTGGGAATCCAAACACAAGTCCTTATGCTTGAAGGGCAGGTGCTGTAACCACTGGGCCATCTCTCCTGGACCAAGTCTATTTGATTTTTTTTTTTTCATTAACAAAAAAAAAGTGGCCATAGTCAGTCAGAACAGGTCTCCTCCACCAAATGCAAATCCAGTTAGCTGAAACTGGAGCTCAGTGGCAGCCTGCCCAAGCTTCAGCCCCTGCAAGCTGGTATTTTTTTTTTTTTTTTTATGGCCCACCAACCTTCCTTGATGTCTTTGTCATCTAACACTCATCTTGGCTCTGACACAGAGACAACAACTCTGAGTGACCTGTGAACCTTTCATGTTGCGGGGGTCGGGGGGGAGGGTGGGGGGGCACCCAGTGGGAGGGATAACCCATGGGCCACGCCCAACTCCTTACTTGCCTTGTCAGTGGATGAAGGCTGATGAAGTGGAAAAGTCCAGCAGTGGCATGCCCATAAGGATCGAAAACCCAAACCAATTTGTGCCTCTCTACACTGACCCCCAAGAAGTGCTGGACATGAGGAACAAGGTGAGCCTGCTCTTCTACCTGCATTTCTGAAGGATTCTGGGGTCCCAGGAGTCCAAGCCAAGTTCCTGGGTTAGGGAAACTCATGGCTACCCCTGGTATGAGACTGTATGGGTTACATCCTGGACTCAGAGCTTCAAGCAGGACTTCCATGGTCCTGTGGCCCTCTGTAACCCTCTGTAACTGGAGCAGGGCACTTGCTTTACACATTAGGTATGTCTAAAAGCCATGTTTACAGAGTGGCCCTTTGTGAGTTCAGAGTTGCTCCAGGCCAGCTATGGAGGCAGCCCTCAGGATAACAGATTGCACTGGAGCAGAGAGGATAGGCTGCTGACCATAGAGGACCTTGTCAGACTCATCAGAGGCCTCACTGGACACCAGAGAGCCCTTCCATGCTCTAACCCCTTCTTCTTCCCTTCCCACACAGATTCGAGAGCAAAACCGACAAGACATAAAGTCCGCAGGACCTCAGTCTCAGCTCTTGGCCAGCGTCATTGCCGAGAAGAGCCGGAGTCCGGTACAGCAGAGACTGCCCCCAACCGAAGGGGAAGCATATCAGACTCCTGGGGCTGGGCAGGGGACCCCTGAGTCCTCAGGCCCACTCACCCCATGATCTTAGGTGCCGGGCTCTTGCTGCATAGCGAAGGGCCTCCACACAGGTGGCTGTGAGGTCCAGGCAGGAAAATGTTGGCTTGCTCCTGGGTGCACCAGATAGTGAGCAACAAGGAGTAGCCTATCTGTTCATAGGAAGGCCCCCGGCTGGCCCCACACCTCCCATCATGGGAATCCATGAGGTCCTTTCTCAGTGTTCTGCTGAATTCTGGTGGCCCAAGTATTTCTGACCCTTGGGTTGGATGTAGCATCATCAGGAAACAGTGAGGGGGATGTGGCCCAGGCTGTGCTGTGGGGTAGGGAGGGTAAAGAGTAGCCATACAAACCTAGTTAGAGTTAGAAAGCATGACGTCACTGTTTCTGTGTTTGATGGGATGCCATCTTGCCTAGGGCTCAGTAGCAGATGGCATTGCAATTTGTGTGGCATCGTGGCTGTTCATGGCTTGTGGCAAAGGGTGTGACACTTTCCTAGACAGTGTCTAATGGGACATGCAAGGGCCCATTACTCGCTGTAGAGCATGTCAGTGTGATATGGTTGCAGATCAGGCAGCAGCAGGTTGCACCCTCACATCTGCCTCCTGACCTCCCCCAACTCAGCCAAGTCAGTGAACTCTAAGTACACCATAAAGTCAAGGTTAGAAGTGGCCCGTGTTCCCAGAGGGATGAAAGATGAGCACAGAGCAAGACTGTCCAAAAGCAGCTCTGTCCTTCATAGCAGGAGCTCTCAGTAGACTCCCTCATCCTCCGCTACCTTAGACTCACCTTTCACTCTAAAACACATTGAATTAAGCCTATGGTTGCTTCTGAATGAGTGAAGCCCATAAGCGACCAGAAACCCTGGTTGCTCTGGGCTCACCGCCCCGAGGTCTCACTCTGCTCTCCTCCCCCGAGAGTAAGTGATGCCTTCGGATAGGCTGCAGTGAGGACCCTGGAAAAGGACAGCAGGGTCTATGGTTCGGTCCTCTATTGAGCAAGAGGGACCAGATGATTCAGAGCCAGGGATTCAACTGAGGCACAGAACAGAGGTTCTGACAGTGCCCCTGCCAGGGCCTGCAGAACGAGTAGCTGAAGATCCTCAATGCAGGTCTGGCCTCCATGACTCCAGGATTCACTGCTTGGACTGAGAATGCTGATGCCCCTGTATCTTGTTGTTTTAATGCTGTGTGCTGAGGCTTGCGCTGTTGTTGGGGGACAGGGCGGGGCAGTATGGGAGAGGGCTGGCATGCTGCTTGCTCTAGCCAGTGCTGTGCTTGCTAGACTTCGTCTGATTGACTTTGGGCCATCAAATGTACGCACAGTCATGGCTTGGAAGTGTCCGTAGATGGGAATGCAATAAAGGTTTGTCTTCTGCTTGGGAGCATCTTTTGATTTCATTTCAAGGGCAGAGGGTGGACTCCTGTATTCACCAGGACAGGTACAGAGTCTAAGTGTTGGGAGGATAGAGCAATGGAGAGAATGAACAAACCCTACCCCAAGGCCCCAAGCTTGGTTCCAAGGAGCTACGTGTCACTTCTCTAGCAAGACAGCTGACTGCCACTTGAGAGGAGCTCCAGCTTGGGCCCCAGCACAGCGGTCAGAGAGCAACACACACTTTGGTTAACTTTCAGTCTACAGAGAGCCAGCTGATGTCCAAGGGAGATGCAGATACCAAAGATGAATCGGAGGAGACGGTGCCCAACCCCTTCAGCCAACTCACTGACCAGGAGCTGGAGGAGTACAAGAAGGAGGTGGAAAGGAAGAAGCTAGAACAGGAGCAGGAAGGTAAACCCGGTGCTTGCCTGGCACGTGTGAGCCACAGATGCGGGATCTGCCAGCCTAGAGAGAACTCAGACCCTAGGGAGGACTTTCCTGCCCCATCACCAAATAGCACACCTGCTAGCAGAATGTAGTTAAACATGATCTGGCGCCTCATACTTACACAGGCAGGCACCTTCGTGATCTCACTGGCCTGCTCACTGGATAGGAAGGAGTTAGTACTCGTAACGTATTTAGAACTGTGCCTTTGATCATGATGAAGCTCAGTAAACAGGTCAGTGTGGGCTGCAGTGAGACTGTCTTGCTTCAGAGTCTTAAGTCCAGCCAGTCCCTCTGTGTTGAAACTCCTGGTATCTTGATGTGTTGGGCCATGCTTTGTTCCCTTCTGGGCTAGCCTGAACCAAGTCATCTACACCTCAGGCTCTACCTCGAATCTCTCTCTGCCTAGGAAGGCAGCCTCTCCCCCTTTCCACTTAGCCCAAAGGAGCTGTCTCCTCTCCCTGCTTAAGAGCATCTGGGACCTGAAACCCACCTAGACTGAGCTGTAATTTACCAGGGGTTGAGGTGGGGCCCTCCACCAGCACCTTGTCTCAGGAAGGTGTGAACTAGCTAAGTTAACTGGTAATCTAGCCCCTGAGAATAAGCCCCAGGTGTCCCTAAGGAGAGCCAGCGGTGGGGACTCTGCCTCCACCTGTGTGTGTGTGTGTGTGTGTTTCAGCAACACCTGCAGCACCAGGTGCTTGTCCAGCCCATGTTATTCTCCTGCTTCCTTCCTTTCTCATGGGGGCATCCGTGTGGTAGACAAGACACAGCATTGCTCTGATTGCCCCCTTTGGCCTCCCAGGAAGGAGCAGAGGTAAACCTGAGCTAAGGAGGGTCCAGTAACTCTCTAGGCAGAAGTGACTTAAGTAGAAAAGCACTGGGTTTCACATTTGCACCCCCCTCTTGTCCCCCTGTGATGTGTGTGCTAAGGTGGGTTTCTGTTACTTTCAGGGGAGAAGGACACGGCCCCAGAAGAGCCTGGTTCACCTGCGAAGTCCACACCTGCGTCTCCAGTGCAGAGTCCAGCGAAAGCAGGGACCAAGAGCCCAGCGGTCTCTCCTTCCAAGGCTTCAGAGGGTGAGTGGAGCTGAGCAGGTGTCAAAAGACACCTGTGTGGGAGACAGGGTGGTCTGTACACTGTAGAGAACTACCATTAGTTGGTAGGGGTTTGTCACGGGCAGTGCAGCCTCACTCCCGCAGGGAAACACTTCCTCTCTGACAATTCTAGGTAATCTGCCCAAGATTCAGTTTGTCTCACTAGTGAGCTATGCTGATGGAGCCAAAGCCCTGCCAAGCAGAGGTAAAGGGCGGATCCATAGCCTCCCTCCCGCAGCTAGCTGGTTATTCCCCTCCCCCAGCTGGCCAGTTGTCGTCCCATCTGGGCCTCAGATGCTGATGTTGGAAAGATCTCTTTAAAGATGAAGGCTCTGTTCTGTCTGGTCTGAGATGGGGCCTGAGACTCTGCATTTCTCAGGGGGAGTGACACCTAATGGTGTCACCATCAGTCTTAAGTGCACATTGGAATCCCCTGGTGAACTTAGGTGGATCTGCTGCCTGGAGCCCACTGTCAGCCTTTCTCTAGGGCAATCTAAAATATGAACCAGTTGAAAACAGTCTCTAGAGAAGCACTAGTTTAGACTATTGGAATTCCAGGCGCAACCATACCTCTAGTTTTAGCAATTCAGAGACACCCATCTGTGCCTCCATTTCCCTGTGTGTCAAATGGAATTATTAATGCTTCCCCTTGTCACAGTCCTTCTGTGTCTTAGGGAGTGTTGATGAATGACAGCATACTTTGAAGGACTAAGAGCATGCATGATTTGAACATAGGCCCTAATTATGATTAAGATTCACATAGTGACAATATTGTGTGGTCTCTCACTACCTCCAGGCTGCTCCACTGGGTCCCCTGAGAAACTCCACCAAAGAGGGTACCCTGTGACCCAGAGAACAGCCCCTGCTGGGCTGCTGGGATTCCCTTCTTCAGTGAATGGTCACGTGTGTGATTCTGGTAGCACCTCCACTCTGAGCTTCTAGAATATTGACCTAGCCTTGCTGGAGAAAGCCAATCTGCTTGAGGCCACCCCTCCAAGTGGATGTTCCTCCCTCCTCTCCACTGGCTGTGCATGTTCATTGTGTCTCATCATGGTGTGTTGTCAACCTGTCCACAATGTCTTCCTTTCTCTTCCCATTTGTGCTTTCATCAAAGGACTTCCCTCCGAGTCTGAATACTTGTCTCTGTAGTAAGTATAGAGAGGCCACTTTCTAACTCACCTGGCACTCACAACAGGGAGGGAAGAACTTTTTAAAAGAAACCTGCTTCTTCCAGGGTTTTCTTCTTGCACCTCACAGCCATGCCTTTGGAAAGTCTATTAGATGTAAAATTCATGGCCAATTCCACCTGTGCTGTGCATGGACTAGGCTTCCTGAAAGGGGTGTGGACACACACACACACACACACACACACACACACAAAACGAGTCCCATAAGGATGGATAGTGAACTTCAGGAGAGTGTCATGGTCAACACAAATTAATCATTGGCCCTGCTTTGACACCTCTAAGGAGCCTCTTCTAGAACTTTGAGCAGAGCCTGATTTCCCTCTCAGGGCCCCAGATGTCTCCTAGAGGTGTGCAGAGGATCTGGGCTGTCCATCCATTAGCACAGGTGCATAGGCTGCAGGAAAGAAATACAAGGAGAGCATGAGAAGGGCTCATGGCAGAAAGGGGAAATCAGGAGGAGTGTGGAAGGATAGAAGTGTCATTCACCCACGACTGAGCACCACACTCGCTGTGGCTGGTTCTGGTTCTCTCTGGGGCAAATCTACCCCCCTCATGGGGCCCACTGTCCTTGGGTTGTAGAATAACAAAAATTATAGTTTTCTCTAAAGATGCTTTCTGTGCCACACACAGCTAGGAACACGGCTACCTTGACACAATGTGATGTAGGTGTGAGCTGCAGTGTGGTGGGGCTGGATAGCTTGGACCAGCTCCTTGGGGTATACAGGGTGGATTCCTGTACATCAGATATGCACCCACACGTGTCCTACCCATTAGATTAAGGGTGACTGTTTCTAGCTATTTGTCACTGTACTCCAGGTCCTCTCCTGCTGAGTCTCCGTGATGCCACTCCCTTTCTATGTTTCCAATCTTAATCTAGCATTATCAGCCTTTCTAACTCCCTCCAAATCTGCTCGCCAGGACCCTTCTTTCTCTTTGACTAAGTCCTGACTGATGCTATCCCTACTGACCCTCCTCACAGGGAATTCCCAGGACTACAGACTGAGCTGCAAAGAAATAGTTCATGTTTCATGCTGATAGTCACTGATGAATCCATTATTTCAAACAAGCCACTCAGAACACTTCAGAGGGCTGGGAAATGGCACAATGGATATTGTGAAATCCAACCAGGAATGGCAGTCCCTGTAATCCCAGCACTCAAGAGGCAGAGGCACAGAAGCCCCAGGATAAACTGGCTAGTTGGTCTAGTCAATCACTGAGCTCTGGGTTCAATTGAGAGACCCTGGTTCAATAAGTAAAATGGAGACCCATCAAGGAAGACAGCTGACATCAGCTGTGGGCCTCCACAGGAAAACAGAGGTCAGGAGAGAAATTGACCAAAATTTCAATGTGCTTACATAAGTCCATTCTTACTATGGACTGTGTTCTTTGAATTACTAGTCCTTGATGCTGCCAACCTCCAAGACTTGGGCAAGTTAGCTCAGTAGCATCAGATCACTATCCAACTGTGGTTGGCAATGAGAGCTACTTCTGTGGATTGACTGGAGTTGACTGGGCTTAGCCTAATGGGTCTTCATCTCTGTGTGGTATCAACCAAGACCACAGTCTGAGCATGACTAGGCCAGGACTTCCAAGATGGTGCACACATATGGCTGGCACCTTGGCAGGGACAAGAAGAAACAGGCTCAACTGGGACACTGGGGTAGCTGATTGGTCTCTGTCTCTGCTTCACTCTCTATTCACCCTTCCTCTCCTGTGTGGTCTCTCTACATTTCCATTGGTGTCATTGATCTTTATCCATGGTGACCTATGTCTCCCAAAGCTGTTAGGCAGAAGTTTCTAGACCTTCTTGGGTCTTTGGCCTGTAGCTCTGTAGCACTTCCCTGCATTCTGGTTGCTACCAGAAGCCTTGGGGGACAACGAGGATAACATGAACCTGTCAGTACCTAGAGGCTCTGCGCACTAAGACCTGAGCTATCCCACATGTCATCAGTATATCCAGTATTAGGGGAACTTTGATTCTCAGCCAAGGTAAGAGGGGCATATTCTGAACCCAAATGTACTACTGTGGAGCCAATGGTCCTTTTATGTCAAAATGGCCTGGTGAGTTGATTAAAAAAAAAAAAAACAGGAATTTAGAGAGGAAGGGATGTAGCTTAGTGGCAGAGCATTTGCCTAATATGTGTAAGGCAAAATAACACACACACACACACACACACACACACACACACACAGACACACACAGACACACACAGACACAGTCTCTCTTACTTTATGAGCCACCGACTGCTTCAGGGACCTAACATTGAGAAAGACTGCATTTGTGCAAGTTGAATCTGGATCCTTCTTTCAGACACTGATATTCAGGAATTTAAATGAGGACAGAAACTGGTGCTGAGCTCTGTAGGCCAGCCTCCTGCTCACAGAGCCTCAGAGGCAGTTCTTCGGGCTGGCCTTCTGCTCCCTGCTCTGTGCTCTAAGTGTCTCGTGGGCCTTTGTGATCCTTGCAGCATGGAACCCCAGGCCTGTGTCAGCCCCGATCATGAGTGATACTCCCCCCCCAACACCTTTAATGAGCCCTTTCTTTGCCTTCTGCATGCAAAGGTGAAGCGCATTCTTTTCATTAGGGAAATATAAACCAGGCATGGCAGTCACCAGCCCTGCACGCACTGGGATATAGACCAGGGTTAGTCTGGTTGACCCTGAATTCAGTAAACCCACTTCCAGGTCTTCTCCTAATCTCCTTTCCTGTGGCTAAGTGGCAAGCCAGGTCACGTGTCAGGTAAAGTCATGTGTCTTTAGTCATGAGCATATTGCTGAGGTTAGATGAGGTCCAGACTCCTCCACAGACATGCCAGTGGTGAGGAGAGGCCACACATCCTCTGTGGAACCCACACCTGACTTTGCTCAGAGAACGGCTCAAGCATGCAGTTCCTGATCAGAGGATGTATGCACTTTAAGTGAGAGAGATTTGTGTTCTGAACGGAGAACAAAGTTAGCATGTGCCAATGTAAAATGAGCACACGGCAGTGGGCTTAGAGGAGGGCAAGTTTTTGTCAATTTCAATGGAAGTGTAATTGAACCCAACTTTGGGGAGATATGCACTTGGACCAGTGGTCAGGAGTGGGCTGGGTTGTGTTGGGGTGGAGGCCAGGAAGCTGGGGGGTGGGGGAGTGAACATTCCTGGAAGGGGAGACCTAAGCAAGGTTCTCCAGCTCATCAGAACCAATGGGACATGTGTAGCTATGGAAGGGAGGACATTACTTTATGTGACCGTGGAGGCTGCATATTCTGCTATAGTGTGTAAGCTGCAAATGAGGAAGTCTGTTGGTTTCATTCATCCTCAGCCAGAAGGTCTGAGAACTGGAGTTTTGTTAAAGCAGAAGACATATATCATAACCCAAGAGGTTCTCCCTTCTCCTGCTGGTTCTGTTGGGCCCTTGCTGGGTGACACTCAGCCATGTTTATAAAGTAGTTCTCTTCCTATCTCTTAGGCTGAGTACTAATCTCTTCCAGAAACACCTAGAAATGTTTTATTAACTCTTAACTCATTATTCCTCAACTCAGCCATCACAATACACAAAGCCATCACAAGGCCACCCATGGGAGATAAAGTGCTTGTAAGCTGTGGGTGGCAAGGAATCAGATCCAAAAAGGTAGAATTCAGGCTAACTCTGTGCCTTCAAGCAGCAGTCTTCTCCCCGCCCCCAGCCTCTGGAAGCCCCGCCCCTAGCCCTGCAACTCTTTACCCTGCAACCCACAGAGGTCTAGGAGTAGCCTTCACTGTCCTGAGCCCGGTTTTGAATCATCCACTCTCCCTATTCCTCCTTTGCCTCTCCCAGTTTCCTGGTTTCCTCTTTAGACAGAACTTTGCAACTTTACAGTTTCTGCCCCTTCTACCAAGTGTCCCCTGTTCCATGAGCACCCCCAACTCAAGCAAACACGAGCTCCCACTGTTCCCATCTCTTGGGATCTCTCCCAGCTATTCTTTAACTTCATTTTCTGGAGCTGCTCACAGAGGAAAGAGTTGGCTCTCAAGAGCCATTCCTTGGTATTCCCCAGGTGCTTGTACCTGCCCCACCTCTCTAGCCAACTCTACATGTTCTCTGTTCCTGTGGGGGTGAGCACACTGGGTGTGCTCTGTTTAATATTGCTTTCTTAAGTCAGCACACACACCAGGGGCTGGGGCTGTAGACCTGCTTGATATAGGTGAAGAGACCTGGACAGGGACCTGGGAGAAGGACTGAGTTACAGCAAGGACATGAGTCACCATGAAGGCAGCAAATGAGAGTTTGAGCAGAAAGCAGAGTCCTTCTAACACACAGTGAGAATCATCTTAGGGGACAATAGCCATGCTGGGGACTTGAGAAATGTATGATACCCAAGTGAGGCTCCTGCCAAGGAGTTGTAAAAAAAGGGGGGGGGTGGCTAGAGAGCCAAGAAGCTGAGGCATGTGTGTAGGAGGAGTGGGTACAAAGGATAGCACTTGGGCAGGGCAGGGCTGTGTTTGCATATGTGGATCCAGCCAGACTTGGAAGACTCTCACTGGGCTGGACAAGACAGGGTAGGGCTGACGGTGTTCAAGGTATTCAGTTACCAAGTTCACCTAGTCACTCATGCATTCTGCCATCTGTGGACCATACAGACATTCCCCTGGTGCCTTCCAGGGGCTAGGCACGTGGTCATCCTCTGTTTAGAATGGAGAGATGGTGTGCTCAAAAAGACAGGTGTACTCAAGTAGACAGGTGTGATCACCTCACCATTGGGAATAGAAATTTCTGTGGTGATGCAGAAAGAATGGAAGTAGGTGTAAGGTCAAGAAAGACACTGAGGGAGACCAGATATTCAAACACATCTGTTATATAAGGAACAGAGAGGCAAGAATGGCCTTCTCCAGATAGCACAACCTGGAGTGACTGAGAAGGGACGAGAGAGTGACAATTGAGGAAACCAAGTCAAAGGTTGAGGGGGAAAAGGAGAGAGAACAGAGAGGATCATGTCCTAATAGATTTATGGCTTTGAGGTACACTGCCAGGTGACAGCTGTGTACATGGCAAGGAGGGGACCAGAGCCCAGGCTCCGGGAGTCAGGACTGTAAATTTTGACAGGCTCTAGTCTTGAAAGTTGGGTGGATGAGAAGCAGCAGCTATTCTCTGATACTAAAAGGGGACACACCCTCAGAGGGGTCTAGAAAGAACTTTGGCATGCCACCTCAGGGAGGAAGGAAGCACCTCACTGTAAGGTCTGTCCAGGTTGTTAAGCCAGCCAATCCTGGCTGCTTTATACTCGCTCCCATCCATACAGATTATAGTCACAAGAGTCCTCTGCGGCCTGAACTCTAGGAGTCTTTTCTTCACCCACCTCTGCAGCACTGGCTTCACCTTCCCCTGTTGCTCCATTCCCATATAGCAGAGCATCAATCCTGGTGGTGATGCTCCCACTCAGAGGTATCCATGATCATACGACACACATGTACACGAACCACACACACACATGCACACAAACCACATCCATACACTCGCGTGCACACATACACATACACACACATGCACACCTCTCACAGATCACATGCCTGCATGCATGCATGATCTATACCACACAGTGCTCATCTCTCACACACCAGGAGGCGTCTCAACCCAAGGATGAAGAGCCCTGAGCCTGCACTGTGCAGCTCTCTGCTCTGGCTGTGAATGGGGAGGAAGAAGCCAGGCAGTCTTTAATTCACTTTCTATGTTTCAGAGTCTGTGTCCCCCTCCTTCCTCTTTACACAAGGATTTCAAAGTCTACATAATCGGGAAGAAGGGACAGCTGGGGACTTTAGTGCCTGGGGTCTGAGCATGCTTCCCTTAAGTGTGGGACCTGGTGATCCCAGGCAGAATAGAGACCTGAGCTCTGGCAGCCACAGAATGAAAGGACCCCCTTGGACTGATGCTCCTATAATGGAAATGTGGGCTCCCTCCTATTTCTCCTCTCTGCCCCTGGAGACATTGGGTCCCTAAGTTCCCTGCTGCCGTCAAGGTATGAAGACCTGTGATCACCATGTCTTGATTTACAACTGGGCTGCCTATCACAATGCTTCTACTGAGACAACCACGCTGCCCCCAGCTGTTCTCCTCTCCTGGGTGGGGCTCCTCATTCACACTGAGTTAAATGCTTGTTCAGAAACTAACGTCTGTTTCAATATGTAGATAAGGAGCCCGAGTTACCACCTGTGCAATGGGTGTTCCCTGGGCAGGTAGTGAGAGGTGAGAACGCCATCCCTCCTCTGTTCCAGGATCCTTACTCCCACCCCATGCCAGCCTGCACTTCCCTGGCTCCAGACCTCCATAGAAGTGGTTCTGTTGACCGCTTGAACACTCGCCTTCATGAAATCTTACAGGCTGGGTCCTCTGGTCTTTTCCTAGATGCCAAGAAGACAGAAGTCAGTGAAGCCAACACAGAGCCTGAACCAGTGAAACCAGAAGGAGTGGTGGTGAATGGGAAGGAGGAGGAGCCGAGCGTGGAAGAGGCCCTCAGCAAAGGACTGGGCCAGATGACCACCAACGCTGACACTGATGGAGACAGTTACAAGGACAAAACCGAGTCAGTTACCAGTGGCCCCTTGTCCCCAGAGGGCTCACCCTCTAAGTCACCCTCCAAAAAGAAAAAGAAATTCCGAACCCCCTCGTTCCTGAAGAAGAGCAAGAAGAAGGAGAAGGTGGAATCCTGATTAGTGGCTCAGTGGGTCCTTCTGCATCCCTGCCCTCCTTCCTTACCCTTCTCCCAACTCTGCCCCTGAAACACAGGGCCAAGGAGGGACAGAGGAGGTCCTGGGACCACACTCAGAGGGGAACTTAGAGCCTGCCTTCCCAGAGCAACCAGGTGTCTTGTCCACAGTCACAGTTGGCAGCAGAGCCTGCCTTAGATTCGAGCTTCCTGATTCCCATGGTCATGGTCATGCTCTGCTCTCTTTTCAACACTGCCTAGTCCTGGGCTGCCTATGTTAGGACACCACCTGCCCACCTGAGCCCAGGGTAGGAAGGCCAAACACCAGGCATGGTCATGGATGCTCACAGACCAAGGCTTCTTCTGAGTAAGGTCCATCTCTTCCCAGGAATCCTGCCTCCTGCTGATGGAGCTGTCTCCACAGCAAGAAGCCATGCTTCTCTCTTCCATTTTTGGGTCCCTTCCCCTCCCTGCTCTAAGTAACCAGGCAGACTGATCTGTCCCCACCAATAGAAATTAATCTATGATCCCCAGGCTAATGGCTTAGCTTGCGCTTTTCCAAACACTAACCCTGAGCTTTCTCCATGGAACCCACTGAGTGATGGATGGAAGAACTCTAAGAGCCAACAGATAGAGGGCAAGCTAAGTCAGCCTGATTTGGGGGTGTGTGTGGGGGGTTGTTACCAATCTATGAGCCCAGGAGCCTGATCTGTCTGTATTGTGCTTCTCACAGGCTGAAAAATTAAACCCAACTGTAGCTTAAGGAAAAGTCTCATGCTCAGGGAAGAAATTCTGGGACATCCAATCTGTTGCTGGCATTGAGCTGTGTAAGGAGGTCAGATACTCTTTGGCTTTGCATGCTATGCAGGGCCGTACCTGCCTCACTCTTGCCTGGCAGCCAGGTGTCCCTTCCTTCCCACATCCTCAAGAGCTCTTGCCCACAGACCAGAACATCTTGCTCTTGGCATCTTGACCTTGGCTCTTTGGGTCCCAACTCTAAGTCAGAGGGTCCAGCAGAGAATGGTCAGAAATGAGTCCTTTGGGGTTAATCTTCTCTCACCAACTTTCAAGGACATGGCTGACATTCCCAGCCCCATCACTCTCTTTCATCCTGGGGCTTGGGAGCTGTTATTTTAAATGCCAACACTGGTTTCCCCTCCCCATATCCTCTGAAGGAGGAGTGTTGGTTAATGAACACTTCTGGCTCCAAGACAATCCATCTTCCTTAAAGCACAGTATCTTTAAAGAGCATCTCTCTCCTTTATTTTTTTTTTTTTGTCCTGATTATTGTAAAGGTGTTTTTGAAGTTTCTTGACTCATCAGTTTTCACTTTGCACACACGTGTCTACAAGCACTGCACAGGCTTTCCCCTCTGCCCTCTCAGTCCTCCACAAACTGAGCCCTTTCAGGGATAACTGACCTGCTGAGTAGGACGTGAAGGCCTGGTTTGAACCCAGGTCTTTCTGAGCCGAGCCCTGCCTCTTCCCAGCTGTGGTGAATGGACAATGGCCTTGGCCCATTAGCCATCTCTGCAATTGGTCTTGGCTGTGGAGTATTAGCACTGGAGATAAAGGTAGAGAGGCCACCTGTGGTCACTCTCAGTGGTACAGTCAGCTGTGGGTGATGGGATGTCTATGCCTCTGACAACGGAGCGCTGAGCCCTCTGGTTGAAGCAGGAAATCCCACCACAGTTGACTGTCTCTTGAACAGAGCTGAGAACCTAGTGCAGAGATCTGGGGCTGCTGCCCAGGCCCTGTTTTGGTCTGCTTTCTGGTTGGGTCAAGTCTAATGACAGAACCTAATTCCCCTGTGTACGAATGCTCAGAGACTTCTATCCTCCTGTAGGAGATGCCTTCTTAAAAATAAGATTTCACATCCATCCATTCACTCTTTCTTAGCATTCATTAGGCATCTACTTGTATCAGACATTTTACAAAAGATAAGAAGAGTTACCCTGCAGAGGCGGCATTTGTGTGAGCCGGTGCTGAGGGATGAGGTTCGTGCGTGGACTCTGTCCAATGAGCTCTCTTTATCCATTCCCTTTATATAACACTGAAGCTTGCTTAGGTTAAAATGTCAGAGCTCTCCCTGAGCATCATTCTTCTAGATAATTGATGGCTTATTTGGTTTTTTAAAAACGAGAGGAACTTCTGGGAAAACCCAAAAGTCAGCAGAGGTGGACAGGTATGGGAGTGTGGGACTCCACACTGTGTCCTGGGCCATGTCAAAGTGTTTTGTGAAAGGTGACAGGGAGTGAGTGGTTCACATCCCAGCAGGCCTGGATCTTAAGAACCCTTGTAGACAGTGTGAGAGATCTGAATTTTACCATATTCTGGACACTGAGGACTGTTAATTAGGGTAGAATCACGAATAGAAGTGTGTTGTAGGGTGCCTTTGGTGGCTATGTGAGAGTGTACAGGTAAGGCTGTTGGCCAGTCTCACAGGCTGTATTCTCCCCTACTACATGGTAAAAACACCTGAAGAAGTTTTACCGAGCTAATAATGCTGGGTTCTCAGCCTCAGACCGCATTTTTCTTTGGATTAGATCACCAGAGAAGTGTAAAGACATTTTACCAATTTCCTTCTTCCCTTGCACATAAAGGATGTAGTGTGCACAGCCCCGAGGACTGTAGAAGTGGCTGCGTGTCCACACAGGACATTTCTTTGGCTCTGTAAACATCGATTCGAGGTTTGACTGGTAAGGAGGGTTTGTGTAAGTTAAGGATTTACCAGTCACGGACTTGTTTCTCGTTGAGCCACTGTAGTTCCTACAGAGAAGGGTCAGAAGGTTGAACTGGTGCTACTGTGTGACCAGTTGACCAGAAAAGTGAAGTGGGTTCTCAGCCTGTTTTTACACACTGTAGAGTGGTACAGAGAGAGAGGCAATCCTGATTCCTGTGATGTCATACACTGGGAGTGGTTGTGACCTGTGACTATCTCCCAACCTAAACAAAAAACAGAACCCCCTGCCCAGAAATGTTCTGCATCACAGTCTGAATCTGACCTGTTATCAGCTGGCCCAAGGTTTGTTCCCTCTGAAAGCTTGGGAAGAGCCAGCTGACACTTGGGAATGAGTGTGAAGTCCTTGCTCTGTGGACAGGGGGCATGAGGGACATGGATGAGGACCATAAGTCTCTCACATTCCCCATACTGCTCTGAGCCACCCAATCATGAGACAGTGCCTGAGCCTAGCCCCTGTGGGATGGCAATGTGACCAGATAGCGAACGCCTGGCCTTGTGCTAACAGGGCCTCCGCTCTGGTTGACGTGAGCAGAAATGCTGTAATGGACCTGTAAGAACCATTCGCCCCTGTGAGTATGGATGGTTTGACCTAAGTTTGGACATAGTAAAGAAGGTTTGCTTGAGGACAGGAATCAGCCCTGTGTAGACTAGTGTGCCAGGCCTTTTCATAAATGTGAATTTTATGTCTTAGTTCTGGGCCAGATGTCATGTGTTCTTGACAGCCAAACAGGACTATTGAAACACCCATCCCTGTGCTCATTTTACACATGTTGCTCCACAAATATCCATGGGCTCCTGGCATAGTTACCATCCACTGAGGACAAAGGGGCCATGAGGTTTATGTCCTTTCTTGTCACTAAGCCCAACTGAACTCTATGATCCCATATAATTGAGAAAGACTGAGAAATGAATGAAATGTAGATTCCTGCTCTCACTTCCCATGGGAAGGACAAGGCACCTCACGGCTTAAAGTGTAATAGGAACTCGTGCCTGGGGTGGGTGCTTTAATATAAGAAGGAAGGGTCCAGAGGCAACTGAATTTCATGAAACACGTGTATTTGGTTTTGCATGCACATCTTCTTTCTCCAATGTAAAGAGGCACCCACAGTCCTGTGATTACTTCCCAGAGCCCTAGCTAACCAGGATGCAGTGCTCTTCCTGTCAGAAGCAAGAGGCCATATATAAAGCTCTGTTCCTAAGGCACTCAGATGCCCCTCACTAGGGAAGCCACCTTGTCCAGAAGTCTCTGGCGATCCCACACAGTGGGATTTACTGCAGTGGACAAAGTGCCTTTTATCGTCTTTGCACTGGTAGTGCCCTGGAGAAGGCGGGCTTCTTTTCATAGGAACAATGAGCAAAGCAGTATTTGGGTGACCCTAGAAAGTATGGAAGAAGTCACATTCTTCCTCATTCACATGTGGGTGACATTAGACTTTTGCCAAATTGACTTTTGTGCAGCTTGTCTCCAAGATTCTGCCACAAATTGGGTGATCAGTTTGAGGACATAGGGCCAGAGCTAGAAGAGGCTCTTGGTTCTGGGAAGGCTCAGGCACAGGCTACCCTGAGAAGACAGTCTTCCATGGGAGTCAGGTCCTCAGCTCCTCCCTCACACATCCTGTCCCAAGCACCTGGGGGAGGCTGGACCCTGAGGGCTCTTCCCTATCTCTTGGGTAGAATGACATCTCAGGAGCTGAGGGATGGTGAGAAGGGTCTAACCTCCTGTCCCCCTGCAAACCATCCTGTGTATCTTTTAAGGGCCCCTTTAATAGGAATCAGGGTGGCAGTTGGACCTAAACCCAGGGGGGTCACACTTGAGAAACGTCACCAACCCTTATAGGATGGCAATGCATGCGGGGAAGCCCCGGAGCCTCATTTCAATGCCACCTTGGTCCTGTGGGTCTGTGTTGGTGAATCATGCCATGAGATTGTTCTCTCTTGTACATTTTGAACTGCTAGAAGTGATGAGTCCCCATCACTTCCCAAAGTGTGTGACCCATCTCTGTTGGCTATTTGAGGGCTCATGGGGAGGTGGGAGTTAGAAAGGGAGCTCATGTATGGAAATGCAGGGTCCTCCCTTTCTGAGAAGAGGTGAGGTGGAGTGGATGAAGCGGGTACTTAACTGGACCCGTGGGATGCAGGGTCACAGGAACCCAGGCTGGCCAGGGAGTGCAGTGTCTTGTAAGTAATGCTGTGGGTGGTTTTGGTGAAATGTCTGTCTGACAATCGTCACATGAGTGTATGACTTACTGTCTTCCCTTGTACATAGGCTGTCTGTGTTTGGCTTTTCCTAGTACTGTGAGGGTTCCCAGAGGGATTCCATGTAATACTCTGTGCTGTGACAATGCCACTCTCCCCCAAGATCACTCATCACCCCCACAAATGGTTCTGCCTTTCTCTATGCTAACACATCGAGCCACTGATACGCAGTTGGATGGTTAGGCTCTTGGATTTTATTTTGCAATTTTATATATATATACATATATAATATATATATTTATGGGTTGGTTTTATATGGTTTTCTGTTTGAATCTATGAGCAACAAAGCTTCCCTTTGATTTTCATGAGAACTTTCCAAAGGCCTTTTGCTGCTTTGGTGTCTGACTGTGTGTTTGGGGTAGACTCTGCCCGTGGGTTTCTCTGTGTGTGCTGTTATTTCACCTGCAGGTCTCACCCTAGTAAACCAGATGTGCTTGGCTTCCCAATGTGTGTGACCCATCTCTGTCGGCTCCTCGGGGGCTCCTGGGGAGGCGGAAGTTAGAAAGGGGGCTCATGTATGGAAATGTAGGTCACGCTGGGAACTTAAACTGTTTTTACACGTACAAAGCTGAACACACGCATTGTTGAGTTTTGATGTTGGGGGGGG
>NW_022196903.1:79579142-79604987 GCF_008632895.1 Mastomys coucha
GGGGGGGGGGGAGGGTTGTAACGCAGTGTCCTCTGAGGAGGAGACTACATGGATCCGACACAGCTGCAAGGGCTGCATTGCAGTAGATGAGGTGGGGAGCAGTGGACCCTGCATTTGTAGGTGTGAAGGCCAGAATGGAGGAAGACATTAGCCCAGTAGCAGAGGGTGAGGGAGAGATGGAGTCCCTCTTAAAAGAGTGAAGGATGTGAAGCTGGGGTGGAGAGTAGAAGAGAGATGGCTCAGTCAGTGAAGTGTTGGTCATATAAGAATGAGGACCTGAGTTCAATTCCCAGCACCTATATAAGAAACTGGGTATGGCTGGGTGTGCCTGTAACCCTAGCACCGGGAAGGTGGAGCTGGATGGATGTTTGGGGGCTTGCTGGCCAGCCAGTCTATCTGAATCAGTGAGTTCCAGGTTCAGTGAGAGGTGATGTCTCAAAAATAAGGCGAAAAGTGATTGAGGAATATGCCTAATGGCAACCTCCATGCGCATGCAACACTGGAGCACACACACATACCTACACACCAGGGGTGGGGGTGCCCAGCCCTTATTGAACATCCACACACATAGGCCAGGTACTGTCTGAGCATATATGCATAGCATCTCATTTTATCCCTGTAGGCCCAAGGGCAAGTCTGCTATAGTTTACTCTACAGATGAGGCCATGAGTTCTGAACAAGGAGACTTCCTAGACCTCAAGTTCATACCTGGTAAAGCCCAGATTCAAACAGAAAGAAGCCTTGCTCTTTCCACTACATCCATGGTCCCAGGACCCCAAGCCATGCTCCACTAAAGATGCCTCTGTCCTTAGCCCAAGCCTCTGCTCCAGGCAGGTCTGCTCCATACCCAGCGCCTGCAGTCAGAGTCCCTTCTTCTTCTGTTCCCATCAGGATATCCTGAAGCTCCCCATCCATGGGCTTCTATGGACCAGGCCCTCACTGCTCCAAGCTGTCAAGTGCTCCTATGCTGAAGTTGCCCTGAGCAGGTAGCATGCCTGTTTCCATAGCTACCTCCATTGATGAGTTCAGGGTCAATGGCCATGTGCCACTCCGCTTTGTGGAGATTGCTGTGATTTAAGATGGTTACAGCAGGACTAAATGACTGTGCGATTAAGAGCACTTGCTCCTCCTCCAGAGAACTTAAATTTGGTTCCCAGCACCCACATCCGGCAGTTCACAATTGCCTGTATCTCTAGCCCCAGGGCATCTGGCATCCTTTCCTCGCCTCTGTGGGTACCTGTATTCATACACATGATTTAAAAAGAACAAGCTAGCTAAAGATGGTTACAGGAACCACTTCTGCCTCATGTTTCCCCTGTAGTTACTTGATGGAAACAGAAGGGGAGCAGAGTATCCCCTACTGACTGAAAATATAAAAGTAAAGGGGTGTGTCCAGTGCAAGGGAGGAGCCAGCGTCTACAGGCATCTTGCTGCAACCTTTGGTTAAAATATCTATCATGTTTTAAAGCAGGACACAGGCAGTTGATCATGAATGAGGAAACCATAAGGTATGTCTAAACTTACAACTGGGACTCACATAATTGAAAAAAATCAGTACAAACAACCCAGCAATTAAAACTAGTTAGCAAGCAATTAAATGTACAGCTAAGTCTAATGTCTCATTCACAAACCAAATGCAAACACTTTCAGGGTAGTTATTAGACTAAACAGAAATGATAACTTGGGGGATAATGGAGGTAAAACATGCTAAATTTCTCCCTGAGAATGGAGATTTAATACATTATTTCTGCTTTTAAATTGTTAGAAAAGCATTGGGTTAATTCATCTCAAGTTATAAATTTAAAAGGCATAAACTTTGAACCCATGATAATTGTTAGTTTAGAGATGACATAAAGATATAAGGTTGATCTTTTCTAAAAGGCCATATAGCTTCCCAGTCATAAAAGAAAAACATTACAGTAAAAAATGAATCAGTGTGCTGGGGATGTGGCTTAGTTGGTGAAGGGCTTACCAGGTGAGCATTGGGATATGAATTCACCACCACCACACATATTAAAAGCCAAGGGTGACTGTGCATCTGGCCCAGGGCTGGAAGGTGGAGGCAGGCTCCTCTGGTATCATCAGGCCGTGGAGCTGAGTCCACATAGTTCTGGTCAGTGAGAGACAGTGTCTCAGAAAGATGGAGAGTGACGAAAGAAGACACCAGTGCCAGCTGCTGCCCTCCCTGAATGCATATTCCACACACATGCACACAACATACATGTACACTGTACATGCATACATGGACACAGGCACATACTCAACCATGCACACCACACACATGCACACATACACACACACACACGTACCTACACATATGCATGTACACCAGCATACATGTGCATACACACATATGCCCATGCACACAAACCCACACAATGTAGGTGGGGAACAAAGAAGATAAGGGACATTTCTTTTTGGGACTAAAGACTGAAAGAAGAGTGGAGCGACATCTTTAAAGGACTGGAGAAAATCTACCAACCTAGAAGGTTTTGGCAGTGTAAGTGCTTTCAGAATGAAGGGGAGGCCCAGGGGCTCAGTTGGGCAGGGTCTCTGAGACTGATGAATTGAGCTCTATTCGTGGGACCCACGTGGTGAGAAAGAGAACAGGCTCCAGCAAGTTGTCACCTGACCACCACATGTGGACTGTGGTGCTCCAACCCACAAAATAAATGTAAAAAAAAAAAAAAAGTTGATGACTTTTGTTTTGTTTTGTTTTGTTTTGTTTTTGTAATGAAGGTAAACCAAATGATAATGTGAAGAAAAAAAATCACAACTCTAGATGAGAGGTTTTATGCTTTTTTATCCCTACACCAAGTAGATAAAAATATACATAAAAACACATACACATATGTGTGTGTGTATGTGTGTGTGTGTGTGTGTGTGAATATAGCAGGTTTGATTAACAATAAAAACATTGTTTTAATGGATATGCAAATAGTTTATAAACCAGAATGCACATTTCTTTCAAATGGCTGTTGAACAGTTATAAAAGATTGAAGAAAGGAATGAAGGAATGAAGAAAAGAAAGAAAAGAAGAAACAAAAACGAAAGGACCAGTCGCCAGGTAAGTAGCCCTGCCCCCTCCCCCATTCAATTCACTGACACTCCCCAAGATGCCCACCAGATGGCAGCAGCTCCTTGCTTTCTGTCTTTTGTTCTTTTGTTTTGTTTTATTTTTACTCAGTAACTCCCAGCTATGCTCTTGCTCTCTCCCTCTCCCTCTCCCTCTCCCTCTCCCTCTCCCTCTCCCTCTCCCTCTTCCCTCTCTCTCTTTTTCTCACTAGCAAAAGGACTAACTGGAAACACTGGACTTCCTCACTCAGAACACACCTGAATACCACACACTACTTGTACCCACCTGAGGGCAGCCACCCCAATGGCTTCAGCTCCCACCACACAACTCAGTCAGTCTCCAGAGGCATCTCTGGTATGGAATGAGCCCTTAGGTTGCCTGGGTCTGGCCTTAGCCTCTTCCTCTGTACAACAGAGAAATAATACCTGGGGGAATCAGAACAGGGGGAACCCTGGGCAGAGACCCCCCATGGCTGCCCAAAGCCCTGGAGGAGCCAGGTCACCCTCTGAGAGTTCAGGAGAAGGCTGAACCTTTTCAGAGTTTGACCACCCGCTGGCAGGGGAAGTGCTTTGCTGTAAGGAGAGATGACAGTGTCTGCCTCTGCCCCATCTGATGTAGGTCAGTCAGTCGGCCGAGAAAGCTCAGAGCCTATTGATTACATTGATCTACACATACCAGGAGTCACCACAGTGATACCAAAGGCAGCAGTGGATCTGGATCCTGGTCACAGTCTTCATGACGAGCCATCTAGATCTCCCTGGTGCTGGCTGATGGTGGATGACTGCACAGGTGGGGAGCAGTGCTGGGCCCCAACTCTGTTGTCATTGCCCTTCTCTTGCTCCTTCCAGGAGGGCCACACAAATGCCTGTCATGTCAGTCAGCCTGACCCAACTCTTGGATACACTCTGCCCCATCTCCCCCATGGATTGCCTTTGAGAATACTCCTCATGATAGCACATTGGAAGGTCCCTGCATCATGTAGGCTGGTCATGTCCCTGACACTGTGGCTGCTTCTGAGAGGCAGTTGGAGGTCACTGTGGCAGTTTTCGTCTCTCCTACTATAGGTGGTGGGGTTTGCTGGCATAGCCTCTTGCTCTGGTCCTGCAGGCTTCTTCTCCTATCTATGCATATTACCCAGACCAACCACTGTCTTCCCTGTAGAGCACAGCTAACAATGGTTCCCATCTCATCAGGATTCTACTATACCAGACACACCGGGCTGCTCTGATCTCACAGAATACAGTGGGACAGTAAATACATGTTAGTTACTGTTATTATCATACCACAAGCACCCTGGGTGTACATCAACAAAGACTTAAAAGAAAAAAGGAGTCTGGGAGTCCTGTTGAGCATTAAATTGCATCTGTTCAAGCCTGGCTCCAACCCTGCATATTAACCACAAAAGGATTTTTTAAAAATCATGCTTTCCATTTTCAGTTCTCACTAACTACACAGAATATTCAACAGACAGCAATTCGTCTTGCAGAAAACTGACATAATGGGTAAAAATTAACTCTCATGCCCAGTGAATGGGACAAACTTTGCCACTATTTATGGGGCAAATAGCCATGTCCTTGGAGGACTTACCCTGTACTGCCTCCAGGGGGCGCACTCACCCACCAATGCAGAAATGCCTCCAAAGGACTATTGATTTCCACACACCTCTCCTGTGACATGCCTTGCAAAGATATTTTTTGGATCTGGCTTTAACTACCTAGCCAGCCCCACCTGCTGGGCTCAGGACACCATGTTGGGTCCCAAACAGCCTGTGTTTCTGTGTCCCATCAGCCTGTCCTTTGCCTGACCCTCCAGTATAACCCAGTCTCCTTCGGAACTGCCTCTTCCCACTGACCTTGGAACGAGTGTGCAAGCCCCAAGAACAAGCTTATTCGCAGGCCGGCCTGCAGAGGGATACCCACCACAGATTACTGTCGATCTTTTCAATAGTAAAGAAAGAGACAACTTCCTGTCCTAGTTTCCCTGCCTCCTGAATAACATCCCTCAAGCCCCAGGTAGGGGCAACAAGCAACACACAGCAGAATACTATTTTTAAGTGACTGTCATTGTCCCTGACCCAGACTGAGGTTAGAACATGTTGGCTTTCCTAGACAGGTCTCAGAAGCCACTTCGGGGGTTTCAAAAGGATAACATGTTAATCTAGGGCAACCTATGCTGTTCCTGACATGCTATCAAATCCCCAGAAATCTCGACCAAGCCTGGCCAAGCACCAGGGATCAGGAAGTGGGGCCCATGGTATTACAGCCTGAGTGGTGGCCAGGGAGGCGGGATGGCTTCCAGAGACAGGAATTTTGTTATAATCCCCATGCCACCTCACATTCTACTTCTGTGTGAGTGAACTCTCTGTGGGACTCCTGGAATTTGTGGCGTTAGATTTTTTTTATAAGTCTAGGAGCTCTGGCTAGCAGCCTGTGGGCTGAGAAGCCTCCCTCCTACCCCACAATGCCAAGGAGCTGGCCTGCAAATTAGGAGCACAGTCCTCATGAGGCAGATGCAACCTTCACGCCGCATCCTCAAGGACGGGCAACTCACGGCACTATATATTACCATTTACCCCACTTGTCTTTTTTAAAAATTCTATTTTATTTATTTGTGTGTTCATGGTACATATGTGTCTGAGTATATTCAGTGTGTGTGCCTGTACATTCTGGTCTGGAAGAGGAACCCATGAGTTCCTGGGACATTGTCTGCCTGTCCCTGTGAGGCATGGGCTCTCTGAGTCTCAGCTGGAAGCCAGTGAACCCCAGCCATTCTCCAGCTCCACTCAGAGCTGGGGTTCAGGCTTTTGGGGGGATCACTAGCTTGTTATGTAGGTGCTAGGGCCCAAATCCCAATCCCCATGATTGCAGAGCAAGAGTCCTTAAGTGCTGAACCATTTCTCCAGCCCTTGCTTCTCCCATTTAAAAAAAAAAAAAAAAAAAAAAGTTACTGCAGTTTCTTTCTTTGGGGCACGTGCCTCAGTGCATGTGTGGAGGTCAGAGGACAACCTGCTGGCTCTCTCCACCATGTGGGTCCTGGAGATAAGACTCAGGTGGTTAGGTTTGGAGGCAAAGTGCCTTTATCCACTGGGCCATCTTGCCAGCCCGAGTTCTGTCATTTTTAACATAGTGAATTCAGGATAAGGAACTGTCGTAAGAGCTATTGACAGGGTTGAGGGTGGACCCCCATGACATTCCTGGTTTAGGTCAGTGTTGGTTCTTAGGGAGCTGAGGTGCTTGGCCAGAGTAACAAGCACAGGCTTCTCCTCCTTCCAGGGCAGGGAGGTGTAATCAGTGTGTCTAGGAGATTCTAGATATTTGGATGAAAGGAGGCTCAGGCTGTCATTATAAGCCTTGCCCTTATCACGGCTTTTGAAGCCTATTTGGGTAAGACTTGACGGTTGGTCCTGAGGTCTGCCCTCACCTCGGGGAACCCCTTGTGCTTCCAGGGTAGAATTTTCCCTGGGATAGCAGAGGGGTCTCTGGGAGGAGGCCAACTGTCAGTAAGCACTCAGAGGAGTTCAAGGTGAGCTGTCTAGACTCCTCCAAGACTTCCTTGAGCATTTCTATCTTGGGTGCCTCCCATTGCTTGCTCCTTGAGAATAAAGACTCCCAGACAAGGTGATACCAGTTAGCACACAGGTATGAACCATTGTTTTTGGAAGAACTGGTGTATCTTGTCACAACTGAGAAGAGAACTGGGAGCTGGGGGTCGGGGGAGGTCAAGACAAACTTCTCTCTCACAATTACAGGGCAGAGTGAGTCATTAAAGAATGATTCACAATTATCCCATTGGCTTTCAAATATATACCCAGGGCTACCCATGACCTCCTGCTCTTATCCCCAAATCCTCTGGTCTCAAAAACAAACAACAAACAAAAACAAACAAACAACTCCCCCAGCATATTCCCACCCAGAAGACTGTGTCATCCAAACAGTGAGACCACTGGCTCTTTCATCCGTGACAGGAAAGACATCCATGACTATGAGCGCCTATCACTGAGTCACTGTGGGCTGGAGTGGGTCATCTGGAGCAAGAAGAGGGTTTCGGGAAAGGCAAGACCCAACCTGAGAGACGGAAAGTGAGCACCTTGGGATGACCGTAGTCCCCAATCTTCTAGTCATGGCTGGGAGTTCTGGGGTATGAAGGAGGCTGAGGTGTGAGAGGAGCTTCACAAACACAGGGTCTTCTCAGGGTGATGAGTGTTGCTACCCAGAATGCACTCCGACTCTGTTCTCAAAAGTGATGGACATTGCCACCCAAAATGCCCTTGTCTGAGTCTTCCCAACAGTAGGATGGAGACCGATACCCAGAATTCTCTGCATTCTGTCTGCCCTCACGAGAGGAGGAATGAGATGCCCAAACCCAGGAAGGTCTTTTTTTTTTTTTTAATATTTCCCCTGCTGCCTTCCTCCAAATTTAAAATTCCATCTTCATTCACTATGTATCATTTATTCCATTCATTTAACTCTCAATGAAATATGTGTTTTGTTTTAAGACTTTTTTTTTTTTTTTTTTAGTTTTATGTATATGTGTGAGTGCAGGTGTGAGCAGAGACCAGAAGAGGGTGCTGGAGTAGTTACAGGCCACAGTGAGTCCCCGGACCTGGGTGCGAGGGACCAGGGTGCTTGGAACTGAACTAATCAGAAAATTCTTAACCACTCTTAACCACTCTAGTCTTGATCTCTGATTTTTGTTTTCTTTTTCAGATAGGGTTTCTCTGTGTAGTCTGGGCCATCCTGGAACTGGATCTACGTACAGACCAGACTGGCCTTGAACTCGGATTCCACTATCTCTGCCTCCTGAATACTGGGATTATAGGACCTTTCCACTACTGCCCAGCAAGCAGCCTTTTGTTTTGTTTTGTTGAGGGCTGATTTTAAGAGCCTCTTTTGAAACGCAGATTGACCTCCCCGCTGTCTTCTTGAGTCCTCTTCCTAGAAGCTAGCTGAGAGAGCCACTTGTCAAGAACCGTGCAGAGAGCTGGGTAAGCCCTCCTGACTGAAGAGGGGACAGTGGTGCCAGGGAGAGGTATGCCTGCCAGGCTAAGGACAGAACATCTGTTTTCCACACTGCTCAAAGCTAAATTGTTTCCCCTTCAAAAGGTATATTCACATTTGAACTACTTCAACTTATGGCCTGACTTTCAAATAGCGTCCTAGCAGATGCAGCTGGGTGGAGCAAAGCCAAGCAGGACAGATGTGGCTTTAATCCAGCAGGCACTGTCTATAATACATAGTGCAGCCCAAGAGACCACTCTGGGGAGACACTTATCCCTCCAGACCCAGGGGAGAAGGCATGTATGGTTGAAGGTAGTGCCAGGGAATCCCCTAGGCCACTCGATAAGAAAAGAAGGATCCTCTCTAGGCCATTTGTGGGAAGCACAGCCATATTACCCCCTTGATTTTGGGGTGGTATCCTCCAAAACTGTTAGAAAGCACAGCTTATTGTTTAAAGCCACATATGGTGGTTCTAGTATGGCAAACTGAGGAAATGTGTGTGTGTTATACACACACACACACACACACACACACACACACACACTTCCATACACTGTGCGGGTACTAGCTTCCATTTTAGAGTCCCCTGAGTGACACAGATGAAATCAAGCAGGGATCCACTCCCTCTCATTTCCATGTGTGGATAGTATCCAGCTAGTAGTTGTTGGGTGTATCCTGTGCCAGGTTTGGGCAGATGAGCAGGAAGCCCCTCTCAGGGAGGGGTCTTCATATCGCAAAAGCAAGATGGACATAGCCAGAAGCCTGGAGTAACGGTCTCTGTCAGCCACCCAGAGCAGACTTCAAGGCCACCTTTGGGCTGAGGGCCAGACTTCTGAGTCAAAAAGGAAACCTCTCCTGCTTTCTGTTTCTTTTTATTGTATTTCCCAGGAGGTTTCTTCCAATGTAGTTGCAATGTAATGAAAAATCACAATGGTTAGGTGTCTTAAATGCCCCCCAGAGGCCCATGTAGTAATGGCTTGGCCACAGCCCATGGTTCTGTTGCAAAGCGGTAGTGCCTCTAAGTAGAGGGCTCATTAGAGAAAGTTACATCATTGGGGTGTGTTGTTGATGGGGGATATTGGTACCCAGGCCACCCTCTTCCTGTCTCTGTTTAGACCATCATGAAGTAAATACCTTGTCCTTTGCTGCCCTGTACTCTCACCATTGTGTACTGTGACACCAACAACCCCAAAACAACATGGCTAACTAAGCATCACTAGGCCTTGAAGGCTGACACAGGAAACTTCTTCCCTTAAGTTCATCATCTTGGGTATTTTGTCAGTGCAGCAGAGAGCTGACTGATGCCGCTGACGATCAGGACGTTGTCTAACTTGCATTTGAGTGCTTTCTACTTGCTTATTGTTTGTTTGCCTCAATGTTTAGTATAGGGCATATACTATACTAGTATATAATAATATAATATAATGGCATGTTTTAATACCTCTATAGAAAGCTGGAGGCTAGCTTGGGAAGAGTTACGAATATTTTCTATGCCAAACATTGAGCCAAGGCAGCACAGCCTCAGAGGCAGACACTGAGCACCCTCTCCTCAGAGGAAATTAATTTTCTTAATTTTTTCTGATAGTTTTTGTCTTATTGGGGCACATTGTTTCAAATGTCAAATTGATCTGATAAAATAAAATAGAGCTCCCTTCCCACCTCTCTCTGCTCTCCATGCGCCCGGCCCCTGACCTCTCCCTACTCTACCTGTGCCCGGTCCCCCACCTCTCCCTGCTCTCCATGTGCCCAGTCCCCCACCTCTCCCTGCTCTCCACGTGCCTGGTCCCCCATCTCTCCCTGCTCTACCTGTGCTTGGTCCCCTCACCTCTCCTTATTCTACCTGTACCTGGTCCCCCACCTCTCCCTGCTGTCCACGTGCCCGGTCTCCCACCTCTCCTTGCTCTACCTGTGCCTGGTCCCCCACCTCTCCCTGCTCTACCTGTGCCTGGTCCCCCACCTCTCCCTGCTCTACCTGTGCTTGGTCCCCTCACCTCTCCCTACTCTACCTGTACCTGGTCTCCCACCTCTCCCTGCTGTCCACGTGCCCGGTCTCCCACCTCTCCTTGCTCTACCTGTGCCTGGTCCCCCACCTCTCCCTGCTCTCCACGTGCCCAGTCCCCCACCTCTCCCTGCTCTCCACGTGCCCGGCCCCTCACCTCTCCCTGATGTCCACGTGCCCAGTCCCCCACCTCTCCCTGCTGTCCACGTGCCCGGTCCCCCACCTCTCCCTGCTCTCCATGTGCCCGGTCCCCCACCTCTCCCTGCTCTCCATGTGCCCAGTCCCCCACCTCTCCCTGCTGTCCACGTGCCCGGTCTCCCACCTCTCCCTGCTCTACCTGTGCCTGGTCCCCCACCTCTCCCTGCTCTCCACGTGCCCAGTCCCCCACCTCTCCCTGCTCTCCACGTGCCCGGCCCCTCACCTCTCCCTGCTGTCCACGTGCCCGGTCCCCCACCTCTCCCTGCTCTACCTGTGCCTGGTCCCCTCACCTCTCCCTACTCTACCTGTACCTGGTCCCCCACCTCTCCCTGCTCTCCACGTGCCCGGCCCCTCACCTCTCCCTGCTGTCCACGTGCCCGGTCCCCCACCTCTCCCTGCTCTCCATGTGCCCGGTCCTAGCGGCTGCTGCTAGGAACTGTTATCCTTAGGAGACTGCACACCTCTGTGTTTCTGTTGTGAGAGCTGCTGTCTTACACTTGAGCCACAGACTTCCTGTGGTGGTAGATGAGAATCTATCTCTTTTCCACCACCTCAGTATCTTTACTTCCTGTCCCCTCCCCTCCATGTAATTATTGCAGTCCTAGGCCGAATCAGTGGTCTCTGTTTATGTTGTCATGCCTGGACAAATATTACTCACAGTCAAGCCTTGCCCAACGATGAGGTTTCCTTCTTTACTTTTTGTTTTTAATCTATAGTTAATAATTACCTTCTTTTTATTGACTTAATATTCTGTATGTATTTTTACATTCCAGATGAGAAACATGAACCTTTCCTCTTTATAATCTCCCCCATGTACTTTGCTATAGTGATTGAAAGCCCATTGACACAACCTTTACAACCTTTGCATTTCTAATGTTGCTACTGAAAAAAACCCAAAGCAATTCAGATTCTTCTTCTTTTTTTTTTTACTATATTCTTCTTCTTCTTCTTTTTTTTTTTTTTGGCTTTTTGAGACAGGGTTTCTCTGTGTAGCCCTGGCTGTCCTGGAACTCACTCTGTAGACCAGGCTGGCCTCGAACTCAGAAATCTGCCTCCCAAGTGCTGGGATTTAAGGTGTGTGCCACCACCACCGAGTCTTCTTTTTTTAATTCACTCTTCTTTCTCTCTGAAAGCTTGTAGGATGTTCCTGTCGCCCTCATAGTTCTGAAATTGTGTAATGGTGTACCTTCACCTGGGTTTACTTTTAATCAATTCCCTTAGTCCCAGAAGACTCTTAGGTTCTGGGAAATTCTCTCAAGCTGTCGGTGATGGCTTGTTCTTGTCAATCTCCTCGGCTCTCTTTTAAATTGCTTCCGGTCATATTTGGATCTCTGATTTCTTCTAGTTACCCTCTGATGTTTGTAAGTTATCTCTCCTACTTTCTGTTTCTTTTTATTGTATTTCCCAAATTTCATCCAATGTAGTTTCAAGAGTTTAAATTGAGTTCTCATTTCTGACATACTTAAATTTTCTTAAATTCGCACACACACATCCACAAAAAATTAAAATAAAATTTTCTGTACAAAATATTCAGCATTGTCCACTCTTCTAATTTTTATTTTTCATTCCCCATTCCACTTTTTTAGTTTTAACATTTTGTATCCTTCACATCTTCTTATTCATCCTCCCTCCTCCCCTTGTGAGTATTTTTTAATCTTTTACACGTCGAGATAGTAAATATATTCAGTCCGGCACCTTAAACCTGGAGGCCCTTGTGGCTAATTTCAAAGTCCAATTAGAGCTACCTTTTATTGATGACTTTGAATGATTTGGTTTTATTTTTGTGTCATATACCTGCATGTGCCCTTGGAGGCCACAAGAGGGCATCAGAGCTCCTGGAACTGAAGTTGCAAGTGGTTGTTAGCCACTTTGTGAATCTTAGGACCTAAACCTAGGTCCTCTGCAAACGCAGCAAGCACTCTTAACTGAGCCATCTCTCTAGCCCTTCATCTTAATGATTGATTATAGTGATCCAGCAGTTATACTAAGTCCTTCAATCCCCATGCAGATCATAGGAATCATATCACTGTGACTCAGCAGGGAAGCCAGGGCATGCAGAGGAAACGTACTTTGTACAAAGTCTCCCCGGAGGAAGGAAACCGCTGGGGTTGAGACACAGAATTTAGCCTGCATTCTATCTCATCTAAGAGGTGTTACACTCCTTCTTCTCATCTAAAGTTTGGTTACCATGAAAGAATTCTCTTCACCTCTCATTTAGTCAGATACCAATGATTAACAGAGCTGCTGTATGTCGGGCTCTGCACAATTCCCATTCAACACTCAGCATTCTTAAGTGGTAGTTATTAATTGGCATTAAGTGGTAGTTATTAATGGGCTGGCAAGATGGCTCAGTGGATAAAAGTGCTTGCTACCAAGACTAACAAGCTGAGTTCAATCCCTAAAACCCACCTGGTGGGTAGAGAGGACAGACTCTCAAAAATTGTCTTCCAGCCGGGTGGTGGTAGTGCATGCCTTTAATCCCAGCACTTGGGAGGCAGAGGCAGGTGGATTTCTGAGTTCGAGGCCAGCCTGGTCTACAGAGTGAGTTCCAGGACAGCCAGGGCTACACAGAGAAACCCTGTCTCAAAAAAAAAACAAAAACAAAACAAAACAAAAATTGTCTTCCGACCTCCACACTCATGCTGTGGTAAGCATCCCCTCACCCCACATCACACACAATAAATAATAACATCTTTAAAATGGGCATATTAACACTGAGGCTCTGAACCTTGAGGAATTTGCCAAAAGTTCATGTGACTTCAAAGCCAAGGAGAGCCTAAGCTATGCTCAGAATTTTGGGGAATGTCTATGGGAAGGAGAGAACAAAGTGTGCCTCCACTTGCTGTGTCCAAATACTTAGCAACATAAACATTCTGTGGCTCTTCACTCTAGTTGCCATCTTCAGGGATCCAGTTATATATGTGGGAGGGATCTCCTTTCTCCATGTCCATATCAATATTCTCTTTAGGTTTTACTATTTTAATATTTTAATTTGGTGCTAGTATTCTCATATGTTAATCTGTCACTGTCACTTATTTTCTAGTAGTGTCTATTTTTCTTCAGTTATGCCTTCATAACTTCAGTTATGCCTTTTTAAAAGTTTTGTATGTGTGTCTGCGTGTGTGTATGTGTAGGTTTGTGCCTCTGTGTGTGTATGTGTGTGTGTGTTTATGCTGTGTGTGCGGGTGTGCTTGGGGGCCAGAAGAGGGTGTTGGATTCCCTGGAGACAGAGTGCAGATGGCTGTGAGCTACCCAACATAAGTGCTGGGAACCAAACTTGGGTCTTCCGCAAGAGCACCACTTGTGTTCATTCAGTCACTGGCTGGAGTTGCTATGAAACAAATGTGTTGATGGGTCTAGGGAACAAAGTTGGGCTCTCATTCCATCACACTGCCTGTGATCAAAGATTCAAAGGGTGCTTCTTATAGGAGCCACTCTTTCTATGTTCTATACTTCTAAAAACATTGTATTTCAACCTGAAATTTTGTTGTTGATAGTATAGCAGTACATAGAATTCCAGAGGGAAATTAGTGTTCCCTCAGAACTTTGAAGGGTTAAGTCCATTGTCTTGGGCTGGAGAGATTGATTAGTGGTTAAGAGTGTATATTGCTCTTGCAGAGGACCTGACTTCAGTTTTCAGCATCCACAGCGGATGGTTCATAACTCCCTATATTTCCAGCTCCAGGAGATCTCACACTGCCTGGCCTTTGCTGGCACCCACACAGACGTGCACATACAGACATATACTCATCTATATATACATAATAAGTTTTTAAAAAATTAAATCCATTGTCTTCTAGATTCCAGTTTCTGATGAGAGCTCTAATATCAATCTGACTTCCGAGTTTCAAAGAATGTGTCTGTAATTCTGTCTGTCTATCTCTATCTCTTTTTTAAAAATCTGTATCTCTACTTTTAGTTAGCTACTTTTGGACTATAGAACTATATTAAAGATGTGTATGACTGACAGCGCTATAAGAACTTCATGTGAGTGAGGTGTATGCATGTGTATGGGCAAATGTGTGTAGGTGACACGTGTGTGAGTGACACACGTGGAAGCCAGAGGACAACAGAGGCAGTGAGGGTGCCAGCTTTCTCATTCTCCATGTTACCCCCTTGAGACAAGGTCTCTCACCCAACCTGGACCTTTCGCCTCTTTGGCTCAGTGAGCCAAAGATCTTGAAGATCTTCCTACTCCCACCTTTCCCAACGCTGGGTAGAAGTGTGTGTGCCCACACTCTATGTGGTTCTTGGGAATGCAAACTTCAGTCTTCTTGCTTTTGTTCTAGGCACCCTTGCCCTCTTATCCTCTGAGTCACCTCCCACCTGGACTTTTTACGTTGGAAAATAATTTCCCATTCCCAAGAAAATATTTTAACTGTGCATCTGATGGGCTTCCTCTTTCCTAGCTGGGGGACATCTTAGTTGGATAACTGACTTTCTGAACTGATTCTTTAAGCTGTTCGTCTGTTCCCAAGGGTCCCCCTGAGCCTTGTGCTTTGGAATATCCTTTTGCCTTAATCTTTTAACTATTCTCCTGATCTTTCCTATTAATCTCCTTGTTGTCCTGTCTATGGACACTCTGCCCTTGTTTTTGTTCATATCTTTACAACATCTCAAAAAGTTCCTAATTAAAGACTTGGATTTCAGTTGTTTTTGCCTCTGTGTTGAGACAACTCTTCTGTCAACTGTTTGTGCACCTCTGTCGTTTCACTCACGGGATGTTTGGCTCCTCCCTGGGGATTGTCCCATCATCCGTAATGACAGAGATTGGTTTTGGTCTTCTTCCAGAGCCATCACGGGGTTCCCTCCCAGGGCGTGTCTGTTTTTCTCCCCCAGGCTCTCTTGGGATGGGTATGCTGGCCAGAGGCCTGCAATGTGTTGGGGAGTAGCTCTTGGGAACTAGCACACAGATTGCCAGCTTGAGGTTGGGGTTCCCCAAGTGCATACACAGACCTCTCCTCCCAAGGGCCCCCACTCTGGAAATCCTCTTGGCCTCAGATGTAAATTCAGCATCTCATGAGAAGAGCCCTTGGTGTGCAGAGGGATAGCTGGGCTTCTTGTAGACAAGTTTCTAGTGACAGTGCAAAGGGGAGGAGACTTTGGATTAATCCCTTTGGTTGGGCTCTTTATTATACCTGACCTGCATCCTCCTACCAACTGTGACAGGGGCCTCAGATGAGAGGGGGTGCGGAGGGGGTGGGAATGGCTTCCTCCTTTGCTGGTGTTTCCTCCTGCGTATTTTGGGATATTTTGTTTTGCCCTGTTTATTCATCTAGCATGTGTGTGTGTGTGTGTCTCTCTCTGTGTGTGTGTGTGTGTGTGTGTGTGTGTGTGTGTGAGGGGGTTACTCACCCATGCATGCTCACCCATGCTTATACTCGTGGAGCCCACAGGTGACATTGAAAGTCTATCTCTCACTTTTCATCTTATTTTGGGGATATGGTCTCTCACTGAGCCTGAGGTTCACTGATTGGCTGGTCTGGCAGGCCAGCAAGCTTCTGAGCTCCACCCATCTCCAACTCTCTAGAACTTGAGCTACGGACACATTCTACCACACCTGGCTTTCATCCAGAATAAAATAATGCCCCGGGTCCTGGGGATATGAACTTGATTCTTCACTTTAACCATTGAGCCACCTTCTCAGCCCCTACTCACCAAATATCTGACACTTTCTTTTACTCTCTAAGAAGTATTTTGAGGGCTGGAGAGATGGCTCAACAGTTAAGGAGAGTACTGACTGCTCAATTCCCAGCAACCACATGGTGGCTTACAACCATCTGTAATGGGATCCAATGCCCTCTTATTATGTGTCTGAAGATAGTGACAGTGTACTCACATACATAAAATAAATAAATAATTCTTTAAAAAAAAGGAAAGAAATATCTTGAAGTCAGGCATGCTAACACATACCTGTCATTCCAGCACTTGGGAGGGTGGAGGCAAGGGAAGCAGGAGTTCAAGATCATCTTTAGGTTTCTAGAAGTCCAAGGCTTACCTGAGTTACATGACAAAACAAAACAAAAGCAAAACAACAACAAAAACTGAAGCAAAATAAAACCAGTCAAAAAGAAATATGTTGAACCTTTTCCTCTACCAAGGACCTCTTTCCCAGTTCTTCTATGGTACAAGTTTATCTTTGCTATGATTTTTCTGGAGTCTTAAGTGGAAAGGAAAGAGACTGCATTCAGCCTGGCACATTGAACTCATGGTCCCGCTCCATCCACAGCACAGGGTAAGAATCCTGCTGCTTGCCGCATTTCACGCCTCACACCCCCTAAACACTGTATCCTCCAGTCCTCTCTGAAGTCAGCTTCCTCTCATCTGGCACCCTGGAGCTCACATGTTAGGTGTTTTCGTGCTCACAGACACTGGTTTCAGACTGGCCTTCCCTTCCCCATTGATAGTCTCATGTCATCAGATTGTGCCCTCCGCTCCCTCTGTGGCATGGTCTCCCACCTGAACTGATTGCCTCCATCACTGCAGCTCCTAGCTCTCATCAACTCCTGCACCCAGTAGGTAACTCAGGACTTCACCTTGTCTCTTCCTGTGACTGTGGCCTTCAGGGTTAATCATTCCTGGGGCCATACCCTTGACCTTGTCATTACCAACAGTACCAATTTCAAGCACCTGTTCTGACCACCCTGAGTAAATAATCGCCTTGCCTCTGGGACCCAAACACCAGCAGTTCTGACCAGCTCTTCCAGTCCGTTGGCTCTACAACATTCCTGCAGCTTTTGCTCTCACTTTGCGTCTTGCCTGGACTTTTCCTCCACCCCTCTGCAGAATAGAAAGTAGAGATCAGATGGAGCAGGAAGTAGAGACTGAGCAAGAAATGGGCTAGAGACCTCAAGGCCCACTTATCAGTGACTGTCCAGTAAGTCGTGTATAGTTTCCTTGACCTTCCAAATCAGCTCCACCAGCAGCTGGAGCTCAGATGTTCAAGTATACGAGCCTATGAGAGGCACTGCAGAGTCAAAATATGACAGTGTAAAGTCCAAAGCCCAATCTTACAACTTCTTTTAAATCCCTTCATTCTCTTTCTCTCTTCATAGTACATCACCAGAAGGGGAAAATAAAAATAAAAACAAAAACAAAACCCACCTAGTTCAATCATTTGTCTTTGACCACACAAAATATTACTCTAAGCGTGAGAGCACACCAACGGGAATTTCACAGATCTGATTCTTACCTTTGTTTGTCTGTTCTACAACTGGAGCATGACAGCTCTGTTCTTGCAGAGTTCCACCCCCAACACCCACATCATGTGGCTAGCAACAACCTGTATCTCCAGTTCCAGAGGATCTGATACCCTCTTGTGGCCTCCATGGGCACCTGTATACACATCACACACACACACACACACACACACACACACACACACACACACACAAATAAAAAATAAATCTCTTTAAAAATAAAACAAGTACGTTTCTTGTGAAGCGGCACACAGCTGATCATTAGATTTTTTTTTTACAGATCATATTAACTTATTTATAATGTTTGGGATGATGCCTAGTGTTTGTGCATGTGTGCATAGGTGCACTTGTGCCCAGGGGCCAGGTGTCTTGTCCTACCACTCTTTTACCTTATCTCCCCACCCTACCCCCATTGTGCAAGGTCACCTTTTTTTCTGAATTTTGAGTCAGCCACTTTCTTCCAGTGTTGACCCACGCCAAGCCACAACCGCCCACGTGCATGGCTCCAGAAGAGACCTCTGTGCCTCTTACCAGATCCCTTTGCTGCGATGCACTGTATCCCACCTTCCTCCCTAGCAGCTCCCTTCAGAGTTTCCTCTTTAATCCTGGCTTTATCAGTTAGGTCTGCTAGTATCTGGTGTTTTTTTAAATTTAATTTAATTTAATTTTTGGTTTTGTTTTTTTCTCTGGGACTTGTTCGTACTCAAGTAGTGGTTTATCATGTAGAGGTTTCTAAAATATTTGGACCTATGCTTTCATATATAATTTTTATAATTTTATTATTTTTATACTATAAACTTATAATTTATTATTATTTTTATGGAACTCTTGATCTCCACCTCTTAAAATATTTCTTGTATCCAGTTCTTCGTGTTCTCCTATAACCTTTTCCATGCCTGCACCACCAGGGGACGTTTCTCCAGCTTTCCCTTCTCCCTGTCTTTCCCAAGAACCTGGGTGGAAGCCTGTGCGGATAGCCTATGAGTTCATGTGTACGCCCCTGGAGTCAGACCCTGCTGGCCCAGATCCAAGCCCACAGTGGGTGCTGTCATTTGGTGATGTGTTTTGCTGGTCTCTTCTTAACCACTTGCATCTGCTATTTTGCTTCTGTGTCTCTGCTGGGCCACAGGTGAGCCCCAGCTCTGCTCAAAGTCTTCTCTCTTTTTGGAATTCAGGCAGCTAATTGCCTTGTGGTGTCAGCCCTCTGTTGCCAGAAAAGCCTGTGGTTACATAGCAGTTTAGGGTATAATTGTTTTTCTTTTTCTTTTCTTTTCTTTTCTTTTTGTTGTTATTGTTGTTGTTTTGTTGATTTGAGGTATTGCTTTGAGACAGGGATTTGGGGTACCCAGACTGACTTTCAACTTCCTAAATAGCTGTGCATGACCTTGAACTTCTGATCTTCCTGCCTCCACCTCCCTAGTGACATGCACCAGTACACCAGGTCTCTGGATGCTGGGGTTAGAGCCCAGACTGCCGCCTGTGCTAGCCAAGCACTTGACCAACTGAGTAGCATCCCTGGCTCGAGTTTCCCCACTCTGAAAGTGGAAATGGACTTTCCTCTGCTGACAGCACTTTACATTGAGGATGCCAGGCAATCTTGTTCTGTCTCCATGAATGATCATTCTCTGGACCTCCTGGACAGTGGTTACCATGCCCCTTCTCCTGCAGCAAGCTCACTGTCAGCTGGCAGATCCGAAGAACCCTTCACCATCCCCGCCATAGACACCCATCCACCTTGTGTGCACCACCTCCTCCCTGAGCTGGGGTGAGTGGCCGCCATCCAAGGAGGGGCTGGCAGCCTTGTTTGTCCATTAGATCCTGGTCCCTCACCTTCCCCAGGACACTGCTCAGCAACCACCAACTTTGTTGTCACCTTCACATATTTTCTGGATCATTCACATTAGTTAATATTTATAAAATGTATTCAGTCAAAACATACCAAATGTTGCATTCTTATCTTCCTCGGCTACTGAGTGTTGTCTGTTCACAGTCCTCCCATTTTTCTTGAATTCAGTCAGACCTGGCTAAACTCAGCCCTCTGACTCAACAGAACTACTTTTGGGCAGACGAACAATGATCCCCGAGTCACTGGGTCTGAGTTTAGTTCTCAGCCCTCACTTTAGTTGGTCATATACCTTTGTTTGCCCAGACAGCCTTAGTTTAAACCCATGTCTTTGCATAATTAAGAGCGCTTTCTTTTGATATCAACAGTGTCACACAAAGTATATTGTTTATTACCCATTGTCCCTAGCAGGTGACACACTTGATTGACTGGTTGTGCATGTTGGGGTGTATATGTGCCACAGCATGTGTGTGGAGGTCAAAAAACCACTTGGGGGAACTGGTTCATCCTTCTACCATTTGTGGCCAGGGAATGGAACTAGGGCTTGGTGGAAGCACCTCTACTCACTGAACCATCTTACCCACGAAGCTCTCTCTCCCTTAACACATCACCTTACATTTAGCCTCTAGATACCTCTTCCTTACCTTCTCCGCCTCATCCCTGTAAAGCCACAGAGACTAATGGGACAGGATGTGCCTCCTCCAGCCTCACCTGCTGGGTGGCATTCACTACTATGTTTAGTTCTGTGATTACATGATTAATGTATTTACCAACTGTCACCACAAAAGCAACACACAGCAAAGAGACTTAAAATTCCCGTGACTTATAACCACTGTAATTTGTTTCTGCATGCTGGGCAAGCTGGGCAGGCTAAGCAGGTTGATGTGCAGGCACCAGCTTGGTTGCCCTGTGTGTCCCAGGATAGATGGTCTTTGCTCATACTACTTTGCACACATTAGCCTCTCACTTTTCCCTCATCATATCATAGTACCCGTGAACGTGGGCCAATACTCTCTAATGTACATCCACTCAGACAGATACCTGTGTGGCCCACCTCCATGTCTCCTTCTCTGATTAGGTGAGGATGGGTTGTATATCAATTGTCTTTCTTGACAAAGTACTTTAGAGAAAGAACTTAAGGGGTAAAAGATTGATTTTTACTATTCTAGGGAGACTGGATCAGAGGCCTCTACAGGCTGTAAGTGTTGTGCCAATGAGCTAGGTGAGTGGGCTTGCTGCCAAGCCTGATAATATGAGTTAGATCCCAGAACCCAGAGTCAGCTCTCACAAGTTGTCCTCTCACACACATGCCATGATGCACAGACATACATGCCATGTGCATATGCACACACACACATACAATAAATTTCAACAATTTTTAATTTGTATAATGTATATTTGCATAATGATGACATTTCATTCTATGTCCATTTGTGGAAATGGAGGTCAGGGCTAGCTAGAGAGATGGCTCAGTAGATAAGAACATTGGCTGTTCTTTAAGGACTCAGGTTTGACTCCCAGCAACCCTATGGCAGCTCACAACTGTCTGTAATGCCAGGTCTAGAGAATATGATGCCATCTCTAGACTCTGTGAGCACCAGGTACACACACACACACACACACACATACACATACATACACACACATACACACACATATACACACACATACACACACACACGCTATATTTACATGCATACAAGCAAAACACGCATACATGTAAAATAATAATTAAAAATTTCCCAATTATCAAAAGAAATGAAGGTGGACCTCATAGGTCTCCTTCGTGCTTTCCCTCTTCACCTCCTGCCCCCAGTACTAGGGACTGAACCTGGGGACTCACATTAGCCAAGTGCTCTACCAAGTGATGGTCACCCTCAGACCCCTTGAGATTTGCTTAGTCTCTTAAATTCTATTCCTGCAGTCTCTTGGCCAGCCGATGATGCCCTCCTCCTGCCAACCTCCTCAGAAAAGAACGCTCCAGGTTCTGGAGAGCTCTGATCTGAAAACTGGAAATCCTTTGTCCTGGGCTCTGGTGATCCCCGTTCTCCAGCAGGCACCTGTTGGGCTGTCATTTCCTGGCATGCACCCGTGGCAGCATATCTTTGTTGACTGACTTTGGATTAAAGGGAGGTTTGTTGCCTCACAGTCAGGTCTGCTGGAACTTAGCTCAGAGGAGAGAAGGGTGAAAACGAGCTCTTGAGCAACTTGGACTAATAGAGTCTTAATTAGTAAAGCGCACTTAACTTTTTCACTGCCAACCCAAACAAGCCAGTGTAGGCAGAGATTTTTTGCAACCTACTTTTAATAAGGGTTCAACCTCTCCTCTAGCCGACCACCCAACAGCGGCAGTGGAAGAGAGAAGTTATTAGGATATGGGGGAAGTGAACCTGTTCAGCAATAGTTCTTTGGGAGCAAGCTCAATCTTCGTTGGCAGCAGTTCAGTCCCGTAGCAAACACCAAATATGACTCAGCAGAGTCATATCGGTCCTCTAGACAGGCAGACACCACACAGGAACCAGCAGCTACGGTCCAGTCTCTTCAGCAGGTAGACACCAGGCACAAACCAGCAACTGTAGTTCAATCCTGAAGAAACCATTAGACTAGCCAACCAGCCTGAGGTGAGACCTTGGAAGCAGCAAGCTGCCACAGGAACTTCACAAGCAGTCCTTGGGTGAGTTTCTCTCAATGGCAGTGTTACCATAAGTTGAGCTCAACAATGCTGTGTAAGACGAACCAGTACATGCGTGTAGTTAGTGAAGAATAGAGAGGTCGAGCAAACCAAACCAATGCTCAGTGCTCGTCTCTCACTGTCTGTGGGGTCATATTTATATTCCTTCATTCTGGGTCCTTTCATGTGTTTGCTTTAGCAAGACATACTTTCACCTGTGTGCCCCAGCAAAACAACATTTGACATAACCAACTTTCCAAAGAAATTAGAAGTTTCCACTTCACATTCCCCTTTCCATTTAAGAATTGTCCTTAAGATTGTCATTAGCAATCTGTAAACAATTGTAAGAAATGATTGTAAGAAGCATCACATTTTCAATAAATGGTATATGTACACTACAGTCAAATAATCTGAGAAAGCAACCTTAAATTTCTATCAATATATAATACCTCAAACAAAACAATTTTAAAAATCTATCGATATACAATAATTAAACAAAAAAACTTAAATTTCTATCAATATACAATAATTCAAACAAAACAACTTTAAATTTTTATCAATCCCTGATCATAACCAATAATAACCTTCCATCTTAGGTGATAACAATTATAACACATCAAATGACCAAGCCTATCCACATCAACTTAAGGGACTAGGGCGATAATCTTTGTAAAATTGCTTCCTGCTGAAGTGGAGTGAAGAATTCCTGTATGGGCCCCAAGGATAAAAAATGGATAGTTTGAAAAAAGTTAGCTGTAGCATTTGTTGCCCAGTCTCTGTGTTTATGCAGTCTCTGCATTGTCTGTCCAGTCTCTGTGTGATCATTAGGGCTAGCCCTTTGTGTGATCAATCATTAGGGCTAGCCCTTTGTGTGATCTATCATTTGGGCTAGCCCTTTGTGTGATCAATCATTTGGGCTAGCTCTTTTTGTTTTTGTTTTGTTTTTTTTTTTTTGTTTTTGTTTTTCGAGACAGGGTTTCTCTGTGTAGCCCTGGCTATCCTGGAACTCACTCTGTAGACCAGGCTGGCCTCGAACTCAGAAATCCGCTTGCCTCTGCCTCCCAAGTGCTGGGATTAAAGGCGTGCGCCACCACTGCCCGGCTGGACTAGCCCTTTTGAAGTTGATTTGCATGCGTATTTTGGAAAAATCAGTAACTGAGACGGTCTGTGATCACCTGGGCTGTTTGCTTTGAGAAGACTTTCATGTCTCAGCTGGTAAGAGGTTTTCCCTGGTTAGATCTAGTCTTTATAAGTTTTGTTGATAACCATATTTTTCCATTCCCTGTAGATACATAAGCATAACCGTACCCCCATCTTAACTATTTCAGGTTTCCACTCTAATATCAACACATCCTTATAGTATATTGGTTGGTCCAGTTCCTCAGTTTTGTTTTGATAACCCCGTATCTCTCAGCTGCTGATGTTCCCTTTTCACCAACATTAAGAAGATTGAGAGGTAACAATGCATTATTTTGTCTGTCCCTGGGGATTTCTACTCTCCCTTTTTGTCTAATAAGCATCTCTTTTGAGGTATGATTTGCTCTTTCTATACCCGTTTTCCTGTATATTGACCATGGGTACAGCTTGTGATTGTTCTCTCTCACCAATATCAATACCTTCCCCAGGAGTATCTGCCACATCACCTCTAATTTCCTTATTTGCTGTCCCTAAAATTGCATGAATTTTAATTTGAGTACACTATTGTTGTAAGACCGCTTTCCCATACGTTTATGGGTATGCCAGCCACATAATGTCTCAACTTCCCTGTTTGCCCTTCTGGTCCCACACAGGTAATCCATCTGACACTTTTTCTTATTACTGATAATTTACTAATTCCTATAAATTGTGTGTAAACCTTCTGCAGTGGCCAATCTGGATTCCAAGGCTTTTGGGAAAGTATACTAACATCAGCTTCCGTATCCATCAACCCTTCTATGTTCACACCATTCGTTTGTACCATTAATTTGGGTCTCTGATCATTGTCAATTGTTTTCCAGAACACATGTTTCCCAGTGTTTCCAAAGGCCCATGTTCGTTCAATGGGAGTGTCATTGCCCTTGATATAAGGAAATAACAACAATTGAGCAATTCTATCCCCTGCTTCAATTTGCATTTCCCTTTTTCATTTGCCATAGCTTTTATTTCTTCCTTGCAATCTCTATCACCTATATCTGGATAGACAATAAATCCTTGAGAAGTTAATTCATTTCTTCCTGAGATTATTCTGACCGTCCCTGAAGGTAAGGAACTGTACACACCAGTGGCTAACTTATAACATTCAACTTTTGAGGATAATGTAAGAGAGTTATCTGTGGTCAGATCCAAAGCTGCACTTCCTTCTGTAACATAGATAAGATAAAAAATACCTAATTCTCTTGCCTTCCTGGTATCCCCTGACTGACCAAAGGGAACGGCTCCTGTGTGGAGTTGGAGGGCCCTGGTTTCCTGGCTCCAGACTTGCCTGAGAAGGGGAGGAGAGAAAGGGATGCCTGGAAACTGAATGGTCACTGGAAGTGACTGTCTCTGCTGTTACCGAAGGAGCCCGCTCAACTTTGATCTTCCAAAATTTACTTTCTGAGCTATGGGAGATGTGAGCAAATTAAACAACACCAGAAATTCTAGGAAGGATCCATTTTAAATCTCTTGAAAGTTCTAGTGATTATTCTTTTTTTTTTTAAAGATTTACTTATTTATTATATGTAAGTATGTGTAAATAGCTGTCTTCAGACATACCAGAAGAGGGTGTCAGATCTCTTTATGGATGGCTGTGAGCCACCATGTGGTTGCTGGGATTTGAACTCAGGACCTTCGGAAGAGCAGTCAGTGCTCTTAACCGCTGAGCCGTCTCTCCAACCCTCTAGTGATTATTCTAATCTCCATGAACAAACTCTTGCAAGTCCTTCTGTCTTTATATCCACAAAACTACCTACTCTACAGGAGTTTAGGTGGTGTATTGATCAGCTGGCTGTAATAAATCCTGTAGAAATAGATTGTGATGTTTTATATATGCTTGGCCCAGGGAGTAGCACTATTAGGATGTGTGGCCTTGTTGGAGTAGGTGTGTCACTGTGGGAGTGGGCTTAAGACCCTCACCCTAGCTGCCTGGAAGTCAGTCTTCCACTGGCAGCCTTCAGATGAAGATGTAGAACTCTCAGCTCCTCCAGCACCATGCCTGCCTGGATACTGCCATGTTCCTGCCTTGATGATAATGGACTGATCCTCTGAACCTGTAAACCAGCCCCAATTAGATGTTGTCCTTATAAGACTTGCCTTGGTCATGGTGTCTGTTCACAGCAGTAAAACCCTAACTAAGACATAGACCCAGAGGAGATTCATCATCAGGCTTCCTACTTAAGTCGTTCTCAAATAGATAAAGATGTAGAAGACAAAAGATAAAAAGCCACTGAAGAGTTTGTTTTTGTTTTTTGTTTTTTTGTTTTTGTTTTTTTCCTAAAGATGTCATTGTATTCTCTCCCTGGCCTAACCATGATGGAAAACAGCTTTTGGAGCTTCATCCTGGTAAGCACCTAAATAGCAATAGTGACTCTCCTGTCGGGAAAAAGGTGACTCTTCCTTCTAAGAAATGCGCTGCTACCTGCCAGGCTCTGCTGTCTCTTCCTGTGGATTTTAATTTGGAAGTTATATTGGGAGACTATTTTAGAGCAGACTTATTTAGACTTTGTGGACCAGTCTCCCAGGAACCTCAGTTCTTCATCTCTTAGAAGAAAGCTTTTTTTTTTTGGTGTGAAATGGGATCTCTGACTCCTCGCCTTCAGCTTCTCCTGGAAGTCCTCTCAAGCTGTGCTCGAGGATCTCCTGAGGGATAGTTTTCTTCTACCCCCATCCAGAACAGTGCAAAAAA
>NW_022196903.1:79605109-79642503 GCF_008632895.1 Mastomys coucha
AAAAAAAAAAAAAAAAAAATACAGTTCAGCAAGCATAACTACAGGCCCACCAGCATTTCCTGAAGTGGGCAACCCAGCGTTCTTTGCTGACAGTATGTTGGTTAGGGCCATAAACTATAATTACTATTCATTGAATGCCTGGCTGCTGCTGTGTTCCTAGTAGCTGTGTTTTGATTGGTCAATGGGCCGCAGGCCAGCCTTGCTTTTGGCTATGTGCCATATAACTGCATCTCAAAGCACTCTATAAACACTCATTAACCCCCCCCCCTCCCCAGTGCACATCCAAATACTGGGCACCGGCAAACCTTTTCTAAGACTTGGAAAACACGTTTGTGTTAGACCTGGTAGTGCGTGACTTACTAAAGGCAAGCAAGGACCAGCCCTCCTCAAGTCTCTCAAGCAAGTCACTCTCTGATCCCCAGACCACGGACAGTCTACTGGTCACCTGGTCTGCCCCTTTGTCATCAACCCCAGTGCTTGCACTTCCTGCCATGTTGAGACATCCTTCTTGAGACAGTCATCTCCATGTTTACTAATTTCCGTTTGAGAAGATATGATCTTCCGGGTCACGTCATCATATCACCCATCCCCTCAACCATCACGTCACCGTCCCTCAGTAGCTGTTGAGCTGTAAGGGTCTCCCCCAGGTCATCTCCTGTGGTAAGTGGAAATCTCATCTTTCTATCACCGTAACACCCAGGTCTGAGGTCACAGGGCTGGGTTGGGCTTGAATGTGGGAAGAAACTATGAGTAGCTTTCTTCCCTTTATATTTTCAGATTTTTTTTTCTCATTCCCCCACAAAACCAGAACAAAACCCATAGAGTATCCAGATGCTAGGAGACCCCTCCAGTATTCCCTGCTTGCGTGCCTGAGACAAGCCTCCTGCTCTGCCTCACCCATGAAGCAGTGGCTCACAGCAGTCCAGACCTGATGTGTAGGGAAGGGATTAGAAAAATCTCCCTGCCAGCTGTCAGGTGAGACCCTCAGAACACTGGGCCCAAGCCCATGTGCACCCTACCCCCACCCCAAGCCCCACACAAGCTACAATACAAACCAGATTCCGGGAATGTTTGTGGCTTTCCTTCTGGCTTCCACAAGTGACATTAGGCTGACCTGTCCAGCTCTGACAGGCACCAGGGATGAGACCCAGCTAATCACTCCTCTCTGCTGAGTTAGCACAAAATTCCCAGAAGTGGTTTCATAGTATATGAATCACCTGAGCCCAGGATGTGGTTGTGTTTCCTTCACACCTGGCTTTTCCTCCAGGACAGTGCTCACTGGAAGCCCCTCAGCCTCCAGAGAGCTGAACAAGGGGCAATTCTGCAACCTCCGAGGAATCGAGACCTGCTGCTAGGGGCTGTGTAAGGGCTTCTTGGCTTCTTGCCCTTCCTTTTCTTTCCTGACTCAAGGCAAAGAACCTCTAGATGTAATTAACCCTTCACAAGCTGAGTCACAGGACCTCCACTAATGCAGGGGTAGGCTCTACTGAAAGCAGATGCATCAATAAACTCCACTTCTGGGGTCCTCAGTACACAGGCAGGTGGGTTGTGGAGGCTCTGGAGGTGCTTTCCAGCTTGGCTAGAGGTGCAAGGTAGACCCCCCACACACACACCACAATCTCCAGGATGAAGCTGGAGTTCTCATGGGAATGACTGAGACTCATTCATAAATGAGACACTTATTTGTGCCCCTATATTCATATGTAAAAGACCACCCCTCCTCACAAGGCAACTAGGGCCTATGGAATTAGTAGATCCCCATGGAGGCGCTTTCATATATGGAGTGTATGTGTGTGTAGACTGAGATTAACCTCAGATGTCTTCTTCAATTGGTCTACACCTTATTTTTTGAATCAGGGTCTCTCACTTAACCTGAAGCTCATTGATTTGGCCAACGAGCCCCAGAGATCCTCCTGGCTCTGCTTCCTCAGCACTGGGATTACAATCATGGGCCACCATGCAAAGCCTTGGTCCTCGTGCATGCACAGCAAATAGTTTATTGACTGAGACATTCCCCACCCTGGAATTAATGTTCTGACACAAAAGAGTACACAAGGCTCTCTCACTGGGTCCATCAATCAAGCCATAGCCAAAAGATAACTGTGAATGAATCAGGAATCTAAGGACATGAGTCAATTTTCCAGCATTCAGAACTGTAAGTAGTCCCTTATTCATGGATTATCTACTCAAAGGCATTTGTTATCACAGCACAGACTAAGGCAATTTGGTCCTCTACCCACAAAAGACATGAACTCTTAATAAAGGCAATGACAGATCACTCTTCAGATTTAAGTCTTATTCGGTTCTGGCAGTGTAACTCTTTTCTGTGGTTGTAATAAAACACTCTGACAGAGAGCAACAAAGGGAGGAAATGGATTATTCAGCTATGGTTCTAGATTATTGCCCATTACTGTGGGGCAGTCAAGGCAGGAACTTAAACATCACATTCACAGTCAAGACTAGAGAGAGAATAAACATGGATCCTTGCATGCTCACTCTCAGCTAACTTTCTCCTCTCTTATACTGCTCTGGAAATGGTGTTACCTAGGGAATGGCGCTACCCACAATGGGCTCAAAAGTCCTACATCAAGAAACAATCTAGACAATTCTCCATAGATGTATCCATAGCCCAAACCAAGGTAGACAGCTTCTTACTGAGACTCTCAGGTGTTTCTAAGTTGTGTTAAGAACACACCTAGGAAAATTACACAGTGCCATTCACGTCTGTAAGCTGTCTAACTTGTGGATTTCTGTTAAGATGGGCAACTAATTGAAATTAACAATGATGGAAAATTAAAAACAATGGCCATTTTCTTTGTGTTAGACTAAGGTTTCTGGTTGTAGGTCCATGGTAATGACATACAGCATCAAGAGTCACCTAAACTGATCAGAAGTTCTGAAAGGATTTTCTTTTAAATATGCATATGTCTCCTGTTCCTCTTCCCCCTTAATGGCTTCAAACTAGAAATAGTTCCAAATTCCTTAATTTCTGTTTCTCACTTTTCTCATGATCAGATATAAATCTGACAAGAAGGCACTCAAAGAAGGTAGAACTTGTTTTGACTTACAGTTGGAGAATTCAGGCCGTCATAGCAGGAAAATCACGGTGATAGGAGAGGCTCCAGCAGGTGTGAGGCTCTCCAAACTGTGGCAGCAGGTCTGAGGCTCTCCCAGCTGTGGCAGCAGGTGTGAAGCTCCCCCAGCTGGGGCAGCAGGTGTGAGGCTCCCCCAGCTGGGGCAGCAGGTGTGAGGCTGCCTGCTCAGCTCTCTATGGGACAGGATGTGGATAGGAAGCAGGCCCTACTATATAAACTTCTATATCCCCTCTACCCAGGAACTTACTTTTTCTAACTAGTCTCTACTTCCCAGAGGTCCTCCAACCTTCTAAAATAGTGTCACATTCTGGGAATCAAGTATCCAACACATGAGCTTGGGGAGGGGTACTTTATCTTAGAATCCTATATTCTCTCCCCCCAGTATGAATTTGTGTATTGTCATCCTGAAAAACATTGATTGCTTTCTCTGCTCTTCCTGGGGGTACTTCCTAGGCATTGCCTAATGCCCAACCCCAAGCAGGATTTTCCATCCTTTCCTAACCATAAGGACACTATTGTAAAAACACAAATCCTCAAACTAGAATTAGATGTTTTGGACATCACGTATGAACAAAGAAGTTGGGTGTTTACCTGGTCATCACCGTGATGGTGAATCCCGATTGCCAACTTTTTGGTTTTAGAATCACTTTAGGAGACACACTTCTGGGGACCCAGGTGACACTGAGGACTGGAGAGGCTAGAAGTCCTACTTGGCATCCATCATTTGGTGGCCTGACCATCTACAGGTTTTAAGACTCCCCTCCCCTGTGCCTGCTGGAATGGCTGAGATGAAGATCTTCCATGAAGCCTCACAAGACTAGCTGTGTCTCCTGAGGGACAAAGCTTCCATGTTCCATGAGGGCACTTACAGGACAAGTCAGATCACAAGAGTTATCCATATTTTCACTACTATGTGTTTTTCTTCTGATCTCATAGCCATGCCTACTCATGTCAAAGAATTATCAGGGTGAGAATTTGTAACAAAGAGGTAGTAAACATATGCCTCTGCAATAAAAAAATATAGATCTTCCATTTTGAATAAGAACAAAATGGTGTAATTCAGATGTAGATCCTCCCCAGGACACCTAGAAAATCTCAGTGAAGCTTTAAATCCATAAGTTCATAGTGATATTAAAATAAAATTATACTAAAATTCCTTAGACTCCTAGGGAATCAATTTACTACTTAGAAAACTAGTAGGCAAGCACACATACACACACACTCCACAATAATGATACAAAGTAAAATATTTGTAAAAGAATCCAAGAAGAAATGGATGAACCCACTGTAAACAGAAGAGCCATGGGGCAACTTCCGAAGGAACACCTAACTCACATGCCTTTAAAAGACTTTGGGTCACCAAGCATAGTGGAGCAAACATTTGATGCCAGCACTTGGGAGGGAGAGCCTTCCTGATCCTTCCTTAGCAGAAGAAGGAGCCGGCACAGGCCCTTGTGACATTGACCGCCGGTAGATTCTTGTGTAGCCTGGACCTTCATACCTTACTGGGCCCCTGGGTTTGCCTGGATAAATAATAAATTAGTTAACTGTATTGTTGTGACCAAATACCTGATAAGAGACAACTTAACAATGGAAAGTTCACTTTGGGTCACAGTTCAGGGGTTACATACCATCATGGTGGCAACAGCATGTGGCAACTGATCCCATTGCAGTGAAAAAGCAGAGAGAAATTGATGCTGGTGCCCCTAACTCACTATCTCTTTTTCATTCAGTCCTGGACTCAACCCACAGGAAGATGTCATCCACATTCAGGGTGGGTTTCCCTCTCCTCACTCAAGACAATCTAGAAATCCTCCTAGAGAACTGTCTAGAAGCTTGTCTTTATGGCGGTTCTAAGTCCTACCAAGCTGATCATCACAAGCTGGCTCAGGCCTTCTTTGAAACAGAACTGGGTGGTACATTGCAGCCCCCAGCTTTGAATATACAATCCATTCCATACCCTCATTTCTCTTTAGCTCAGGATTGCTAGTAGAAAAGGGTTATAGATCTCCATTGCTCAACAGTCCTTGGAGGCCAGATGTCGACTTGGAAAATGGGCAAGGTGACTTTGCCATGTTGGTCCATTGTGGGTCTCAGCCTTTCTTGGCCAACCTCCTCACAAACAAATGAATGAGATTTGGCTTTCTCTTTCCCCTTTAGTCTCAACCCCACTCAACAGAGAGTGGGCCATCCATCTTGTCTCCACAAAAACTGTCGTGCCTTGAACACAGCCCATCTTCTCTGGGCCTGGACTCTCTCCGCCTGGGCTGACGTCAACCTTGCCCTCCCTGAAGGTCCCACAGCCTGGAATCATCAGTAGTTGTGGTGTAAGGAGCAAACAACGGATGTACCCGCAGCACTGTGTGTCTCTGATGATGTGGCCCAAGAACCCTTGGGTCACCAAGCCAAGTGCTGAGTTGGCTGAAGTTCTTACAGTCACAGAGGCCAGGCCTGCATGCCACACAAAGAGGCACATTGTCCGGGCAGCATGAGCGATGTTTTGCTGGGGAAGGTTACTAGTGGGACTGCTTATTGTCACAGGGCCTCAATTGATTTTGTGCCCAAGCAGTGAACTACAGGCAATTCACGGAATTCCTTCTCTTCTTTCCACAGCAATTATAGCTCTCAAACCATGTACGCCTGCTGCTGGTGTTTGCAAACAAGTTGCTCAAGGAATGAATTCCATGTTAAAATCATTCTCTCTGCACCGTCCCCAAGATGTCCTCTCCTTGCTATCTTTTGCTAAGAACATACATCTATTCTGACTCCCATGTTACCGGTAAGAACATGGGAGAGGCTGACTCATCAATCACACGGAGAAAGCTGCAAAGTCCATGGATCCAGACCTGACCTGGATGCTCAGACCTGACCAACAGTCTTGCAGCTCGTCCACCATCAGCCTCTCTTCAGGGTCTCCATCACCTTCTCTCCAACTCAACACTGAGCTGTACCCAGGAAAGGCCAGAGGCCAGTAGCCAGCCAACCGAGGCCTGAAAACTTTCCTACTGTGAGACACTGGTCCTCACATCATAGTAAGAGCACTGGGACTTAGCAATAGCGAAGGAGTTTGTTTCGTAGCCTCACAAAGCTGGGTGTCAGCCTACAGGGAAGACAATAGTGGTTGGCACCCTAATTTGGAGCCTTGTGGTGTTTTTGTTTGTTTGTTTGCAGCTTTTTATAGTTTCTAGTCATGTTTCTGTGTCCCCTGAATTCCTCACTGTCCAAGTTCTTCAGGGAGGTTCAACCTTCCTTATCTCTAGCAGAGCCCCCGTCCCAAATTTCTTACCTCCTGGGATGTGAGATCCCCTCCTCTTCTGATAGGAGAACACACTCAGTGAGGTGGCAGACTGCCTGTAACTTGTCAACCCTAGGATGAACTGAGAACACCAAAGCAAACAGACATGGAGTCCCAGCCGGGAAGGATAGGGAGACAGTACCTCCTGCTTGTCTGTGGTCTTCTGATGAGCCCTGAGCCTACTTCACATGGAAAGTGGTCCATCGTGATGTATTTATGAACTACTCCCTACCTGAAGATGGGCCCCTGACCCTCATTTCACCAGCTCTCCAAGCCTGGAGGACTAAGAGGCTGCACTTGTGGGCAAGTCCCTCCCCTCCGATCTGCACTGGCCATGGCTCTGCAGTCAGGTCCTCATGCTGTCTTGTATCTTCAATATCTTCAAACTGCCTTTCCCTTTTGGCTCTTTCCCTTCCCCATGGCATATCAAAGTCTCTCAAAACCCTAACAAGTGCAAATGGGAGCTTGCACACACACATCCTCCTTGCCTAGCTTTCTCCTTTGGGCACTGAGCCCTAAGACACAAGCCCATGCTATGGCTCTGTACCCTGAGTCTTCCTCAGCATCCAGACCACACATTCTCCAGTACCTCTAGACAATGTTCCCAAGTGTCAGGAAGGAAGATGCTTGGGGATCCAGGGTCCTCAGCTCACTGAGGTGACCTCTTCAGATTTGATACATGAATCGCCTCAGACTCTCCTTGTTTGTAAGAGGCCAGTGTCTCCTTAGGATTCCTTGCTTTGAACACTGATCTCAACTTTCTTTCTCCCCCACCCCACCCCCATTTCTCTGCCATATTCTGTTGGGGACACTTAGAGCCAGCCCTGGTCCTCCCCCCAGGTATCTTCACAGAGCTCCCCAGGTACCTAGCATTTGGCTCTAAAGCTCACTTGCGGCTCTTTCCACCACACCCGCTCACCCCTTCCTGAATCCCCAGTCTACCACGTTCACCATGTTCAGTCCAAAGCCATGAAGCACTTCAGCGGAGAGTCTCCTCTTGCTCATTCGCAATATGCAAAAACCAGTTCAGGAGCAACTTCTGCTCCTGTAGTTCATTCCTAAATATCTTAGAATGTGGCCTTTCCCAGCACTCTGCCTTTTTATTTCCATCAATGATGCTTAAGTGTATCAGACTCCATTCAGGGCTTTCTCAAAACCACTGACGATGTTTCTTCTGGAATTTTGTGACACTTCTGTGAGGCAGGAACAGTCAGTAGTGCTGTGTGGAGCTTTTAAAGCCTTCTGCTTCCAGGAAATAGATGGCCGTGCTTCTCATTCTTCAGAGGACAATATTTGAAGAAGAAAAAAAATCTAAAGATTATGAAGTAGTGAGAGAAAACAATCCTTTGTTCTTGGAATCAAAAGACTAGAAACAAAACGGGAGAGAAATTGTCACACGACGTGTGTGGGAAAGAACTGTGCTTCCTTAGAATAAAACACTTTCAACACTGAATAGCAAAGAAGCAAACAGTTCAACTAGAAAATCAGCAACAACCAGGCTGTGGGGCTGGCTTAGTGAGTAGTGTGTCTGATGGGTAAGTATGAGAGTTGAGGTCACCAGCCCTCACATAAAAGCTAGGCATGGCGATACACACCTGTAACCACAGTACTGTACAGGCAGAGGCGGGAGGATCCTGTGGGCTTGCTGGCTAGTCAGTCTAACTGAAATGGTGAACCTCAGGTTCAAGAGAGATGCTGTCACCAAAACTAACGTGGGTAGAGAGAGGGGGAAGATATGGAGTGTTGACTTCTGACCTCTACATGTGCACGCACAAATGAGCGTGCCCACACACAAGTATGCACACATGCTTATAGCACACAGGAGACAAAAAGAAGGAGAGGGTAGGAAGAAAATGTGCAAAAGCACAGAGAAACAGGTCCCTGAAGAGAATACCCAGTAGCAAATGAGCACATAGAAAGTGTTCACCGCCACTGTTAGAGCAATCAAGCTAAAACCACAGTGAGTGTCATATACGCCTTGCGCAAAGGCTAAATAAAGGCCAGCAACACCAAGTACCTGCTATGACGTCAAGAAATAGAATTGCCCAGGCATGGGGGATGGAAGGCAAACATTCAACTACCTACAAAGGTGTTTGATGTCTTCTTTCAAAATTAAGCATCGAACTACCATGTTACCTGGTGGTTACATGCCTGGTTATATGTCCCATGAACATTTCCATGAGGTCACAAGGGGAAAAGAGACAGAGATCTAGCAACACCCGGGACCTAGCACTCCTGCTTATCTGTAACTTGGATGAACTCTAAACCCACCTCATACTGAGAACCGGATCATAACAATTTATTACACGCACGCACTTATGCACCCATGTATCCAAGCATGTGTCAATTTTCCCAGTGTAGCAACATTCAATAAACCTCATTTTTTTTCTGCTTTCACTCTTAACTTGGCTTTTTAAATTATCTTATTGAGATGGTGTGCTGAGAAGCAGGCTGTGACCGAAAGTCTTTAATAGGACCTTACATAAGCTAAACTAGGGGAGGCTAAAGAGCATGGCATGTGCGCAGGGTGGGGACAGGTGTGCTGCCGAATCACCCAGCGAGGATGGATGCAGAGTGGGAACCTCACCACGAGGCAGGCAGAGTGGATGTGCCGAGGCACGTCCCAAATCCCTTTCTAACTGCAGATACCTGTGACCACGCACGTCCAACCTGTGGTTAGAATCCGCTCCAAATTCTGCAGAAGATCCCAGAGGCTGGAAGTCAAGGAGAGAGAGACCATATCCAAGGCCCAGCCCCTGTAATTACCGTGGGCACAGAGCCAGCAAGAGCAGCTCAGCAGTAGAATGCCTGCCAGGCCCACAGCTGAGTGGGTACCTACTGGAATTCGGTGCTCACCACTACAGAAAGGGCGGGGCAGAGGGACAAGAGCAGCATGTGTGGTCAGAACTAGGGACCAGTTCATTCAAGGGCACAGCTGACAGCAGTGTGGAGAGGCAGGAAAAGCTGGCTCTGAATTGAGCATCCAGGAATGGTCATGTTTATGAGCCTAGAAGCCACATTTGTTCTGGCTGGGGATTGTCAATCAGAAGGGAGGGAAGACAGAGTACCTCCCAGAAGACTGGGGGAAGCAAACAGGGGGATTGGGGCCGGAAGCAGGATGTAGAGCTGGCCTCAGTGTGATGATGCAGGTGTGAATCAGCCTGCTGAGGTCAGGGCCTGGCTAGACAGGTTCTGGTGGGCAGGGCTGACTTGAGGGAAGGGAAGGGAAGGAAGCGATTGCTTTACAAGAGAACATTCTAGGGGTGCTGGAAGAGGGTGGGCATTGGAGCAGTTGTTGGAAGTGAAGTCAAGCCTTGTTCTATTTGGAGTAGGACTCCTTCCTGTGTGATTGTCCTGGATCTGCCACCAGGAAAAGTCAACAGGATCAAGAAGTCTCTGCTCAGGGCTGGAGAGATAGCTAAAGGGTTAAGAGAACCGGAATTCAATTTCCGGCACCCACATGGCATCTCGCAACTTTTCTATGCCTTCAGTCCTAGAGGGCCTAGTGCCCTCTTCTGGCCTTCTTGGATACCGCATGCACAAGGTGCACACACATACAGGCAAAACTCTGATATGTGTAAAATAAATAAAAGAAAAACAATTAAAAACAAGGCTTAGCTCATTGGGGGCTTAAACAGAAAGTATTTCATGTGTTCGTGTGTGTGTGTGTGTGTGTGTGTGTGTGTGTGTGTGTGTGTATACACATAGAAGTCAGAGGGCCACCTAGGGTGTTGTCCCTTTCTGAGAGTCCCTTGCTGGCCTGGAGCTCATTGAATACGCTAAGCTGGCTGGCCAGCAGATTCAAGGATCTGCCAACCCCTTCTTCCTCGATGCTGAGATTACAAGTGCACACCACCATGACTTTTGACATGGATTATAGGGAGCAAACTCGGATCCTCGCTCTTGTTAGGTGAGCACTTTACAGACTGAGCCCTCCCCTCTGCCCCTAAACTGAAAGCATTTCTTTCTTTCCTTCCTTCTTCCTTTCTTTCTTTCTTTCTCCCTTCTGATTTCAGGGTGACAATTATCAGGCCTGACTTGGTGGACCCGGGATGCTTCATGCTCTCCTTAGTCACCTTTCTTGATCTTCTCGGCCTGAGGTGGCCCTGTGAACCTCTCCATCCCAGCCCTACCCCCTCGGGTCCTGCTAGCTATTCACGTATACATGCTTCCTGTGTCTCTTTGCTAGACTCCTGGAACACGCTTCCCTTCTGAGATCCTTCTCCCACACACTGGCTCAAGAGACCCTTGCTGTGTTCTCTGCTCCAGTCCAGACTTGCAAGCACTCAGCCCCAGCATGTGTCTCCCTCCTCAAGCGCAGCCTAGGTGTTCAGCCAGCTCTCTCCTTCTTCAGTCTCCCTCTACTGTGTCCACAGCAGCATCTGACTTGAAGAGACCATTGGATTCACATTTGCTAATGAGACCAAGGGAGAAGAGATTCATTCTCACACCTTACAATAAAGGGACCTGGGAGACAGGCACTTTACTTGGGGACTCTAGAATTGACAGTGTTCTGGATTCAAGGAGTGAGCCCACTATGGGAGTCTTAGTGAGACTGAGGCTGGCCTTTCAGGAGAGAAGTTCAGCCATGTAAATGCTGGTACCAGAATCCCCCAAGCTCAGAAGGTCCTGATAGAAGGAAGCCCCAGACAGTGCTGCAGCCTGGGGAGGAGAGTGGCCTGTGTCCTTGTGCCTCAGAAGGAGTCTTGGGTGTCACCTTGATCAACTTCCTGTTACCTGCCTACCTGTATAACTGCCTGGTCCTCCAGACTGGGCAGAGGTTCTCTTGAGTGCCATTTTAAGCTTTCTCCTCAAAAGCTCCTTTCGCTGAAATTAGCTGGAGGACTTTAACTGGCCAACAAGAACCCTGCACAAAACATCTAAGGCATTTGTTGATAAACAGAAATTTATGCTTACCCTTGAGGAAGATGTGTGTGTGTTTGTTTGTGTGTGTGTGTGTTTACAGAATGTATATCGTGGTTGGAGGTGCATGTGTATACAGTGTGTATGTGATATATGTGAGTGTGTGAGTATATAGTGTGTGTGTATGTGTAAATTTGTAAAGTTCATATTTACCTACAGACGTAGTCTAGATATATTTATTTATATATTCCATTAAAGTTAATTAATAGTAGAATAAAATTGGATATAAAATTTACAAACTATAAAAAAGGGTAAATAACAATTGGCCTTCACATCAATAGATAGCAAGAGGAGAAAGCAGACACATGCATGAGCAGAGGTGAAGAGATGCCGGCCAGCTGTGATGGGTGTGACTACACGCCCAGTGTGCAACAGAAAGGTCCTCAGAGTTCACAAGGTTGAATGCAGCACTATGTGACACTTGGGTAAAAGTTAGGTTGGGCCTATAAGGTACCTTCAAGGACCCTTCGGCAGGTGGAAATGAGTGGGGGCCGCATTCCTCCTGCTGGGACAAAAACAAGGTTGGACAGAAGGGACCAATCTGCCTCGGTGTTAGGGTGTGGCTCCAGCTGTGAGAGGCGGGAGGCTGTCACAGCAGCTTCCTGACTTTGGGTAGCAGGTTCATTCCCTCCAATGCAGAACAGATGCCCATCTCCTCCAGCCTCTTCCATGCTCGTCAGTCCAATCCTGTGCTAAATCCCTCTCCACTTGAGATTCGCTGGGTGCTTTCCATAGAGAAAACAGAAAATAAAGTGATGTCCCAAAACTGTTCTTTAAAGAGAGACACAAGGGTTGGAGAGATGGCTAAAGAGATGAAATGCTTGCCTACAGAGCACTGGGACCTCAATCTGATCCCTAGAACCACATCCAAAAGGGTTGATTTGTTGGTGCACAGTGGCAGCCCAACGCTGGGGATGTGGAGGCAGGAAGGCTCCTGGGGCTCACTGGGACGTGGAGGCAGGAAGATTCCTGGGGCTCACTGGCTAGCTGTCTTAGACTGTTTGCAACATTTCAGACCAGTGAGAGACCCTGTCTCAAAAAGAAAAAATGAGTGGCACTCAAGGAACCCTTCCTGAGGTTGACAGGCATATACATGTGTGCACACACATATAGGCAGGCACACCAGCACACACACACACACACACACACACACACACACACACACGCATGCACGCACGCGCACACACACACACACACACACCACAATAACAATACAATACAAAGTAAAATATTTGTAAAAGAACCCAAGAAGAAATGGATGAACCCATTGTAAACAAAAGAGCTGTGAAACAGCTTCCTAAGGAACACACCTAACTCACATTCCTTTAAAACGACTTTGGATCGCCAAGCATAGATGAGCATACTTTTGATCCCAGCACTTGGGAGGGAGAGGCACTTGATCTCAGTAAGTCTGAGGCCTGGTCTACATAGAGAGTTCCAAGACAATTAGAGCTACTTAGTGAGACCTTGTCTGAAAAATAAAAAGACTTTGAATCATTTATAAACAAATATTTAAAACATGAAGCCATAAACCAAATATCAGTGAAATCTTAATTGTAAATTCCCTTTCACCATCACCCAGCAACACAAAGAATCAGTGAGAAAATTTTAAATAGTAGAATTTTAATGCCAGGAAGTTGGGCAATATCCTTCAGTATAATTCTTAGGTAAGAAAGGAAGTGGGAACTGTGATTAGATGCTATTTCAAAAATAACAATAATAACAACGCACTGGGTGACAGAGCCACCCTCAGAGGAAAAATTGCACTCTGAGATATAGTGTTATTTTAAAGGAAAAATAGAAATGAGCTAATTATCTCAAAAAGAAACTTTTTAGATATAAAAAAGGTAAGATAAAGTTGCTAAGAAGCATTAGTCCAACAAAACTAAAAGCTGATTGATTCTTTTTTTTAAAAAGCAGAAATACCATTAATAATGCCATCTAAATTTTTTTTATAAATAAACAAAATAAAACAGTAGGATCAATTACAGCCCCTTACAGTCTAGACTCAGCTAGGGCTATACTTAGACAGAATGCTTCTCTGGTGTGCAGGAGACCCTGGATCCATTCCCAGCACCTATGAGTGGATTATAGGGATGAACTCTTATAGTCCCAGTGTTATGGAAGTAGATCCAGGAGAAGAAGTTCACTGTCATTCTTGGCTACATGGGAAGTTCTTGGCTACCTGAGACCCTGTCTCAAAAACAGAATCAAAACAAAAAACATACAGACGGAGGTAGGGAGGATCTGCATTCCTGTATTTGAGGATTTTGGTGAGATGAGCTGATTTTAAAAGAACTGGTAAGTTATCAAACCAAATTCAGTAGGCAGCAAAACACCTAACCCAGACCTTTAAGGGTGCCATAAAGATAAAGAAAACTTCCTTCCTCCATGTGCGGTGTGGGGTGTGGGGTGCCACTTGGGCAGCAGGCAGAGCTCTCTATTCTTTCTCTTCTTACAGTCACTGCTGAGGCTTCTGCTTAGCCCTGGAGCAGCCTCAGTGGTACCCACTGGCACAACTAGCTTTTCCTACACCCAGGACTGCTGTAGCACTCTTTATAAATGCATATTCATAAGCTAAAAAGATAAAATAAAAATAATCTCAAAGAACATAAAAATAGAAATCTTTTTCACAATGCCTAGACAATGGAGGCAGGAAGATCAAGGGTTATCGGTCAGCCTGGGCTACCTAGTGAGTTCATAGCCTGTCTAGGCTACTTGAGACCTCTGAAGAAAGAAAGGAAGAAAGGAAGAAAGAAAGAAAGAGAGAAAGAGGAAGAAAGGAAGAAGAAAGAAAGAAAGAGAGAGAGAGAGAAAGAAGAAAGAGAGAGAGAAAGAGAAAGAAAGAGGGAAACTTTAGTGATGTTTGATACACACACACACACACACACACACACACACACCACATAGTGCATATTTTGAGGTCTTATTCCAGAATGTGACTCAGGTTCACAATGAATAGCCATTAGAATTTTTACAAAAGTACTTCAGAAAAATGACAAAAAGACATGGAGCAATCTTCTTTAAGATCTGTTTTATTTGTGTGTACTGAGGTATGAGCACCTGCTAACAGGTGCCTGTGGAGCTCCTAGGACTGGAGAAATGGCTCAGCATATACCAGCACTTATCCTATAAAGGACCTGTGTTTCAACAGAACCCAACACACAACTCACAATTGCCTATAATTTGCATTTCAAGGGAGCAGACACCCTCTTCTGACCCCTTTGGGTACCTATGTGTATGCATACACACATGAATACATGTAAGTAAATCTTTAAAATGTTTTTAAAAGGGTTTACAATGACCACAACTGCAGGAATAGACACACATTTATAAACTTCTCTGAACAAGCCCAATTTGCTCTGTCACATAAAAGTACCCTGTGTGGTGGTTTGAATGAGAAATGTCCCCCATAGGCTCAGGCATTTGAACACCTGGGCCCCAGCTGGTTGTCATGATTCATCATGGTTCATATGGTGCAACCTCGCTGGAGGATGTACATCACTGGAAGTGGGATTTGACGTATGCAGCCTCATCCCACTTTCGGTTCACTCTCTTTGCTTGATGCTTAGGGATGACGAGGTGAGCTTTCAGCTTCCTGCTCTGGAGGTCATGTCCAACTGCTGCCATGCCTCCTGCCATGATGTCCCTTACCCTCTGGAACCTTAGCCTAAACTCTTCCTTCCATAAGTTGCTTCTTGTCATGGTATCTTATCAAAGCCACAGAGAAGAAAACTAAGACAATTTTAATAAAATAGTACATATCAGGATGCAGATGATGCATGCCACTAGCTGAGATAACTCAGGAGCAGCATAGGCCAAGGCCACAGACTGAGGAAAAAGAAATCGAGGTCTAAGGACAAATGAAAAATTACATAAGATTTTACTAAGTGATAAAGGTAACCCTTGAAACTAATTAAAGGAAGAATTAGATTTCAGACTGTGGGTACAGCTCGATTTGTAGAGTGCTTTCCTAGTGTACACGAAGCCCTGGTTTAATCCCCAGCACATCATAAATTGGATGTAGTAGTGCATGTCTGTAATCCCAGTGCTTGGGAGATGGAGGCAGGACGATCAGGAGTTCAGGGTCATCATGGTCTGAATATTCAGTTCAAAGGCATCCAAGGCTACTTGTCTCAAACCAACCAACCAAACAACAAAATAAGTTTTCAATATTTAATTCATAGGATAACCCTTGCGGGGGGGGGCGGGACCCAAAGATATACTTCATATAATAAACCAGTATCAACACAATGTAGAAACGAGCAATGGAGCTGGTGAGGTGGCTTTTGTCACCAAGTCTGGCAACATGAATTTGATGCCTAGGACCCACATGGTGGAAGGAGAGACCTAAATTGTCTTCTCATCTCTAAGTGTGTGCTATGGAGAATGACACACACACCACACCTCCGGCTGTGGACGTTCTAAGGACTCACCCTAAACTGTAGGGTTGCAGTACAGAAGTATCCTTGGACTGAGATTCTGTCTCAAAAACAAAAAGAGAGAAGGATATTTGTATATTTTAAAACAGAAACCTTATATTTAGGGTGGGACATTTCTGTTTGAAGTATGTAAGAAACATTGGTCTCAACAATTCCATTGTCAATAGGAGAGACTTAAGAGAAGCTACCGGCTGGGAGTGTGGTCTGTGTTCGCCAAGCAAGTGTGATGCTCTGGGCTCAAGCCCTAGAATTACCAAGGGGGTAATAAACAATAAATAGAAACAACCTAAATCTACAATAAGAACTGATTAACCACATTAATATAAATTTGCGTATTAATGTATAGCGCATTAATTATATATACTAATGTATAACACATTAACTACCATATAAATGGGGTTGAGGTAATATGTTAATTTCATATCATCTACACATTGTACACTGCCATCCTACATGACGGTGATAGACACATTTTTGAAGTATGCTTAGTGACTTAGAAAGACCAGGGGCTATTGCTAAATTAGGTTATCAACACTTTTCTTTCCTTTTAATGTTTTAGAAAAATACTACAACTTTAGTATAAAGGATTTGTAAAGAAAAGACAGCACACATTGAAACTAACCAGATTCAAAAGTTATTTTTGTTTTTTTCCAAAACAATATATTTCAATGCGATTGCAAATAAAGACTGGAGAGACTTATAGCAACCAAGTACAACACATATCATAAATGGTTTATACTGACAATGGCTGTCACTGGTGTGTGGACCACACTTCATTTTATTATCTTTTGTTGCTTTTGGCCTTGTCTAAGTTTCATACAGGCAGTGTGACACTTATAATTAAAAACAACATCATAGATGCTAAACAAATAAGCCTCAAAACACCACTGTAATGTTGCACCCACGAAATGTCTCGAATTTTTTTCTGTTGGCCTTGTGAAGTGGCTGCAAGCAGAAGAGGTGATAGGAAACCCAGTGAACAGTTATTATGTGCACATTAATTACTGTTATCAAGGAGGAGCAATTGTAGTCTGCCACTGAGTTTCTGTTATTCTTCTTCCAGAGTCTTTGGGAGTCTGACCTTGGGCCCCTTGATCAGCAGATCTCTCACAGAATCCCACAAACACCCCATCCTGTGTTGTGGCAGGGCCATCGGGGTTTCTAGATGGGCACAGGGACTTGACACATCCTAAAGGCAGAAACTGGAATAGGCAGAGCGTCCTCTGGAGGCCTGCCCCCTGCTCAGTGCAGAGACCTGGGTGCTGTCCCTGGTGGATCCCACAGCGTGAACCTGGGCCACTGTCACCAGAAGTCAAAAGTCTTTCCTAACATGTTCTAAGCCCATCCAGGCTGGCCAGAAGTGGGCTCTGTGTCTATAACAGCTGTCAGCTGCTCCCACAATCACCAAATCAACAGATTTATCATAGCACAATGTATCTGCCATCATGATTATTAATCATTTTTAGTAATTTTAATAGATCTACAATGCATAACCATAATCTAATTTAAAACATTCTTCTCACTCCCAAAGGATCCTTCCATCACCCAGCACCACCCAGCTATCTTCCCCCATCTATTCCTTCTGTCCCCTACTGTAGAGCTACAGCTACAGAGAGAGAGACAGAGAGACAGAAAGAGACAGAGAGAGAGAGACTGAGAGAGAGACAGAGAGACAGAGACAGAGAGAGAAGAGAGGGAGAGACAGAGAGAGACAGAGACAGAGAGAAAGAATGAGAGAGACAGAGAAACAGAGAGAGACAGAAGGAGAGACAGAGACAGAGAGAAGAGAGAGAGATAGAGAGACAGACAGAAAAAAGAGAGACAGAGACAGAGAGAGAGGGAGAGAGAGAGACAGAGAGAAGAGAGAGAGACAGAGAGACAGAGACAGACAGAAAGACAGAGAAAGGGAGAGAGACTGAGAGACAGATAGAGACAGAGACTGAAACAGAGAGAGAGAGCGAGGGAAATACTGAGAGACAGAGACAGAGACACAGAGACAGAGACAGAAACACAGAGATGGAGAGAGAGGTTGTGTTTGTGGGTAGGGTGTACCTGGATGTGGGTATAGGTGCACATGTACAATCACACACATATGAATGTATGAAAATTTAAGTGGTGGCCAGTGTCAACACTGGGTGTCTTCCTTAGTCACAATCCACTTTGTTTTCTGAGACAGAATCTCTCACAAAGCCTGGATCCCCCGTGTCGTTGCTTCCCTGATACTGAAGTTACTGCTCACACTCACCATGCCTGAGTTCCTTTGTTGTTTTTGTCTTTTCCCATGAGGATTTCCCAGGAAATTGTACAGAGGTCCCTATTCTCGCTCTGAGTCACCAAGACTGAACTGTCTCACCAGCCCTTGTGACCATTTTTGACCATAGCTTTCACTGTTCCAACATTCCTCTCCTTCCATCAGGACCAAACTCGAAACACCCAATGGAAAGATGGAAAGACGTTGAGGCTGAAGGCCAGGTGGCTGCCACCCCACCCCACCCCACCCCAAGAAGTCAATGCACTGGGGCTCCATCCTCAGACACCCTTACAAGAGACTTGAGCACAGCATCTCACATGTGACAGCTCAATTTTCCAGAGATCATCAAAGCCCAAAGGAGGACAGGACCCAGGATCCATCTTTAAACACAGATGATAGTTTTGGGCTTTGTTTGTTTGTGTGCGTGTGTTTTAGCAAACCCCCTGTCTCACATTCTATCACTGTAATCATAGATGATTTGATGAATCTGTAGAACCTCAGGTCCAGGTCACACTGAGCCAGCAGGGAGCTGTGTGGCTCAGACAGAAGGCCATAGTGCAGTATTTAGAGTCTAAGGAAATCTTCCTAGTTTGTGTCCAGGACATTTAGAGATTCAGTGGAGGCAGGAAGAATCCTATAGGCGCACAGCCTGTGGCTTGAGTTCTGAAACTAAGGTGCGTACTCTGGCCAACACACCCCAGTTGTTGCCTCAGGGCAGGTGACTTGTGATAGCTTGTGAAGTGTTGGCTTAAAGAATAAAGGGAGCAGGAGATAGGCAGGGAGACCAGAAACAGCCCGAGACCGGATTTCACGGTTCATCTCCAAGGATAGAACTTTAAACACTGAGAACACATATGTAGCATGCTCATTAGCCATGTGGTTTTACAAATCCAGCCAGCTCATCTTGTTCCCAGACTCATACATTTAATGTCAATGTCACTAAGCAAATCCGTCATTAGCCACTGCCACCTTCAACCCGCATGCCTCCCCATGGAGTCTGATTCTGGTTTGAAACTGTCATTCCACAAATAATTGTGTCAAAACTGGTCCAAGAAGTTTCTGGGTCTCATACAGTTCTGGCTTATTGAAAGATTTTGCCCAACACTCCCAAACAGACTCAAGAGCAAAACAAAACAAGACAAAGGAAAACAAAAGAAAATGTGCCATTCATTGCTTGGCTACCTTCTGGTGCCACCTCTGACCCTGGGGGTGTCAGGTGCCCGTAGCTAGTATAGATGCTTCCGCACCAAAGGAGTAACAGTGCCCATACCCTAAGCTGGGCACAGAAGGACAGGTGCAGCATGGCCTTGCCTGTCCTATGTCCTATGAAGGTATGGGGGAAGCATGTGGCTTTCTCAACTGTTCTAGCTGAACACATAGCCACAGCTTAGAGGTTTGTGGTACCTTGCCATTAGCTATGTTCATTCCAGCCTAGACGAACTCAAAAGCAGTTGTTTGTTTCTGGTAAGTTCGTGTCACCTCCAGAAGTCCTGAGGTTGCTACTTTCTTCATTGACACCAGTGGGCCACTCAGAACATACCAGAAGATGGCCACTACCAGCAACAAAATAAAATGCTCAGGAGAGAATGAGAAGGGGGCGCTCAGAGACAGTTGAGCAGAGCAGGGCAGAATAGCCAGGCAGTGGACGGTAACCTCAGCTCTTGGGAGACAGAGGGAAGGAGGACTGTTCAAGTTTGAGGCTAGCTTGGACTAAAGGGTAAGACCCGTCCTCGTTCAAAACAAAACAAAACAGCAAACAATAACAAGAGCAAAAGAAAACAAAAACAAAAACGGGCAGAACCAGGGGAAGCTCTCAGCTCTCGCAGAGTAAAGGAACCCAAGGTATGCTCTTAGTCCAGAGAGAAAGCTAGCTGCCAGAGCTTCCAGAGAAACCTCTTAGGAACATGACCTAAAGAAGAAGTAAAACCGGCCAATGGGTACGCCGGGGGGAGGGGGGGCTCATCAACCCCACGGTTTCTCAATCATGTTATTTATTTGGGATTTTTCCCTCTCCCTCCCCGCTCCAGCAAATTAAATCTGGCCGCAAAGAACAGCGGTAGGAATGTGGGAAGTGGTTGCATTCCTGAGTCTCAGGTGCCCATTTCATCACCTCAGCTGCCAAGCTGCCATCTGGGTCGCTCTAAATTACAAGCTACTGTTGTGTTCCGGAAACCTGAGTATCTGCCTTAGTTCCCCCTGCAGGCTCTCTGGCCAGAGAGCTCGGCACCACTCGGACATCCATCACTACTACCACAGGCTGTGGGAGGGGCCTGGCCCTGACCTTGGCCCTTTTTTTTTGGTGATTTTTTTTTTTTCTTAAAAAGGAAAGCAAAACAAAATCCTAGTATAGGTGGATACTATTAAAAACCTCCCCAGCTTGCTTCTCTGATGAGTCCACATCCTGTAGCAAGGGCTACAGTCTTTAAGACACACTAGAGCATGCTGGTTTGGGGGGTGTTTTTCAGTTTCAGTTGCATCAGTGTGACTCTGGCAGTGCACTAATTCCTTGCAGTTACTGGACACCAAGGTGTTTCCAGATTAGGTTGTAGGTGTGCATGAGAATGAGTGTGTGTGTGTGTGTGTGTGTGTGTGCGTACACCCATGTGCACAGGTTTAACTGTGTACATATGGGTACAGGTGTGTCTACATATGTATGTGTATATATGCATTTGCTTTGTTATTGACTGTGTATATGTGTGTGACCACTCACATCAAATAGTTTACAATGACCTAATTCCAGCTCCAGGAGGTCCAATGCCCTCTTCTGACCTCTGTGGGCACTGACTTAGGTGCACATACTCACGACAAACACACACACACACACACACACACACACACAAATTAAAAATTAAATTAATCTTTTTTTAAAAAAATTATTTTATTTATTTTATGTGTATGAGTACATTGTAGCTGTACAGATGGCGGTGAGCCATAATATGTGGCTGCTGGGAATTGAACTCAGGACCTCTGCCAGCTCCGGCCCTGCTCGCTCTGGCCCCACTCGCTCCAGCATAATTCACTGTAGCTGTCTTCAGACACACAAGAAGAGGGCGTCAGATCTCATTACAGGTGGTTGTGAGCCACCATGTGGTTGCTGGGATCTGAACTCTGGACCTTCGGAAGAGGAGTCAGTGCTCTTACCCACTGAGCCATCTAGCCAGCCCTAAATTAATCTTTTAAAACATTATAGTGCAATAGCCAATAGAAGTGAGTTGTACCTGATCCCCTGACCTCCATCATCTGGCTCAACAGCTCTCCCTGCCTTCACCAGAGGCCTTTTGGGGCCACAGGAGCATACCGCTTAGACCCCTCCCAGCCTATCCCCTGCCTTTGGGTTCCACCTAGGGCCCAGCCAGCAGAGGTGAGCAGCATCCTGTTCCTTGAGTTCCTTTGTCAGGCTCTACCTGTCTCCTGCTGGCATCAGAAACACCCAGATAACACCAAGGTCAACCAGATGGCTAAAGAACAGCATAAAATCACAATCAACAAGAGCCAAGGTAATATGGTGCCACCAGAGCCCAACTATCTGCTATAGCAAGCCCTGGATATCCTAACACAGCCAAAGCACAAGAAGATGACCTTAAATCCAATTTTAAAAGGATGATAGAGGCCTTTAAAGAGGAAATGAATAAAGTCCTTAAAGAAATACAGGAAAATACAATCAAACAGGTGAAGGAAATTAATAAAACTGTCCAAGAACTGAAAATGAAAATGGAAGCAATAAATAAGACACAAACTGAGGGGATCCTGGGGATGGAAAACCTGGGGAAGAGAACAGGAGATACATGCAAGCATCACCCACCAGAGGACAAGAGGCAGAAGAGAAATTCTCAGGTGTAGAAGATACCATTGAAGAAACTGATACATCAATCAAAGACAAGGCTAAATCTAAAACGTTCCTGACACCAACATCCAAGAAATCTGAGACACTACCAAAAGAACAAGCCTAAAAATAGGAATAGAGGAGGAGAAGATTCCCAGCTAAAAGGGCCAGAAAATATTTTCAACAAAATCATAGAAGAAAATTTCCCCAACTTAAAGAAAGATGTGCCTATATACATACAAGAAGCATACAGAACACCAAATAGATTGGACCAGGAAAGAAAATCCTCCTGCCACACAATAATCAAAACACTAAATATATATAATAAAGAAAGGCTATTAAAAGTTGCCGGGGAATAAGGTGAAGTAGTGTATACAGGCAGACCTATCAGAATTACACCCAACTTCTCAACAGAGACTCTAAAAGACAGAAAGGCCTGGGCAGATGTCTTGCAGACTCTAGGAGATCCCAGATGTTAGCCCAGACTACTGAGTTTTATTATTTCCTGCCATCTACTCCTCTTGGGTGTACTTGTTTCTTTTTGCTCTAGAGTAGATGGCAGGAAATAATAAAACTCAGGGTTGAAATCAATAAATTAGAAACAAATAGAATAATACAAAGAGTCAATGAAACCAAAAGCTGGTTCTTTGAGAAAATCAACAAGATAAACAAACCCTTAGCCAAACTAAAAGGCAGAGAGACATTATCCAAATCAACAAAATCAGAAATGACATAACAATAGACAGAGGAAATCTAAAGAATCATTAGCCCTTACTTTAAAAGCCTATTCTCTACAAAATTGATAGATACCATTTACCAAAGCTAAATCAAAATCAGGTAAACAATTTAAATAGCCCTGTAACCTCTCAGGAAATATAAGCAGTCATTAGAAGTTTCCCAGCTGCCCCTGCCCAAAGCCCAGAGCACAGAATTCTACCAGACTTTCAAAGAAGAACTACTACCAATACTCCTCAAATAGTTCTACAAAATAGAAACAGAAGAAACACTGCCAAACTCATTCTAAGAGGTCACAGTCACCCTGATATCTAAACCACACAAAGGCTCAACAAGGAAAAAGAATTTCAGATCAATTTCTCTTGTGAACATTTATGCAAAAATACTCAATAAAATATTCACAAACTGAATTCAGGAACACATCAAAAACATCATACACCATGATCAAATAGATTTCATCCCAGGGATGCAGGAATGATTCATTATATGGAAATCCATCAATATAATCCACCATATAAACAAACTAAAAATAATATTGCATGATCATCTCATTAGATGCTGAAAAAGCCTTTGACAAATTCCAACACCTCTTCATGTTAAAAGTGTTGGAGAGATCAGGGATATAATGTGCATACTTAAACACAATAAAGACAATATACAGCAAGCCAATTGCCAACATCAAATTAAATGGAGAGAATCTTGAAGCAATTCCACTAAAATCAGGAACAAGACAAGGCTGCCCACTCTCTCCCTATCTATTCAATATAGTACTTGAAGTTTTAGCTAGAGCAAATAGACAACTAAAGGAGATCAAGGGGATACAAATTGGAAAGGAAGAAGTCAAAGTATCACTATTGTCAGATGATATGATCTTATACTTAAGTGATCCCATAAGTTCTGCCAGAGAACAGCTGATAAACACTTTCAGCAAAGTGGCTGGATACAAAATTAACTAAACAAACAAACAAACAAAAACAGTAGTCCTCCTTTATGCAAATGATAAACAGTCTGAGAAAGAAATGAAGGAAACAACACCCTTTACAACATTCATAAATAATATAAAATACCTTGGTGTAACTCACCCAGCAAGTGAAAAACCTGTATGAACCTCAAGTCTCTGGAGAAAGAAATTGAGGAAGAAATCAGAAGATGGAAAGATCTCTCATGCTCATGGATAAACAGAAAAAAATGATCATCTTACCAAAAGCAATCTACAGATTAAATTCAATTACCATCAAAATTCCAACACAATTCTTTACAGCAATTCTTGAAAGAGCAATTCTCAATTTCATATGGAAGGACAAAAAACCCAGGATAACTAAAACAATCCTGTACAATAAAACAACTTCTGGAGGTTATCAGTATTGCTGACTTCAAGCTGTACTACAGAGCAATAGTAATAAAAACACAAGGTATTGGCATAAAAACAGACAGGTTGGTCAATGAAATAGAATCAAAGACCCAGAAATAAACCCACACACCTGTGGACACTTGATTTTTGACAAAGAAGCCAAAACATTGCAGAGGAAAAAAAGAAAGCATCTTCAACAAATGGTGCTGCTCTAATTGAATGTCTGCATGTAGAATAATGCAAATAGATCTATATTTATTACGCTGCACAAAACTCAAGCCCAAGTGGATCAAAGACTTTAACATAAAACTGGATACACTAAATCTAATAGAAGAGGAAGTGGGGAGCTGCCTTGAACACATTGGCACAGGAGACAAATTCCTGAATAGAACACCAATATCTTAGGCACCAAGAACAGCAATTAATAAATGGGATCTCGTTACACATAAAGGCTTCTGCAAGGCTAATGACATAGTCACTAGGACAAAGAGCAGCCTAAGAATGGGAAAATATCATCACCAACACTACATTCAACTGAGGAGTAATAAAGAACTCAAGAAATTAGACACCAACAGACTAAATAACCCAATTTAAAAAATGGGGGACAGAGCTAAACAGAATTCTCAACAGAGGAATCTCTAATGGCAGAGACACACTTAAAGAAGTGTTCAACATCCTGAGTCATCAGAGAAATGCAAATGCAAATGACTCTGAGATTCCGTTTTACATCTGTCAGAATGCAAAGATCAAAAGCTCGGGTGACAGCACGTGCTGACAAGGATGTAGAGCAAGGGAAACACTCCTCCATTGAAGTACAACCACTTTGGAAATCAATTTAGCCATTTCTCAGAAATTTGAGAATAGTTCTACCTCAAGACACTCTGTACCACTCCTAGGCATGTACCCAAAGGATGCCACAAGGACACTTGCTTAACTATGTTCATAGCAACTTTATTCATAATTATCAGAAACTGGAAACAATTTAGGCATCCTTCAACTGAAGAATTAAAGAAAATGTGGTACATCTACACAATGGAATACTACTCAGCTATTAAAAACAAAGACATGATGAAATGTTGAGGCAAATAGATTACAATTTCAGGTTTACCTCCTGAGTGAGGTAAGCCAGACCCAGAAAGGCATGTATGGTATGTACCCACTTATAAGTGAACATTAGCCATAAAGGACAGGATAACCATGCTACAATCCACAGATCCAAAGAAACTAAGTAATAATAAGGATATGTGAACCTCACCCAGAAGCAGAAATAAAGTAGACATCAGAGATGGATGGAGAGGGGAAACTGGTTGAGAGAGGGGCTAAGAAGGGGAACAGGGATGGGGATCAGGTGTGAGGAGGTGGGACAAAAGTAGACGTCGAGAGAGAACAGAAATCAAGGTGGGGGGGTATCTCTGGGACTAGCCTGAGACCTGAGACAGGAGGCTCCAGGTAGTCTATGGGGATGACCCCAGTTGAGACTCCTTGCAGTAGGGGATATGGAAATTGAAGCGGCCACCTCCTGTAGCCAGAGGATGTGGAGACAGCGAGCATCAATCCACTCACAAAAACTTGGACCCAAAATTCATTCTGCCTACAAGATGTGCAGGGATAAAGATGGAGCAGAGCTTGAGGGAATGGCCCAACTCAGATTCATGCCATGGTAGACAGCTAACCCCTGACACTATTAATGATATTCTGCTGTGCTTGCAGACAGGGGCCTAGTATAACTGTCCCCTGAGAGGCTTCATTCAGCAGTGGATAGAAGCAGATGCTAAGAATTACAGCCAGACATCAGGTGGAGTCCTAGGAGTCTTAATGGATGAGTAGGGGATAGGATTGAGCAGACTGGAGGGGTCAAGGACAGCACAAGAAGGCATATAGAATCAAGTAACTTGGGCCCATCCGGGTTCACCAACCAAAGAGCATGCAGGGGCTGGATTTAGGCCTCCTACACATTTGTAGCTGATGTGCATCTTGGTTTTCATGTGGGTCCCCTAACAATTGGAACGGGGGACTGTCTCTGATTCTGTTGCCTGCCGTTGGATCCCCTTCCTCTAGCTGGATTGACTGGTTTGGACTGACTGGTTTGGCCTCAGTGTGAGAGGAAGTGCTTAGTCCTACTGGGACTAATGTGGTTTCCCCTTCTCAGAGAAGGGGAGCATTGAGAAATATGGAAAAGGACTTGTGAGGGTGGGGCTGGGAGGAGAGAATGGGGGTTCATCCGGGATGTAAAGTGAGTAAATTAATTAATGAATAAAAATTATTGTGCTATATGAATATGAGCCTAGCTCTTGATGAAATGACAGGTGCACTTCAGCCCTGTCCTTTGAGGGTCTCACAGTCACATGGCCAATTTGACTTCACTTAAATTGTGTCCGTCCCTGTGACCTCACTGTGTCTACTTCCCTTCTATTTATTTACAATGGTGCTGGGGTGGAACCAGGGCCTCCTGCCAGCAGGCTAGGCAGGCGCTCTGCCTCTGGAACCCCTCCTCATTTAAGGATACAATGTGTTAGTGTCCAAAGGCAAAGAGAAATATGCTGATTTGAAGTCTACATTGTCAAAAAGGTAACCTTAGCTTGTAACAGTTGCTTAGCTTTTAGATACAACGTTTTCATTTCTATTATGCTTTGTTTTCAGAGAGGAAAATTGTATCACTGATGTCATCTAGAATTGTTTATGAAAATAATAACTAAAAGTCAGTGGAGGCCGTGGGAGACCTGCCTGTTGTTTCAGAACTCGGGAGGCTGAGGCAGGAAAATCAAGAATGCTAGGCCAGCCTGAGTTACTTTGGAAAACCCTGGTTTGGGTTTTACCTTGATTTTGGCTTTGGATTTGTTTGCTTGTTGGTGTAAAAAAGGCAGCAGGCACAGTAGAGTAGTCTCACCTCTGTAGCCCTGTGATAAAAGTAGAGGCAGGAGGATTATGGGTTCAAATCCAGGCTAGGTTGGGCGACATAAAACCCTGTCTCAAAAAGAATTAAAATATTAAGGAATTTTTTTTTTTTTTTTTTTGGTTTTTCGAGACAGGGTTTCTCTGTGTAGCCCTGGCTGTCCTGGAACTCACTCCGTAGACCAGGCTGGCCTCAAACTCAGAAATCCCCCTGCCTCTGCCTCCCAAGTGCTGGGATTAAAGGCGTGCGCCACCACTGCCCTGCTCAAGGAGATACATTTTTAAAAGGAGCTGTTTTTTTAAATGACAGTGGATTTTTATTCCATTATCTGGGTTTTAAAGTCTATATAGGAGCTATTCACCTTTCACCCAGCTGAAACTTGTATAGGTAGAAAATTGGATTACATTTTTTTCATTTTGTTATTTTATTTTATTTTTGATGCAGGACCTCATTATATAGTCCTGCCTGGCCTAGAGCTCACTATGTAAACAAGACTGTCCTCAAACTCACAGAGATCTGCTTGCCTCTGCCTCCCTATGCTAGGACTAAAGGTGTAAGCGACCAGGCCCAGCTGATCATACACTTTAAATTGATCATTTTTTCTCTGACTTTCTAACCCAGGCATCTATTTTCTAAATATTACACCAATTAAAATATTCAGGAAGTGAAAGGAATGAGCTGTGAAGTTCTAGTTTGGATGCAGCACCCCCCATTAAAAATTATATTGACAGTTGATTCACTGCTAAATCAATATTAGCAGTTGGTTTGTTTATATATAGTCCATTATACAAATAAAGAAGCTCTGACTCCCCATTTATGAGATTAATCAAAAGTCTATGTCCACTTTGGGTTTTTTTATTATTTAAAAATATTTATAAGTACGTGTGCATGTGTGTGTTTGTATGTGTCGGTACACAAGCATTCAGGTGTCCACAGAGTCTAAACGAATGCACTGGATCTCATGAAGCTGGAGTTTCAGGTTGTTGTGAACCTCCCGGTGCTGATGCGATACTTAGGTTTTCTAAACAACAATGCCTTCTTTGCCACTCTGCCATTGGTCCACCCCCACATATATTGGACTTCTGGGGAATTACTTTTGCTATCTGAGAGTATCATTCTTCTTTGCTTTGACCTAATATAATTTTAAAATGTCTATAATCAAGAATAGAACTATTTGAGATCCTATTTGTTTGTATGTTTGTTTGCTTGTTTCTGATCGAGTTTCACATAGCCTGGGCTGTTCTTGAACTGTAGCAGAAGAACGTGAATTTCCAATCCTCTGGAATCCTGGGATCGCAGGATTGCGCTGGATGCAAGGCCTGTGGCATTGGTTGGTTGGTGCTTGTACATCATGCCATGTTTGCTTTCAGGGTTCTGCCAGCTTTGAGAAGTACAGGACAATATTCCAATTTTTCTTGTTTGAAGACAATTTAAACAGTAACAGAGGAATGTCCTGACAGACTTCAGTTACGTTGCAGTTAGGGTATGTGGGTTTTCCTTCCTTTTAGAACTCGTTTGTGTTGTTGTTGTTGTTCTTGTTCTTGTTGCTGCTGCTGCTGGATTATTTCCTTGCTCTGACACTTCTGTGTCTCAGGTTGTGGTGGTGTCATAGTTTTTCCAGTTATAGTTGATGAAAATGCCATATACAGCTTTTTACTTCCGGTTTGAATGGGCTCAGCTGTTAAGTGGGAGGAGGTGCAACTTATTTGGTCTCACTCAACCTTCACATGTTTTAGGAATGGACTCAGACTCCATCTATGCAAATCCCATATGTGTCAGGACTTACAGGACTTACCTCCTTGGCTCACCATCTGGCTTTTGACATCCACACACATTGCTGTGTGTGGCTTTAATCCGTTTGTTTTCACTGTGGTTTGCTGATTCCATGAATATGCTTTAACTCACCACCTTCCCTCTAATGACAGTTTAGTGCTTTAGCCCGTGAAGGGTGCTGTGGCAAATGTTCACTGCACTCAGGCTATGTAAGCAGAGGCTGGAGTGCAGGCTCATAAAACCTCACGTTCACGTTTGCTGGGTAACCACAGCAGTTCTGCAGTGTAGCTGAGCCTCCCCATCTTGTCCATGAGTATTCCCTCTGTCTAGCATTCCCTAGAACAAACAAATCACCAAACTCCAGCAGCTTGGTCCAAAGCAAGGGTCTAAATGTGATGGTCCTGGTTTATAGTGGGACTCAGAAAAGGCTGGGCTGCATAGGCATTCCCAGATCAGGGTGGATGCAACCTGTTGGCTTCTAAGTTCGCCTTGAATGTCAATATCCAGCTTGACAGGAGGGTATAAGGACTTTTAAACTACACTAGCCTAGAGACTGCCTGTGATTTCAGTGAGAACTAGGAGCAGAGAGATGGCTCAGCAAGCAGAGGTGCTTGCAGCTGAGACTGACAACCCGAGTTTGAACCCTGGAGCCCACAGTTGTCCTCCGATCTCCGCAGAGGGGCTGTGGCACACCACACACACACACACACACACACACACACACACACACACACACCACACACCACACACCACACTGAACAAATGACATCAACACTGAGAATTGGTGCCTACCCAGGAGACAGGGGACACTGGCAGATGTGGTTCCCAGCAGGGAGCCTGGCTCCCGCCCACAGCTCTGCCACTCCGGAGGCTGAGTATGAGTTTCAGTGAACACTCAGCCAGCTCTGCCCTGAGAAGGGTTCTGTTCAGAGCAAGAGGTGGATGAGGCAAGAGGTGGATGAGTCTCCCATCACCCTGTGTAATTCAAACACTTTCTTTTGATACATCTTTGGTTATCTCTAACCCTTTATTCTGGCTCTGGTAACATTGGCCAGTGATTGATTATCACCTCTCTCACCATGGTAATAATTTCCCTCTTTCCTCTAAGTCAAAGTTTCCGTCTATTTCATTTTCTTTTACATATGATTCAACTTTATTCAGCACCTATTTTTTTTAAACACAAGGTAACTTGCTTTACATTTTAGTTCCTACTAAAAACATTCTGACATCCTTCTTGTCCCTTTTCCTTAAAAATAGAGAATGGTACAGCCCAGTTTTCTCAAGACAGCCTGGCCACATGCTCACTGTCCCTGCATATTCTCGCCTGTCTACTGGGAGAAGATGTGAACACTGGTGAACAGAGAAATGCTCATCCTCAACATGCAGCTTAATGGCTATTTACAAGTATGTTTTTCTAGGGAACCAATGTCCACTGAGGCAGAGAGCTGCCGGTGTCCTTAGTGCACAGGCCCCTGCCCCCAAGTAACCACTGTTGTAACTCTTGTCCTCAGATCAGCTGCTCTTGAAGTGAGGTAACAGAAATTTATGGTTTGGTTTGCACTCTCCTCTGTCCACTGTCTTCTGTCCCACTGTTTGATATCTCTGTCCACGTTCCGTGTGAGGTCTGCAGGCTTTGTTTCTTATTACCAATGAATGTCCCATTTATAAGACAAGGGTGTCTGGCTGGCAACAGTTGACTTTACAGATGGTGCAGGTGCCACAGGCGGTCCGTAAAAACGACTTCCCCAGTCTTTACCTGTCTGTCTAGAGAGTTCTGGGATGTATTGATTAGGTTGTTAGTTGTATTTCTGGTGTTCCTGTGTCCAAATCCTCTGGCAGAATTGCTCTGTGGATATCTTCTCTAATTTCATTACTTACTCTTTTGATTGTTGCTTTTAGTAAACAGGGACTCTTAATTCTAACAAAGTCCAAACCAATTATTTTTAAATGTTTGTGGGCCAGCCTTTTCGTGGTCTGACTAAGAAGTCTTTGGATACTCCAAGGGACCTGTTCCAACTTATCTTGTTGTACAATGAACTGTCTCAGAATACAGTTACTTTTAAAAAGTTGTGGGGCTGGAGAGCACTGACTGCTTTACAGAAGGTCCTGAGTTCAAATCCCAGCAACCACATGGTGGTTCACAACCATCTCTACAGCTACAGTGTACTCATATACATAAAATAAATAAATAAATCTTTTTTTAAAAAGTTGTGTATGTCTGTACGTGTCTGTGTGTGGTGTGTGTGTTTATGCATGTGTTTGTGTGTGTCTGTGTGTTGTGTGTTTGTGTGTGTTGTGTGTATGTATGTGTATGCATGTGTCTGTGTTGCCTGTGTGTATGTATGTGTCTATGTGTTCTGTGTGTATGTATGTGTCTGTGTTTATGTGTGTTGCATGTCTGTATGTCTGTGTATTGTGTGTCTGTCTGTTTCTGTGTGCGTGTGCTCGTGTGTCTGGAGCAGAGTTTGACCTTGATTATCTTCCTCCATCTCTCTTCATTTCACTTTTTGAGGCAGAGTCTCTCATATATCTGGAACTTGGTGATTTGGCTATGCTTCTTGACCAATGAACTTCAAGATCCTATTGTGTCCACTTTCTGGTGCTGAGAATACAGGCACATACCTGGGTCTTTGCATGGTTTCTGGGGATCTAAACTCAGGTCCTTCTGCCTGTGTGGAGAGCACTTTACATCATCAGTAGTCGCTCATCACACCTCACTGTGCTTGTGGACAGTACCTTGTGCATCTGGGATTACCAGACAATCACAGCTGGGTAGACAGTGCTGGAACAGTGTGAAGCCAGAGCATCAAGGGCTGTCCAGGCACCATACAGGGTTCCTATTCTCTCCACATAAGCTAATTGGACTTTTCTCAAAGCCTCTTGCTTCTACAGAGTCACACTACCACAGGATGGCCAGTTATGCCTGCAACACTCTAACCCACACAGATTCAGAGGAAAACATAAGACTCCCACTGACAGGGTCATTGAAATTTGAATTGGGACATAATGACACCCTAGTATGTTAGGTTTCCTCTTACTTTGGTCTTTAGGTATTTTTCTTATCAACATATTTTAGTTAGCAATGTAGAGATCCTCAACATATTTTGTTGTATTTGTTCCTGAGTATTTAATGACCTTATGCTACCTAATATAATATTTTTACTTCATTTTAAAATCTTTATTTTCAGGGTGGCAACACATGCCTTTAGTCCCAGCACTCAGGAGGCAGAGGCAGGTGGATCTCTGAACTTGAGGCCAGCCTGGTCTACAGTTCACAACTGCCTGTCACTCTAGCTTCAAGGGCTATGATGCCTTCTTCTGACTTCTTTGGGCTCCTGTATGCATGTACACACACACACACACACACACACACACACACACACACACACATACACACACACACGGGGGGGAATAAATCTTTTAAAAATGATTAACATCAAATTGTTTTTTCACATCTGGTTGAATTTTCTACACTTTCCAATGTCTGAGTACACATGCATGAATGAAGACCAGTCTTGTACCCGACAGCAGGCAAACAGCTAACACATAACAGGAACTGAGGTAGCACATTCTCTGCCTGGTTCTGTTCCTCTGACCCACAGTCACCTGAAAACCTGCAGTTGATTGTGTTACCATCGGGGATCTTCCTGCCTCCGCCCTGGCCTGTGGTGTTTATCTTGTAAATATGATAGATCCCAGGATACAGTACAAAATTGCTGGTCCTCCTCCCTTCTGCCCTTCCCCCTAACACACACTTTCTGCCCAGTTACTTCCTGGCAGCTCTGCCACCAATCAGACACAGTGTTAGTAGCCATGAAAGGTGGGATTGACTAGGAGGCTGAGTCCTCCTGGTGTTCCAGTTTGTCTCTGCTTTAGAGCCCTGGGTCTGTAAGAACAGAGGGGAGCACCTGGCTTCCACTGACCTCTGTTGTATGAGGAGGCATGACTGGGATAGGTTTGTACCCACCTGATGCATCCCACCTGTGAGCAGTAACTATGCTTATGGGACTCTAGTCTCCACAGGGTCCAAGCTTCCAGGGCAGAATCCTTGTTCCCCTTTTCCTTCTTTGTTTGAACCAGCGACTCCTGTATCAAACTCACTATACAGTCAAGGGTAAGTTTGTATCCCAGTCCTCTTGTCTCAGCCTTGAGAGTGCTGGGGTTACAGGCATGAGCCGCCATATTTGACTTGTTTACATAAGTGTCATGAGGAAGGTTAGAGAGACTGCTGTGAGAGTCTCCTGAGCAAATGACCTTTAAGGACAGAAGTTGTTTATTTGTGATGACGTAAACTTTTATTTATTCAGCCATTCATTGGTTTATGTGGGCTGGATGTTCCTGTGTGAGTGTATGGATGTGTGTGTGTGTGTGTGTGTGTGTGTGCATTTGTCTATGTGTGCTCAGAGACTGGAAGAGGGCTATGGATCCCTGAAAGCTGGAGTTAATAGGAATTTTCAGGATGCCCGGCTTGTTACATGGAACCCAACCGTGGTCATCATGACTGTGCAGAAAACACTCTTTACCCCTCCGACCCCACTGACACATATGTCTGGGTATGTATTTAGATCTGGCATTAGGGGAGGTAACATGTCGGACATCTGAGTTGGACAGAGGACATAAATAGTCTGTATGTCTGAGAAGGTCTTTGCCTTGTTGCCCCCAGGAGGTGGCGAAGCTGAGATCTGAGATGTTGCGTCTTTCTGTACACCAGACGCCATATATTGATTTCAGTGTGCGGGGACAAGAGTGTAGGAATACCTCCCCCATCTCCAGTCTCATGGTCATGTTTGCTTTAGATTTCAGAACGCAGCTCCTGATTCTTCCATCAGTAAAACTCCACTCAGGATGTTTTCTCCCTGATGAAGATTCTAATCTCAGCCACTTATCTCTCAAGGTTCATTCCTTGGTGTGTTTTTCATAAAGCCATTTGATTGGACTGTTGCATAACTCTAGCAGGACACCAGGGACAGGGCTGAACTTCTGAGCCACAGAACCATGACAGTGGGGGGCACTGGGTTCAAACAAAAAAGTACCTTTCTTCCTGAGTTATTTTATGTTTTCAATGTTGTGTCTGTATGTGTGTGTATGTGTGCCTGCATGTGTGGTGTCTGTGTGTGCACACGTGTACATGTATGTGCTCACAAGCACATGCCACAGTGCTCATGTGGCTGTCAGAAGACAGCCCTCAGAGTTGGTTCCTTGCTCTCACCTCAAAGTTTCCAAGGATTAAACTCAGGCCTTCAGCCTTGGCACCCAGTATGTTAGCCTGCTGGACCATCTCATCGGCCTATGTTTTTATTTTAAAACAAATCTTTACCTTTTTTTTTTTTTTCATTTTTTGGAGCTGGGAGTGTAACTCAATTGGTAGGGTGCCTATCTGGGCTTGACCACATGAAACCAGGTATGGTATGGGCGGGAGGTTCAGAAGTTCAAGATGATGCTTGCCTATATACCGAGTTCAAGGCCATCCTGAGCTGCATTTTGAGCTAGATGATCCTGTCTAGAAACAAAACAAAGAGACAAAGCTAGCTGCAGGTTCAGACTTTCCAGGCTGATGTGGATTCGTGATTTCATTCTAACAAAAGCTTTTAGGGTGGATTTGGGGATGTGGGGAGGTGCAAGGATCTTTCCAAACATTGATTCACTCATTCAATGAGTGTTTATTAAGAACCAACCACCCTCTAGATTTCTTTGGTAGGTATAAAATTTCGAACAGGATGGGAGTAGACATAAGGCCCAGCCATCTTGGAAATGCTCCAGACATTGTAATTGTGTCAATGGCAGCTGTGGATTTAGATGAAAGAGATGATGCTTTATTCTCCCAAAGTCTAATTAAATTTGACTTTGGGATAAAGTTGTCTCGGGTGGTCGGTATTATCCTTGGGTTAATGGATCCATGCTGTGGCGTCGCGCCTCTCTGGCTGCGCGGCTTTCACTTTGGCTCTTACCAACACCATTATCTCTACTGTTCAGTCTTTAGGAGCCCCTCTCCCTCAATCCAAGCTTAGCCACAGTAATCCCTACTGAGGGACCCTGGATTGCAGGCTTTGTATCTGAACTCCACAGTATGTCTGCCACTGTCCATCCAGGGTCACTGCAGGAAAGATGACACTGTGCAGTTGGGACCCCAGGATGAGCAACTTTCTCTATGGTCTCAGTCATAGCTCTCTTCTTCTCAGGAACCCCACAACTCACATGGCCTCAAGGCATTCTTTTCCTAATAGTTCAGATGCTTGAAAGGATGAAAGGACCTAGCAAGATGTGAGTGGGCACCCTCACCAGCTCCATGGAGAACCCTGTAGTTCAGCCTGAATCCAAGAGTGAGTCACTAATCATGTTCCAGAATCCTCTGTACTGAATTCTTTCAATTCAGTCATCAACACTGAACGAGCAAGAACATGCCCGGTGTTGCCATCTCTGGTGAGCACACACAGAACCTTCCAGAGGATTCTCCCCATTCCTCATCCCTTAGTCACCATCCCTTAGTGCCCAGCCCTCCTCTTGCCTTCTTCCCTTATCACATTTACAGGAAAACCATCCGGTCCACTTCTCTCACTCCCTCCCCCAAGTCTTTAAAGTTAGATGTGGATGAAACCAGATTTCTTTTCACAATAAAAATACAAAACAAACAGAAAGCTTGGGGCAGGAAAGAAGTTAAATTGGCAAAATGCTTCGCTTGTGCTCAGGGGGACCTGAGTTCAATTCCCAGACCCACATTAAATCCCAGCTCCAGCACTGGGGAGGTGGACACTGATGGATTTCTGGGGCTTTCTAGTCAGCTAACCTACTTAGTGAGCTCCAGGTTGCAGGAAAAGATCCTGAGTCAAGGGAGGGAAGCTCTTGAGGACCCACAGCTAAGGTTAAGTCCTTGCCTCCACAAACACAAACAGGTACACATGTGTGCATACATGGGTGAGCACACATACATACACATAGTCCTACAGATAGATGACATGTGTGAAGCAAGAAGGCATTTCAGTTCAACAAGATTTAGCAGTGAGTGTTGGTGCAAACTTGGGGAGCCAAACCCTGAGTAGGGTATTTTAGGCATATTTTAGCACAGTGCGATTGGGTGAAAACTTCCCTGATGATAACTCAATCCTGTGTGCACAATAAAGCATAATCTTTATATAAATAAATACATAAATAGATCTTCTTGGGGAATAAAGTAATCTAAATATAGGTCAGGTGGAACTACATTGAAACTCTTTGCAAAGTCCACAAAGATAGCTTCTATATACTGAGAAAACAACTTTCCGATTAGACTCTTGGGGAAGGTTCAGTGCAGGAAAAGTCTCTGGCCACACAGATAATGCAAAGGTCACCACGCTAATCCTAGTGTAACCTCCACCTAATGCTCCAGGTTCCTCTCATGCTTATCTGTGAGCAGAAAGACCTCCATGCCTCCTACACACATGCACACATGTACATATAAACACACATGTAGACACATATACAAGCATATGAATACACTCATACAGGCACATGCACACATGTTCAGGGACACATGTGCATGCACACACCATTCTTTTAAAACAGGAAGCTTACAGCACATAACCAGCTTGAGCCTAACAAATGGTACAACAGGCCTTCCGTGGTTCACAGCCTTCACTGTGACATCTATTATACCTTGTTGCAAGATCCATTCGCTCTCTGCCAGTCCCGTTATCTGCCTCTAACTCCTTCGTCCCAGGCAGGAGCCACCATGCCTGGCTAACTGGTTTCCTGATGCTTCCATTAAACTGTGGCCATGTCTCCTGCCTGCTACCCTCTGTAAGTGATGGGGCTTCTTCTCTTCTGGAGAGAGACAGAATGCATCAGCCTCATCTGCTACATTGGGGGCTTGGGGCTGCACCGAGCCCAGGAGGCCCTGAGATGAGATATCATAGAAGGACAATGTCTCCATTCCTCATCCCGGGGAGGAGCCCTCGCCCTTTGATGAGCTTGAGGCAGGTATGGCGTGAGCGTGAGATGTTTCCTGAACCCGCACTGCATGAATCCCCATGATCCCAAGTTTCCAGACCTTGCTCTGACACTTTAGAGCTGTGAGACCTTAGACAGCTCCTCCACTTGCTTCAGATCTCAGTTCATATCTGTAAAATGGGGATCATAATGGCTTCCTCCCACTGCGCTGACATGAAATCACATTCGGCCAGTGAGCCTTCGCTGCTCTTTGTAAGCAGGGGAGGGGAACTTGGGTTATCTTCCTCAGTGTGATCCAGCCGCCATCCTGAGGGACTGTCCCCATCCAGGGGAATTCCAGCATTCTGTCCTGTCCAACTTGAGAGACAGGTTGTTTAGCTGATAGAGGTTGGCATGGATACTTGGCTGTGACCTCCCAGCTGCCAGTTCTCCAGTGATATTTAAATGGAGCCTGTACAGAGACATTTCTCTCAGCTCTCAGGTGCAGCTCCAGGCCACTGGTGAATGCTGTGTCATGACAAAAATTGGATTATGCTGAGCAGCTGCTGCTAGATTTGCAAACAGGCCCAACCAAGTTTGTACAAATGTTCATAGGGACAAGTCCCTAAAGACCCCAAAGTCCAGGCATCTGAAGGCAAGCAATAAAAGGCAGCCTGACATAGCTTCGGGACAGCCAAGAGTTCAAGGGCTGAGCTGGGGATGGTTCAGCGGGTAAAACGCTGGCTGTGTAAACATGAAGACCACACGGCAGTTTTCAGGTCCCACTTATGAAGCTCGGCATGGTGGCCTGAGTCTGTAACCCCAGAACTGGGGGAAGACATGTGGGTCTCTAGAGTTTGCCAGCTAGCCAAGTCTAGCTCCAGACCCAAGGGTCTATCCTTCCCCTCACT
>NW_022196903.1:79642673-79684686 GCF_008632895.1 Mastomys coucha
TCTCTCTCTCTCTCTCTCTCTCTCTCTCTCTCACACACACACACACACACACACACACACACAACACAACACAAACACATTCACAAAAAGAGCTCAAGGGACTGGAGAGATGGCTCTGCAGCTAAGAACATGTATGGCTCTTTCCTAGGACCTGAATGTGGTATCCAGCACCCACGGTGGACAGCTCACAACCACCAGTAACTCCAGTCTTAGGGGCTTTGGCACCGTCTTCTCATCTCCTTGGTCACTACATTCACAGGCACAGACCCACATACACATACACATTACATATATATAGTTAAAAATAACAAAACTCTTTTGTAGAAGAGGAAGGCTCTCTCGCTCCTCCCCCCACACACACACCTGTGCATACCTCTTTCTCTCTTCCTTCTACCCCACCCCCTTTCCCCATGGCAACTTCCCTGGCCTTGGTCCTTGGGGCCAGTGAACCTGTCCCCCCCCCCCCCCCCCGCCCCGTGCAGCTTCCCAATAAACCTGCCTTTAATATAAGAAGAGGAGGAAGAAGATGAGGGAAGGAGAGGGAGGAAGAAGAAGAGGAGGAGGAAGTCAGCAAAATGTCACTGTAGTTATAGCCAATTGAGTTACCACCACGGAGGCTGAGAAGTACCAGTTCTGGGCATCTGCAGCTGGAGGCTGGGAAAGCCAGTGGTGCCATCCTAGTGAAACTGAGAGGCCCAAGAAACTGAAGAAAATGCTTTGGGTTCTGCTCTGGCCCAAAGACTTAGGAACTGGGGGTGGACTCCCTGTTCAAGCTGAAAGACCTGAGAACCAGTTACAGCAATGGCCAAGGGCAGGAGATGGTGCACCTGCTCATATGCAAGCAATCCTTTTACCTTTTACCAGAAGAGGGCATTGGATAATAGAGTTATAGATGGTCGTGAACTGCCATGTGGGTGCTAAAAACCAAATGCAGGTCCTCTGCAAGAAGAGCAAGTGTTCTTAACCTCTGAACCATCTCTCCAGTTCCTGCTTTTGTTGTTTTAAGGACGTGTGTGTGTGTGTGTGTGTGTGTGTGTGTATGCACATATCCATACCTAGAGGTACCCTCAGAGACTAGAAGAAAGTGTCAGATGCCCTGGAAGGGGGAGTGACAGGTGGATGTGTCTACTTGAGTGTTGGGAAATGAACCTGGGTCCTTTACAAGAGCAGCAAGCAAGCATTCTTAACCTCTGAGCCATCTCTTCCGAGAGTTGTCTTTGGTCTCTTGAAGCCCAGGCTGGCTTCAAACTTACTAAATAATCAAGGATGACCTGGAACTTCTAAGCCTTTTGACACCTACATAAGTGCCAAAGTTACAGGTGTGCAGCACCACACCTGGTTTATGCAGTGCTGGCAATTAAATCCCGGCTTCGTGCATGCTAGGCAAGTGCTCACCACCTGCGCTAAGTCCCCTGACTCTTCCGCTATTTTTATTCTAACCAGACCCTTGATGGATTAATTTCACCAGTACTGCTTAAGTTGATCTCAATTCACTTTCCCCCATTCCAATGCTAAATACTCTTCAACCACACCCTCCCAAATACACACACGGGGTTATTCCTCAACTGCTTTTCCAGTTGCCTTGGAGTTTATTTTTATATTGTTCTGATAAAATACTCTAACAAAAGCAACTTAAGCAAGGAGAGGTTTAAATCAGCTCACCATGCAAGGGTTCAGTCCATCTTGAGGGAACTTTAAGGCAGCAGGAACCGGAAGCAGCATGTCTACTCAGGAAGCAGAGGGTGGCAAATCCCTGTTGCTCCGCTGCTCTCTTTGTAGAGCCCTGAATCCCCGCTAGGTTCCATCTGCACAGGGTGGATCTTCCCACCTCACTTACTTCCCCACAGGCATGCCCAGAAGCCCATCTCTCCAAGCGATTCTAGACTTTGTCCAGTTGACAGCCCTAAGCATCACGCCAGCTCTCTGGACATTCCTTTGTCTAGACAAGTGCACACGTGAAACTAATTTTCAATCTGAGATACCCACCTCTCTACATACTGTCTGCAGTGAGGTCAGCATCAGTGAGGGTGACAGAAATAACAAAATGGATCTAAATTAATGTCTCAACCCCGCCTTCTTGCCCATTGATGAGCACACCATGCTGCTGAGGAGGGTATTCATCTCTCATTACAGGTAGCTACACCTCTGTGTAGGAGTGTCAGATGCTGGGCACCATCAGACATGGAGGACTAATCCCCCCCCCCCCCCCCCCCCCCCCCCCCCCCCCCCCCCGCCAACACTTCTGTTTCTAACGCCACAGAAGCCCATGGTGTCTTGAGAACAGCTCAAGAGCAAGCCAACACAAACAGAAGTCTACCCAGTGAGCTCCCATAGTGCAGTGCCTATGTGTGCACCAAGCTAGCCCATCTCCCTAAATTAAGCACTCCATGGAGATGACAGGTGGCGGCCAGTGAGTTGTCCACCATGCAGTTTCCTGGGACAGACTCAAACTTAGAACCTTTAACTCCCGCCAACTCCTGGAGTCTTTGCAATGACTGTGCTGCTTAGAACAGTGGCCCCCAGTTTGCAGGTAAGCAAACTGCCCAAAGGTTCAGAGCATTTTCCTGGCCATTGGTGCAGAACTGTGGTCTTATTTCAGGCTCCCATCCACCCTTTGGACCATGCTACAGAGGTCTTCAAGGACTCATTGCCCTGAGTCTCAGGCAGTCTTTCAACACAGGACCACTTCGACCTTCATGATTTATGGACTGCTGCGTCTGAAGAGAACAGTTCATGTCTCATGGCAGGCCCAACCATCTTAGAAGGTATTTGATTGACAATATCCATCCATCTCAGTGTGTGGGAGCCTGGAGTGAAGACAGGGAGGGAGCATGAGGGCTGACCATGATAATGTGTTGCTTCAGCCTTCACGGAGCTTATTGCAAAAGGTCAAAGGTTACTTGGCCAGCTGACCAATGGGCTGGGAATGCCCCACTTCCTGGGAAATGAATGAACAATTCAAGTGCCTCTTTGGTCCTTTTTTACTTCTTAACCTTTAAGCCTTAAATCTAAAGCAAGCTATAAACAAGGGAGGCTCTCTACGGCTCCCTTGGCCATTGGGTCTCTGATTGATTTTTATTTGCACAAGACGCCAAAAACTTCCCCAACTCACGACAATTTGTTTTGTAGGAAACCAAAAAGAGGGGAAATTCAAATGTTTTTTCTGTCTTTCATTTTAACGTTTCTAATCCAAAGTAAACAAGAGACCTCTGTCCTTTGTGCCGGACACTGGCAGACACAGGGCTCTTGTTCCAGCTTTCAGCATGACTGGCCATCCCAGCCCCAGCTCACACTGAGGTGCCTGTATGCAGGAGTGAGGTGGCCTCAGCAGCCTCGAATCCCTGCCCTGCTGGGACAGCAGTGCCAACAGCTGACACCCGAGTTTAGCTTGCTCCTGAGCTCAGGACCCTCTGTAAGTCTACAAAAGAAGAAACCCTCTCCCCCGCCACTCCCTGAAACCCAAATCCACCCACGACCCTCAACACCCTTCCTCCTGAAACAAAAATTCTTGCAAAAGTAAGAGATGCTTACCACAGAAAATTAAACAAGGAAAATCAAAATGAAGAATTCAGTCATTTAATCTGTCCACATTTTTGGTATATTTATAACCTTGTATTCGTCTGTGTACATACATTAACACACTTATGAGGAAGGACAGAGTGTGACCACAAGGTACATTTTTCAGACGTGTCATAAATAGTCGCTGAGATTATTTCCTTTATATTAGGAAATGAAATGTAAAGTTACAGTTGGGTGTGGCCATGTACACATAGAACCCTCTCACTTGGGAAGCACAGGACAGAGGATAGTGAGTTTGAGGCAAGCCTGGGTTACAATGTGAGCTCAAGGCCAACCTGAGCCACAGAGTGAAGCCTTTCCCAGTAGCCTCCACGAGAAAAGTAAAGGTTTTGGGGTAAATATGGATAAGCATATTTTAAGAGTCATCACTATGAGTTCCAAAGAGCCTTCTATTACTGATAAAATAATCTGTATTTTTATAGAGATTAAGACATATCTAAGTGCAGATCTAGGGAAACAAGGACAACAGTTCATAGTCTTTTTCATATTCTCCAGTATGTGTGTCTTGGTTTCTCTACTACCACTGTGATAAAAATACCCTGACAAAAGTAACTTCAGAGAGAAAGGTTCACTGTAACTCACAGTTCAAGGCAGTCCATCTTGGCAACCAAGCCAAGGCATCAGGAGCAGCTGGTCACATGGCATTGGCAGTCAGGAGAAGAGAGCAACAAACGCATGCATGCTGGTGCTTAGCTCACTTTCTCTACTCTTACACAATCCAGGATTCCCTACCTAGGGAATGGTGCCATCCAAAGTAGACAGGTCATCATTTCAATGTAATCAAGACTGTTCCCTCCAGACAAGCCCAGAGTAACTTGATCTAGACAATCCCTCATTAAGACTCCCTTTCCAGGTAATTCTACCTCTGTCATGCTCATAATTAAGACTAATCACCACAATGTACATGGACCCAAAGAAATAATAATTTCTATGAATTTGGACCACTGTTGGAATACTAATTGGGAAAAGTTTTCTGTAGTGAAAAAATAACTGTAACCAAATTATGAAGTTAAAACAGTATAAGTAGAAGTTTGGGGTGAATTAGAAAAAGAAGCAAACGAAACGATAAAGGGAGGGGTGACAGTGTGATAAAGGTATTATTATTTCAGATCACTGGGGAAAGGATGGAGAAAGATAGATTCAGAGAAAGAGTGTCACCAACAAATCAAATTATTTGGAAAATGTGTAATAGTGGCTAAGTCAGCATCTTTACTGGCCTCTACCACAGCCTCTCCCAGTGTTGTAATAAAATAAAATCCACTAACTGAGAACTTGTCTTGTGATAATCCAAGTTTAGTTTTGGATTTTATTTTATTTATTATTTGTTTGTTTGTTTGTCTCTGTGTGTAGTCTACGTGTTCAGATGCATGTGGACATGGGAAGTCAGAAGAAATTTCTCCTTTCACCATGGGCTCCCAGAGATTAATCTCAGGTGGACAAACTGAGTAACAAACATCTTCACTCAATGGGCCATAGCGCTTACTTCTCTTGAACCTTCTAAAAAAAATCTTCAAAGAAATGTGCTTGTGTTTATAGAACAGAAAGTTTGTGCCATGTATATTAAATTGGTGGAATTGGATTGTTGAGCTTCATGGTATCTTTACCCTTTCCATCCCTTTGTGGTCACTGGCAGTGAGGAGCACTGGAGTCTGTCCTTCATTTCTTGCTGTGTATAAGCCACACTGACAATTAGGACTTGGAAACTGACATTTTTATGGTTTCTCACAGCTCTGTGGTTGGCAGGCTCAAAGGCCAATTCCATGGGAAGGCTGAGTTCAGTGGGGGGCTTGTCTCTGACCCCCATGCTCTCGTGCTCTGCTAGACAAAGTCCAACATGGTGGCTCTAATATGGATGTTCAAAGTCACATGGGTAGACCTAGCTTTCTGTGGGAGGAGATTGAGGAGGACACAGGAAACAGGAAGTGACATTTAGTGGGCCACAAGACACCAGGAAGAATAGCATAGTGTGTCCTTGTGGCTCTTCTATTTCTAGCAGTTTTAACCAAACTAATCTTGCTTAAGGGTTGCTTTCTAGGGCTGAAAATTCAGCTCAGTACTACAAAGGAAGGGGGTGTGTGTCATTTTCTGGTTTGCAGCAATTTTTCTTTGTAGTAGTTCTCATACCCACCCCCAGATGACCTTATGAGATAGATATCCACTTTGGCCTGTTATGATTTTCACTAGACATATTTCTTAAAATCCTCTTAAATCCACATTTTTCACATTAAAAAGAGAGCTGGAGCCTGTAATATGGTTCAGAGAATAAAAGTGCTTGCTTAAAAGTCTGAGGACCTGAGCTTGATCCCCTGAGCCTGCATAAAGTTGGAAGGACAGAGGTAGCTCCACAAAGTTGGCCTCTGACCTCCACAGCCGCACATGCGCACACATGAACACAATAATATTTAGCTAATTTTAGAAAGGGAGATCTGGGGACTGGGGACATAGCTCAGTTGATAGAGTCCTTGCCTACCATGCATGAGGCCCTAGATTTATTCCCAGCACCACAGACTCTGGGTTCTCCTGAAACTCATCGGAGATTACATGCCCTGGGGAATACAGGTGTGTGCCACTACACATGATTTATCATGTATTTTCTTTTGAGAGTTTTCTTCAGTGCCTCAGACATTAAGGACATTCAGCCATACCACACAGAAAAGATGACAGGAGTAGGCTGGGTGGGGGTGAGGGTGGGAGGGGAGAGGAGGCTGCTCATTGGAAAAGCATGAAGACCTGAGTTTGATCTTCAGCACCACAGAAAGTCAGGCACAGTGGCGTCTGCCCGATGTAATCGCAGCACTGGAAAGACGGAGACAGAGGATGCCTGGAGTTCACTGGTCAGTCCATCTAGGATTAGTAAGGTCCAGGCTTAATGGGAGACCTTGGGAAAAAAAGATTGAGGAAGACACCAAGGTGGCCCCCACATGTATGCAGACATACATGTGTGTGTCAAAAGACACACACACACACACTGCCAAGAGAAGATGAGGGGTGGTTCAGCAGAATCCAATGCCCAGTGTGGGGTGCACAGCTCTCAGAGTCTCCTGGTTGTAAAAATGTTAAAAGAAAAAATAAATCTAGGCTCCTCTACCATCTCATAGACTCCCCTCTCATCTCAATCTTACTGAGACATTGTGAGTGAGTCCTTAGCTAACAGGGCCAGCAGCTCTCAGTTGGGAAATGATTGTACCTCAAGGGGTATCAGAGGCCACACTTTCTGCTCTCCATTGTTTTCTGCCTCCAGCCTGGGATCCGAGATCCTGGCTGGGAACCGTCCCCGTCTTCAGGAAGCTCTAAGGATAGGCTCTTGTTTCTGCTACGTGGGCTCTGATTTCTTTCCTCAGAGCCCCTGCCATGCTGTCTGTCTCAGTGATAGGGCCTGGACTCTTCTCATATCTCCTGCCATACTGTTGTCTCTCTAGATGTTCACAGTGTTAATAATTCGTCTAATGAACTCCATACACCCCAGCCATCCAGCTCAGCATCCTCTTGAGCCCATCCTCCACCCCAAATCTGACAGTTCCCTACTCATGGTCACAAAATGGATGTTGGAGCTACATACGTCTCATCCAGAGGCAGGGAAGGAGGGAAGGCTGCCTCAGGTTCTATCAAAAGGGAAGCTTTCTTCCCCAGAAGCTTCCGGATTCCCTGATATTTCACTGGCCAGGCTTGACCACGCGCCCACCCCTAGGCCAGTCCTCAGCAGTGATCCAGGGACTGTCTTGCTTCACCTCGTGGATCCAGGCTTGCTGCCAATCTTGTAAGAAAGGAAGGGACCTGCCTGTGCTACTGGCAACAGCAGTGGGCACTACGGACGTCAAAAATGTGAGTTGGGTCAACACTAGGTTCACGCCCGTCATCATCCATCAGTGCTGGCTCTTGCTTCTTCCACCTTGTTCAGTCTGTTTTGTTGACTTGGCTGGGGTATTTTCTATGGAATATTTTTCAGTCGGGGCAGTACACAGGTGGTTGACATTTTTATAGTATCTTATCTGAACTATCTTGATAAGAAACCGAGTTTTGTATCCCAACCATTTCCTCTCAGAATTCCATGGCAATGGCTTTATGGTCTTTGGCATTATCTGACAAACATCAACACAATAAGTTTCATTTGGAAGCACCCTCACTCTTCTTTCCTCAGAGTCTCCCACAGAGCTTGCCCAAAGTCAGGTGCCTGGGATACAACAGGCTCTCAGCGAAAGCTGTATTATTACAAAGACGAGCCGACACAGTGAAGGGGCCATTCCCTGCACAGACTCCTACCACAGGGACTCTGAACATCCCTGGGCTCCTGGCAGTATGCCTCTCTTCATAAATTAGAAAGCTACCAAGCCTTCTCTCCAGCTGACCTGATCCCACTGGTGTCTGATCTGGGTGGGATCTCTCCTCTCTCAGCTTTGGTCAGTGCCACAGGCATGTCCTTACATTTGCAGTCTCTTTGAACAAAGTCTCCATCTCCCATGGAGATGTGGGATGCAACTCTTCCCTCCTTCCTGCTTCCTCTGGTTTGGGACCAGATTCTCCTCTGTCATCCTCTGCTGCCTTCCTGAGCATCCTGTTAAAAATATTTTGACTGTTGCTATCTGTCTTATCTGTCCTGTTTTTCATTTTCCCTTTCCTCTGACCTTGGGGAGAATTTACTGAGTTCATAAACTAGACAGATCCATTGCTGAAAAGCAAATGAGCAAGTCCTATTTGCCTTAATTTTTCTTTCTCTGATTCTTTAGGTGTGTGTGTGTGTGTCCATGCACATAACTGTGTGAGGCAACCACAGGACAACCTTGGTTCCTGAGGTGCTGTTCATCTTGTTAACTGAGACAGTGGGGTTGCTCATTGGCTTGGAACTTGACAAGTACGCCCCACCGGCTGTCTGGAGAACCCCAGGGACCCAGTGCTCTCTGTCTCCTCTGTGCTGGAGTTACAGGTGCATGCCACCACACCTGGCTTTACACACACATACACACACACACACACACACACACACACACACACACATACACACACACACACACATACCACACACACCACACACATTTTACATATATAATATATATGTATGTATGTAAAGTGTGGTGTGTGTGTGTGTGTGTGTGTGTGTGTGTGTGTGTGTGTGTGCATGTTATGGGTTCTAGAGATGGATTCTAGGTCTTCAAACTTCCATAGCAAGTGCTTCTATGACTGAGCCACCTCCTCTGCCTTCTTTCTCCTTCCACTATCCTGCCTTTTTACTTCTGAGCATCACTATTTCTGTCAGCATACTGAGCTGAGCCTGCTTAAGGGTTTCTGGGTACTGGATTTGGGACTTTCCCATAGGAACTGCTAAGAATTCCAGAGACCATCTTCCCACGCTCCAGAAAGGTGTAACCGCTTATTCAAGACTACTAGGGCACAGCAGCAAAGAGAATGGACCCATAACTGGATGCCCAGCTGGCTACTCTCCTGCCTGTGAGCATGTGGGGACAGGTGGAGGGGGACTGTCACATGATGTGCTGAGTCCAGAGTACGTCCAGGCCCTAAGAAGTTCCCAAGCTGTGTTAGATGACAGTGCTCCTGCTGTGGCAGCTGGTGGTGTTTGAAGGTCCACACACATCTAAACCAGCGCCTTGACCAGCATGTACCACCTACAGGTTCACTGACATCAAGCTTCCACCCTAAGCTTTGGTGACATGGTAGTCTAGGATGGAAGGATTTAAGGTAATTCACGTGTCCAGTGTCCACATCTGAGGTTAGCCGGACGGAGCACCAGGCAGGAGCTGGAAGCAGGAGCCACATCAGTGCTGAATAGCACTGGCAATGAAAACCAGCCCGGTGCCTAAAGGCAGAGCTGCACACAGCAAAAAAGACTCAAAACAAGCCCAGCCCTCCCCTACAGCAGGGACACAATGACAGCTGGACCGCCATGGGGCTCAAGCTTAGACAATTCACCCCCTTTACATCCATTTTTCTTCCTAAATCCTTTGTCATGGTAGAATTTCCTCATTCCACCAACACTCAATTACCAGAGACATTCTAAAGGGTCCCCCACGACCGCTGGCCTTTGACCTTTACCGTCTGGTAGGTTCCTCTCTATTCCTCTCTCCCCTTGCTGTTTGTTGCTTCCTATGTGAAGGTCCTGTACGCACTGAAGCAAGCAGGCCCCTGGCTCTGAGACTGGCTTATGGGAGTCATCTTCCCTCTCACACCCATGGCTGTATTTCCTCCTCAAGACTTTCTAGATACATCTGGGACCATCTACTCAAGGCCAGCTTGGCTGGCTGAATGCCAGATGAAATCACTAGGACCTGTGACTCCCCATAATCAGGAATGAGGGGAGGCTGGGGAAGTGGGCAAAGAACCTCCTAAACACACCCTTAGAATTTGGATGAAAGGCACCTGGGCTGAGGCTTGGTGGCCTCTGCCCCAGCTCTGCCAGTGTTCTCCTGCTTGCTCCAGAGCAGGCATGATTGACTCTACAGAGTGAATCCCCCTTGCTCAATCCAGGGTATATTCTTGTAGAGAGGGCTCTGTGTGCACACAGGGATAGTCTCGAGGATGCAGGGACAGGTGTAGCAGGGTCTGCAGGGGAAGGAGGGCACCGAGTCTCCTTGTAGTCTCAAGGACTCCACTGGGACTCACTCAGCTCAGACAGCAATGGATTCTGAGTAGCTGAAACATATGAGTATGTATGTGTGCACATGCAGATGTGTGTAGGTATATAGGTGTGGGCGTGCATGTATGTGCACCCATGGGCAAGGAAATTGACATGGAATGATTAATCCAGGGAAGAGTAGGGAACATGAAGTGGGGAGGCCAGCCTGCCAGGGGAACTTTAATAACCAGCTTTGTCCAGATAAAACACTGTTAAGTGGACAAACTCTGCCACCTAATTCTCCTACAGTCCCAATGAATTAAGTAGTATCTTTAATAAAATGTGGGAAAATGAGAAGTGGAGCAGAGGAATCTTGGAACAAACTTCATTTTCAACATCCCTCTTGCTATTTGCTTCCCAAACCTGATGATCTATTTGCTAGAATAAACTGGAAGGAATCTGGAGAGACGGCTCAGTGGTTATAGTACTTGGCATGCAAGCATGAGAACTGGAGTCCAGAGCCCCAGAATTCACATAAATACTGGGTGGAGTACTAGCCTTCCTGAAATTCCAGCCTTGGGAAGAAGAGACAGGATCACAGAGGAAGATGGCTAGCCGACCAGCCCAATCAGTGAGCTCTGGGTTTGATTGAGAGACTTTGCCTTGATGAAAGAATGAGGTAGAAGGAAAGACGATGATGATTAAACCCTGGTCTCCATATGTATGCACAAATGTGCACAGGCACCCAGACACATACAAACATGCATATACACATAAGCACACCACACATACACACATAAAAGTTAAAAAAAAAAAACCTGGAATGTTCTAAAACCATATTACACGAGCTCAAGAAAATCTTGAGGAATAACATATGATTTTCAAGTTTTAGGTTGTACTCTAAGCCAGGTGTGGTGGCACACTTCTGTTGTCCCAACAGTGAAGAGGCCGGGGCAGGAGAGTAGAAAGTTCCCAGCTATATAACAAGACCCACCCTAAAAAAGAAAGACAGAGAGGGAAAGAGAAGAAGGTATGGGGGTAGGCAGTGAGGCAGGAACAGAGGGAAGGAAGGAGTGGAGACAGAACGAAAGAATGTACTTGGCGTTGTGTACTTTTTAGTTTGCAAGCTGGCAAAATATGTGGGTGTTCACCTGTATCTGTGTATGTGTATGTGTACCATATGCATGCTTAGTGCCCATTAAGATCAGAAGAGGGTACTGGGTTTCCTGGAACTGGAGTTATGGATGGTTTTGAACCACCACATGAATGCTGAAATTCATGCCAGTGTACATATTTTGTCCTCTACAAAAGTAGCAAGTGCTCTTAACCTCCGAACCATCTCTACAGCCCACAAATTATCTTTTGATCAAAAATATTTTCCAGCCCTTCAGAGGACCAGCCCACTTGCTTGGTTCTGCCAGCCCCAACAGTGTATGGGCAGCAGGCAGAGGACCAGGCCCGTCTGATTCCCAGACATCTGGCAGCCAACCATAGCCTTGTTGCTCTGCACGTGTCCCAATCCCCAGCCCTGATTCCTTGCCTCTTGTAGCCAAGGGAACAGGTAAGGCCCAGGACAGGACCAGGTCAAACTGAAGGAAGTGAGCCGGAATGCTGAAGGCCATAGGAAAGTTCTATGCAATGGATGGAGGAAATGACCATAAGGGACCCTCACTAACCAGTCACAAACATAAAGAGGAAGTATGATAGTTTCTAGTCAATGTAGGGAAGGGATGGTTTTCTTTGTAAACAAACACTGCTTTCCAAGTATCCTCTTTATAATGGACCGTCACATCTGTTATGGTGCAGATCATAAATGTTCCTTTTATGGTGGGCCTGGAGAGATGGCTCCGTGGGTAAGGGCCATTGCTATCTTGCAGAGGATCCCAGCACATGGTAGTATGTAACCATATGGAACCAGCTCCAGGAGATCAGACGCCGAACATACATGTACCACATATGGTCAAAACACTTATAAAAAAAAAAAAGGGCGCTTGGAGCTTTAATCTTGGTACTCTGGAAGTAGAATCAAGTAGGTTTCTGTGAGTTCAAGGCCAGATGAGACTACATAGTACGAGACTACATAGTGAGATCCTGTCTCCAAAAACATCAATCAATCAATTAATTAAAACAAAAGGATGCTTGGATTTAACGCCATTTGTTATTGTTGTTGTTTGGTATGGTTTGGTTTGGGGGCTTGGGGTTTGTTTGTTTGTTTTCTTTTTCTCCCCGTAAAAGCTCATTTGCTGCTTGGTTGGGCTCCCAGTGGGTGGCGCTAAAGAGAGATGGCAGAGACTTCAGTAGGTGGGGCCCTATTGGAGGAAGTTAGAACCCTGAGTGTACCCTTGGAGGGGATATTGGGACCCCTTTCCCCGCTTTTGAGCTGAGACAAATGCTTCCCACTATTATGTCCTTCCTCTTCACAGACCCAAAGCTACAGGGCCAGCCAAGTGACCATGAACTAGAACAGAAAACCAAATCTCCTTTTAAGTTGATTACTGCATGTATTTTGTCTCAGCAAAAGAAAGATAATTAAATAACACAGTACCCACAGGTTGGGGCCAACGGCTTGGGCCCTCTTTTGGAATCGAGGTCCTCTGTTCTTAGAATAAACTGAAATTTTCAACCCTGAGACTGAGACTTTGAGCATCCAGCTAAGGAGACAGCAAGAGAATCCCAAGGCCAACACCACCAACGCTCCACTTGCTAGGAGAGTGGATCTTCTCTGGAGCAGCCAGGCCGCAGAAAGCAGGAGAGGCGTCATACTCTATGGCTAGTCGTGGTCTCTCTGGGGTTACTGTCCCCTATGGATATGCCCTCCAACACCCACAGGCCATCCTTTCTCTACCCCCAAAAGTCTTCCCTTCTTGTATTCAGATTCAGGGGCCATATCAAAGACACAACCCCTGAACGGACCAGCTAGCTGACCCCCACCACCTGCTCCTCCTTTGTTCTGCACTTAATTGTACCAAAGCCAGCTCTTATTTTCCGGCTCCTGCATCCCCGAAGCAGTGGGACAGTAGAGTTGATACCTGTTCATGGTAGACAGAGATTCCCCGATCTTCACAATGTATCTGGGGACGCAGAGTGGCTTTGCCCCTAGTTGGTGGCTGGCGTCCCGGGACCAGCAAGGATGGGGACACAGGTGGAAATTCGATTTTAATGAATGTTTGGCTGACTATGGAGAGAGCGCTTTTCTTGGGTCAGGCCTTGCTAGGTGACTGGCTAAGCTCGTGGGTCTCCAGGCTCCTGTTCAAGAGTGTCTTGAAGAAACCCCTGGCACAGGTGACAAGATCCTAAGCGACTCCGCTCCGCCGCCTACAGCCTGAACGCGGCTACTACGCAGGGGACTCGGGCGGCGACCCTGGGCGCAAGCACTGCAGGGAGGTGTCTGAAGCCTGGCGCTTCCTGCCTGGCCCTTGGCCCAGGGTGGTGACTGGCTGTCGCGATCAGGGCGCAGGTCCCCGCCCCCTGCTCCCAGTCCCACCCCTGCGCCTTCGGGGGCGCCCCATCCCGGGAGGGTGGTCCGCCTCTCCCCGGTCGCCTAAGGCAGAGAGGTGGCGGGAACCTCCACCTCTTTCCCGTTTCCGCCGCGGGCAGCGCGCCGGCCAGTGCCACCGGGAGGCGCGGTCGTCCCTCCGCCCGCGCGCCGGGGGCCGGCCCTGTCGCCTGAGCCTTTTTCCCCCCGCGCACACCGCGGCGGCGCGCGGCCACTCGCCAACCGCAGAGAGCGCGGTGGCTGCAGCACCCTGCGCTCGGAAGATGGTCCCCGCGACCGGACAGCTCGCTCTGCTAGCGCTGGGTACGTAGGCAACACCCGATGTCTTCGGGCCCGCTCCAGCCTGATCTCTGTGTTGCTTTTGAGTCCGCTTGGGAGAGCAGAAGAGAGGCGGGTGCTTGGAGTGGGTGGGAGCGTGCGAGCCACCGGGAGTCAGAACTGTGAAGCCGGGAGACAGTCTTAGCGAGGAGCCTGCCGGGCGGTGAGATCCGGCTTGAACTTTACTCTGCGCGACGTAGGCTCGCCGGTGCCCACGCCCTCCTGCCTACCTGCCAGTCGCCGAGCCGGGCTTCTCCAAAGCCGCCTGAGCGCCGGTTGTCCCATTGCGACCCCTGGGTGACCCTGGCCTGAGCCCCTTTCATATCCCTAGGGGTGAGAGCCCATGTTGCGCATCCGCACCCTTAGCCTTCGACTTGAAGCTCTCCTAGGTGTTGGGTGGGTTTGTGATTTTTTTTTCTTTTTTTTTTAGTGAGGATTAATTGTTCTGGTAATGAGCTTCCCTGGGAGCCTTGGTGTCCCTGTCAGAGGAGGCGGGAGTGACACCTGAGTATAACCAGTTTCCTCTGAGTTGGTTCTTGGACATAAACCCGAGTTGGGGAGGGGACAATCGTCCCCCCTCCAACCCTCGTGTTTGGGTGGTGGGAGGAATTGCCGCTGCGAAGCTCGAAGCTCGCAGGTGTGTGTTCCTACTCTCAGCTACCTGGTGCAGTCTGGTTGACAGAGTGAACTGAAGTACCCAGGTGTCCCAGTCACTGCTGCCGCCTTGTGAATCTTTCTGTCTGATGTTTTCAGCATTTAAAACCCTGTAAGGAGGCTGAGGCTGTAAGTCAGTGGCCAGAGTACTTCAGGCATCAAACCCTGGGAACGATCCTCAGCACGATGTAAAGCCGGGCTCGTGACCCCAGCGCTCAGAAGGTAGAGACAATAGAATCATAATAGCACCCTCTGTTATATAGCAAGTCTGAAACCAGCCTGGGCTGTATGAGAACCTGGTTCTAATTAACTATTTAATAATTAAAGCCTTATAAAGTAAGATGCTTGCTACAGGATCAATAGACCCCTCCCCAGAGGATGTTTGAAACTCCCCTCCCCAAAATATGCCCAGAGCAGCAGCCTGTCATTGCCAAGGTGAGCAAGGGTTCACAGGTCTCTGGCAATCCTGCATTAGAAAGGTTCCCTCTGCAGCAGGAGGGGACATATTGCGATGTTCCCAGCTTTGCCCTCACCTGAAGTGAGTTATGGCAGATTTCCTCCCTTTTTGTAAGAGTGGCCTTTTGGGTGTATTCTAGCGTTGGTTTTCACTTCATATATAAAAGCTTCACAATTTAAAGCTGTGAAATGTGCAGAAGGTAGGAAGCCCGCAGGTTGTTTCCCCACTCAAATGTTTCTAGAGCCCTTGTGGATGCTTGCCTGGTGTGGCCAAGCAGCTCCAGTTCATTCACCCACTTGGCTTGCCCGCTCACTCCATGAAGAAGGAGCAATCCTGTTCCCATTTCACAGACGAAGAAAGAATGATGCAAAGAGCCACTGTTCTAGGTAGCCCAGCCTTATTAAAGACTAAGGAGTGCAGATGCGGACGGTCACTTCACTTGTGGTCAGTATATTAGTCCCATCTCTGGGGTTGGGGATGTGGCTTTGAGGAGTGACTGTGTAAAAAAAACCCTAGAACTCACTGTTCAATTTCTTGTGGTTGAGCTCTATGCTGGTGAGGTGGTTTATTCAGTGAAAATGAGAGCAGAAGTGGCTCCTCCCGGCAGCTGTTGACAGCTGTGCTCCCCTCCCACACACACACAGCCCCTTTAACTCGCAGCGTGGAGCAGAGCCCATGCTGTCACACTGTAATTTTCTCCTTGCCTGAGTGCTCCATCCAGCTCATTCTCTGCTCCCTTCCTCGAGAGAAAGAAAAAAAAAAAAGATAACCATAAGATTGACCAATCTCTAAAAGCTGGCTTGCACTGTTCCAGAAAGAGAGGTTTAAAATGGAGGAGGGGATCAGTTCACAGCAGCGAGGATTCCGTTTTATTCAATACTCTTTAAAAAGAGAAATCCCAGCCACTAGGTTTGCGCCTTTACTCAAACGGCTGCCTCCCACGGGTCTTTGATTTTCGGTATTTCCTCCAAAACTCCTTGCCTCTGATTTTTCTTAGACAGCTCCAGGCAAATCAGCCAGGGTTAGTTACATCGATAAACACAGTCTAAAAAACCCTAGGCTGCTCTGAGAGAGACCTGGCTGCTGATGCTGTCAGTGGAAGCTTAGGACTGGATCCCAGCACTTATTCCTGTTCTGGAGGACAGCGTGTGGGGATGTGGCCCAAATGCCAACTTTGGAAACACGACCTAGGTTCCTGTGATGGCTGCCACCCCAGGCAGGGTTCTCCTATGCATGGTACCTCCTCTGTGCCAAGGGAACAAGAGGTTAAGTTACTGGCATCAGATCACCTTTCTGTGCCTTGTTTTTGTCTGTGAAATGGGTATCTCGAGAGGACTATTGGATAGACTTGATACTAGCAGATTAATGTCTGGTACGTAGTCAGAGCTTAATTAACCTTAATGCCACCCCTCCCTTCGTTGTCGGTAGTCGGAGCCCCGGAGAATTCTGGATGTCATGGCAGGTTATGTGGGTTCTATGACCCACAGATCACCAGCTGAGCCTCAAGCTCCTCGACCTGCCTCTGCCAGAAACCTTACCTGAGTGATTTCTAGTCAGTGCCATCTGGCAGACAACAGAGTCAAGCAACCCTAGGCATTCTTCGATACATTACAAATCATTTTTATGTCAAGCATTTATGTCTCCTGTTTAGACCTGAGTGGCCAGTTGTTTTCTCTTCTGTAAAGTGGGAATAATAAAGCCAGCCCCACCTCCCAGGCTGTTAGGAAATCAGATGAGGTGGTCAACAGATTTACTGTAAAGATAATTGGGCTGGGGGGGTGTAGCTCTACGGTAAAGCCATTTACCTGGCATGCACAAAGCCCTACCACTGCAAAGGAAATAAAGGCTATACTGAAAATAAAATTGATTTTGGTGACAGATATGGCCTCTCTAACACAGAGATAAGGCTTGTTTTGCTGGCACTTCCCGTAGGTTAAGACTGCCTATAGACCTCAGGAAAGGTTGTCATAGAGGGGTGATCTTTGTTTTAGATTCATGTTGAGGTGTTTTAGGGGGTTTCTTCATTATGTGGAAATGTCATCTTTCAGACTTCCACTGTCTGCCTGAGGAAGACTCATGCCTTCCATAACGGGCAGTTAGGGTGTGCTCACCAGGAGTGAGGGCTGGAGAGGTTGTAGATAGACGTTGGCAAGCTTGCTGACCCTATTTGCTCTTTCAGCGTTTGGTCTCCTCAGGACAAGGTGATCTTTCTCTAAGTAATGTCTCTTGCAAGGGAGACTTTTCTTATAGGAGTAAATGATGCTTTGCGCTATTGTCACTATGGTAACACATGACAAACAGATGACTTTTCCATTGGCCTAATCTCCAAGGACCTTTGCAATATGTGTTTGGAACAAGGCCCTAGTCACCACACTGCCCTCCAAAGCAGGCAGACATCAGGTCATCCCACACTAAAAACCTTTCTAACATCTTCTACATCCCTGTGCTTGTGTCAGAACCATCTGGAGGCCTTGTGAGCACAGGTGGTAGGGCTCGCATGCTCAGCAAGTTCCCAGGTGTGACCTGTGTGGCTGGAGGGGCTCTTCAGAAACCCCTGCTCCTCACATGCTATGAGGACCTTCTGCCTTAACCAGCTGTCCTGCGGCCTGAAAGCCTCGTTTTGCTTGTGAGAGTGGCTGCTGACTCGGGAGTGCCCATTAAAGCTGCTCTGGCCTGTGCTACAGCCAGGGCAGAGTTGGAACCTTACTGAGAGTTCACAGCTCTGCTTTGCCTGTGCTATTAAACATCAGCTTACAACACCAACCATTTCGCACTTTCCATTTTACATTTTTACTTATTGTGTGTGTGTGTGTGTGTGTGTGTGTGTGTGTGTGTGTATGGGTGTTTTGCTTGCATGTATGCCTGAGTACCACGTGCATGCAGGGTCCAAGGAAGCCACAAGGGTGTCATCTTCCCTGGAACTAGAATTACAGAGGTGTGAGTCACCATATGGGTGCTGAGAATTGAACCCAGATCCTCTGTAAGAGCAGCCAGTGGCTTATGTCACCTTCCTTGTTAATTGCAAAACATGACTTACTACATAGCTTTTTCAAATATTTATGATCATAATGTTATAAGATACAAACTTTATTCTGTTGTAAAGAAGAAGGGTCGCTAGGCAGTGGTGGCACACACCTTTAATCCTAGCACTTGGGAGGCAGAGGCAGGCGGATTTCTGAGTTCGAGGCCAGCCTGGTCTACAGAGTGAGTTCCAGGACAGCCAGGGCTACACAGAGAAACCCTGTCTCGAAAAACAAAAAGAAAGAAAGAAAGAAAGAAAGAAAAAGAGAAAGAAAGAGAAAGAAAGAAAGAAAGAAAGAAAGAAAGAAAGAAAGAAAGAAAGAAAGAAAGAAGGGCTTTCTAGGTAGACTTTTTCACTGGATTTCGGTTTGGGTTATCTTTTTGTTAAAAATTTAAAAAGTGTGTGTGTGTGTGTGTGTGTGTGTGTGTGTGTGTGTGTAGATTTGTGCACATGAGTTCAGTACCCATGGAGGCCAGAAGATGATGTCAAATCTCCTGGATCTGGAGTCACAGGTGTTTGTGAGCCACCCATTGTAGGTACTGGAAACTGAACTCAGGTCCTCTGTAAGAGCAGTGAGCTCTCTTACCCACTTAGCCATCTCTTCAGCCCTTGATTAGCCTTATTATGTCCCTGGTGGCAAATGACAAATACAGAAATCTTTCCTAAAATCAGAAAAGCCAGAAATCTAGCTGGTAGAGTCACCTCTAAGCAGCAACTCAAATGCTGCTCCCTTGACCCACACACTCACACCTAGGTACCCCATCTCTCTCTTTAGGGTAGAACTCACTATATAGACTTGGGTGGCATTGAACTCACAGACATCTGCCTGGTTAAAGGCAGGTGCCACTCCCTTGGCTAATTCTTTTGAAGCATTATGAACGTGTTGCATTAAATACAACTTAAGAAATAAAAACTGGAGCTGGAAACATAGCTCAGTGGTTAAGAGCACTGGCTGCTCTTCCATAGGACCCAGGTTCAATTCCCAGCATCCACATGGCAGCTCACAATAGTCTATGACTCCAGTTCCAGGGGATCTGACACTCTTGCAGACACACATGCAGGGAAAATGATAAAAGTGAAAAATATTAGAGAGAGAGAGAGAGAGAGAGAGAGAAAGAGACAGAGAGAGAGAGAGAGAGAGAGAAAGAAATAAAAACTGTCACCTGGGATTGAGATAGGCCAGACACTTATTGAAACCTGTGTTCTACTTAACACTGGTTTGCTTGTTTTAAGCCTGAAAAAAACAATTTTTATAATCATAGAATCATGTCCTAGTTTAGTGAATTCTGTCCTCTACTGCATTTAGTATTTTTGGAGGGGTAGATTGAGACAGTTTCTTTCTATGGAGCCCAGGAACGAGCTATCTCCTGCCTCTGCCTCCTGGGAGCTGGGATTACAGATGTGTGCTGCCTTGGCCGGTTTTGCATCCAATTGCTTGGAAACCTCTCACCACAAAAGGCTTTCTGTTTGCACCACTTGAGCCTTTGGCCTTTCAATGACTCGAAGATAGTCAATGCTTCCTCAAAAAAGGGGATGGATGGGGACCGCTTTAGCCTGCTGGGGCTTGGCTGTTGATTTTAATCTCCCATGGCTCACCTTTTCTGCCTGGGAAACTAACGAACAGCAAGAGCCTGCCTCAGATCCTGTGGCCAGTGTCTCTCTTCTTCTTCTCCGCCATCCTCAGGCTCCATGTTCCTCATCTCATACCTGTCAGCATGACCTCATGGAATGTCTACCCAGGACACTCCAAATAGACCTCGGTTGCCAAACACCAGCCCAGTTGTCAACATCCATCCCAGACAGCTCTTTATTTGATAATCAAGGGCAGGGCGGGGTGGCTGCGTGCAAATTCCCATGTCCCTAGTGCCACTCTTCTCTGGGATGTTGTTTTCCTGTTGTCTTAAAAAATAGATTATAGGACCAGTGAGATGAATCATGGGTAAAGGAGATTGTCGTGAAAATGTGATGAACTGAGTTCAATTCCCCAAACTCACAAAAGAAGGAAGGGAGAGCTGGTGAGGCTTCTAAAAGTTGCCCTCTGACCTCCATGATGATGCCGCATGGTGGATACACACACATACACACCACACATACTACACCACACACCACACACACACCACACATACCACACCACACACACACCACACACACACCACACATACCACACCACACACACACATACACACATACACCACACATCACACACGCCACACACATACATGCACACACATTCCACACACACATACACACCACACATACACACACACACACCACACATACACACACACACATACACACACATACCACACCACACACACACACCACACATACACACACCACACACACCACACACACCACACACACCACACACACACATACACACACACACACCACACATCACATCACACACATCACACACACCACACACACCACACACATACATGCACACACATTCCACACTTATACATACATAAAAAGTTCTGGCATTTCTTTATGATTGCAAAAACCTGTTTTTCCCCACCTCTGGTATATTTGGAAAATTAAGAGGAGTATGAGAGATATTTGGCTAACCACGACAACATAACCACAATTAATATTGCATTCAAGCCCAGCGCAGGAGTATGGGTCAGTGTTAATAGACTGTATGAATCCCAATGGGCTCATGATATTTTTATTTGTTTAAGTAGCTTGATGGTTTATAATAAACACTTTGATATGACTCTCAAGTGACATATACTAATGTGTAGTGGCTGAGACTCTCTTTCTCTCTCTTTCTCTCTCTTTCTTTCTCTCTCTCTCTCTCTCTCTCTCTCTCTCTCTCTCTCTCTCTCTCACACACACACACACACACACACACACACACACACACCACAAACACACCACAAACACATGATCATACTATAACATAGCCAGCTTTGAAGGACATTGACCTAATGGAATTTTACACCCTATAGCTCACTGTTACAAATAATAATCTGTATTTTTGTGTTGGGAATATCAAGTGATAGGACACTTTTTGGAAGTCACTGTGGTCATAGTGTCCAGTCAGTTACAAGGGGGCATAACTTGAGAATGCACCCTGTCCTGCTTTTCTGCCTGTGCTGCAGAAATGCTTGTAGACAAGCAGGGAGAAAGGTGAAGATGCCATTAGGATGCCAGAACTATTGGAGAGCTCTCCTCTTTGTCACCACAACAGCGATTCACTGGGCAGCTGCTTAGTGAGGGTTTCCTTAATACACTCAGACTCGAAAGGTGAGGTCCTGAGCTGAATGTATTGTGCAGTATCTTGGTCTAAAATAGTCTTTTGAAAAAATTTGTAGTAATAAGGGTTGGACTCAGGGCCTCATGTGTACGTCCTCAGGCACTGGTTAACTTTTAATAATAAGCACATATTAAATTTATTAAATTTGTGATGTCTGTAGTCTAGAAAGTCAGAGCTGGAGAGGTGACTCAGTTCAGGTCATCCTACAAGTTCCCAGCACATACATCAAACAGATCACAGCCACCGATAATTCCAGCTCTACAGCCCAGCTCAAGGGAATCTGACGTCCCCTTCTGGCCTCTGTGCACATGCCCATATGGAAATACACACATGTACATGAACAAATAATAATTAAAGTCAAGAAATTCAGCCCATACAACAGACATTTCCACAGAAATGCTGGATTCATCTTTAATTTTCTAAGATAAATTTCCAGAAATTGGCCTTGCTTCCTTCTCGTTCCTAGAGGCTCACTTACTTTCTTTAGTCTTCTAGAACATCACAAATTAGAGTTAACATTTGTTGGAGAAAAAGATCTCAGCCAAGTTCTCAGCTTTGCCATTTAGTGTGGCAAGCCCGTGCAGTCACTGGCTATTTGCTGCCTCCATGTATAGGTGTTAACATTTTTTTAGTGACTTTGAATCGAGCGATCATTTCCCTTCACAAGCCTTTACCAGCCACAAATTCCGAGACTCTTCTTCATCCCCACCTTGTACTGTTCTGTTTAGGGCATCTTGATGTCTATGTAACACATCAGAGCTTTTGGTTTATGTTTTAACAGAGTTTACCAACTCTAATGCCTTCAATGGATTCCTTTAGAGTCTCAAGCAGCTGGTCACGTATTCTTGAATGATAAAGCCCGCCACTGCCTTTCCAAATTCTTATCTGTTGTTTCTATCTTCTTTTTACTCTATAGTGCCAACTGGGATTTTAAGAACAAGATTTAAAAGGTTTAGTTACATTTAATTAATTAATTAATGCTCACCTGACACAGTGTGAATGTGGCATCAGGGGATCTGATGCCCTTTACTGGTCTCTATGGATACCCATATATACAGCATATGCAAACGCGCAGTAAGGTACAACAACAGTAAGTTACAGGTGTGTCACACCATCTGTGAATGTGGAAATTAAAGGACAACTTGTGGGAGTCAGTTTTCCTCGCTGTGTGGGTCCTGCAGCTCAAAATGGGGTTTGCAGGCATGGTAGCAAATTCCCCATTGACCCATCTCTCTGCCCCTGAAAAACAACATTTTTTTTTAAAAAAAAAAAGAGCAATAGATGTTCTTGGGTATTTTTTCCATAGGTTTTTGTTTATGTGTTTAACAGTTAAGTATGGGAATGGGTTTTTGGCTTTATATATATGTATACATATAGATTACATGTTTTATAACACACTAAGATTCAGCTTTTTTTTTCTTGGTTTCCAAAGCAAGAAGATATAATTTGAGCTGAAGTTCAAATATTTTTAGGATGCATGATTCGACTATGTTAAAACAATCTTTCAAATCTTGAAATAACATGGTCATTAGTATGACATTACTCCATAAATTTTGCTAGGTCTAATCCACTGTGAAGTGTCTCTGCATTTGTTTTTTAAGATATATTTGTATTTTTATTTGTATGTGTATGTGTACTCGCATATGCCAAATATGTGGGTTCCCATAGAGACCAGTAGAGGGCGTCAGATCCCCTGACACCAGAAGTTATGAGCTAGCTGTGTGTGTGTGTGTGTGTGTGTGTGTGTGTGTGTGTGTGTGTGTGTGTGTTGACAACTGAACTGCAGTTAAGTAGCTGGTGCTCTCAGGTTTTGGCATTAGCTTTAAGTATACTTTATAAAATAGCTTGTGAAAGATCCCATGTTTTTGTGCTGAAGGTTGATGCAGAAACTGACAATCCCATGGAAGAGTAAAGTGAATGGTGGACTCATGTGGTTCCAGACCCTTCTTCAGTGGGTTCCAGGTTCCTATTTGTGGGGGTTAGAACAAGAATAGCCACCATAGGCTCATATATTTGAATGCTTAGTCAGCAGGGAGTGGAATTGTTTGAAAGGATTACAAGGATTAGGGGGTGTGGCCTTAATGGAGGGAGGAATTGTGTCATTAGGGGGCTTTGAGGTTTCAAAAGTCATGCCAGTCTCTCCCTTTCCTCCTCCTCTTCCTTCTCCTCTCTCTCTCTCTCTCTCTCTCTCTCTTTCTTTCTCTCTCACTCTCTCTCTCACTCTCTCTCTCTTTCTGACCATGGAGCAGGATATAGCTCTCAGCTACTGCTCCAATACCATGAGTACTAGCATCCTCCCACCATTCTCCAACTAAATGGTTTCTTTTATAAGAATTGCCCTGGTCACGGTGTCTCTGCACAGCAGTAGAACCCTGACCAAGACACTGTTTCTTAAGCCAGTTTTGACAATTATGACTTTTGTTTAGACTCTATTCAACTTAGAGTTTCTAAAACTCTAGGATGGATTTAAAGATGGTCTTTTATTTTAACATTTTCCTTAGAAACTGCCCTTTAACAAAGTAAAACAAAGTGAACACCAGGTCCCCCAAGTAAAATAGATTTTAAATTTTGTTTCTTTTAATGATATTGGGGGAGGAAACATCTTTTAAATCATTAAATAAAATTCAAGGGAATTTTTCATAGTTGATGCTGTTCCCATAAGTCCAGGCAAGAAAACCATTTTGCTTATACAAAGTACTTAATGGAGTTATTAGTCTACTACCTCTGATTTGAAGGATACCTGGCGAGGTGATTTTCAGCCAAGACTGGTAAATAACACAGGCATGCTTTACACCCGTGTGTCTATGTGCTTTTCCATGTGGAGGTCAGAGGTCATCTTTGGTGTTCTCAGGAGCCAGTCTACCATGAATGTGGTGTCACCTTCCCCTGAAACTGGAGTTAGCAGATGCGTGCGAGCTGCCATTCTGATGCTGGAAACTGAATCTGGATCCTCTGGAAGACAGGGCATCCTCTTCATTACCGAGCCATCCCTAGAGCCTTGGAGACAGGGTTTCTCTCACTGTCCTGATGCTCACTGATCAGGCTGGGTGGGTTGCTTGGCCAATAGGACCCAGGAACCCTCCTGCCTCTACCTCCCCATGACTGAAACTTCAGGCATGCATCACCGTGCCTGGCTGTTCTTACATGAGGATTCTGGATTGAGCTCAAGTCTTCATGCTTGCAAGGCAGGCCCTTTGCCAACTAAGCCATCGTCTTAATCTCACCTTAAGCTTTAAAGAGCTTAGTATTCTCTCCAAATGTTGCTGTGCCTATTAGATGCCACCATAGCATAGCCAGGGGTAGGGTGTAAGGTTATTGATAATTTTATTTATTTGTTTAATTTCTCTCATTTTTGTGATCAGTACTTCCAGGTGCAAATATTCGGCCCTTGAAGTGAGAGCCTGTCTTCAGCTGGGTTCTTCAGGGCCTTTCATTTGAGTTTGAGTGAAGTAACTCAGTAATCCTCTGGGTACCAAGAGGCCAGCCATGTCTTCCCCAGCCGTTAGTCATTGTACCCAAAACATTTTCTGTGTCATTGCTGTACCCATGAGAGGTTCTAAGGATTAGCTAGCTACATGGGATTCAGAACACAGGACCTGCCACAAATGATGAATGAGAGGCTGGCAGTAGTACACAGCACCCTTCCCACTGCTGGGCCTTGGCAAGTGACAAGAAACACACAGAGTTAGGAGACTTTGGTTGGCTTTAAAGAAAGCACAGAGGAGCTGGGCCAGCGTGATAGCAGAATAGGACCTGTCCACTGACCCGCCACCAGGCTTGGGGTTTGAACCCTTCTTGCTGGCACGGGTTTCTGACCTACCTGGTTTTGCACTGCGGGAAGGTGTCCTCAGGCCTGTTTGTGAGCTATACTCACTCCTTGCAGCAGATTTAAACAATGACAGATGTTTTAGGTACATTGCAGACCTGGGTGTTATAATTAAGGTTTAGGGGGATGAGTCATGGGTCCCTACATTGGGATGAAAGCCAGCCTGGAGCCTGATCATTTCTTCAGGGATGTGAGGTCAACTCCTAGATCACCTAGATGAAGACTCCATTTGGATTCAGGCTCTCTCTTAGCCTCTACCTCCACTCTCCTGCCCTCTAAAGGAAATCCCTCAATACACACATCCCTTGTGCTAGCTAAGGTATAGGCCAATTCCAGGTACTCATGTCCCCGTGGCTGTCACCTCCCAGGTGGGCTGGCCAGGACCTCTCCTCTGCCATCCTCATTAAGTCCCACTGAGTCTTTTTCCAAAAGGAAACTGAAACAGGAATCCATAAACAAGAGAATCTAAAAACACTCCAACATGACTCTCCAGAGACTCCCGCTTACTGCATTTTACTACCTGCCCTTTCCTTGAGCCTGAATATAGATATTTGTAAATTCACTTGTTTTTCCATCAGAAATGGTACATAGGAGATTCTATTTTAAAAATCTGTCACAGTGCACAAGGACAATACATCTGCAAATGTACAGATACAGCTATGCATCCATCTGATGGCTATTAGGTGTTCTGTAGTCTCGGTCGTCTCATTATCTGCCCCTTATTGATGGACATGGGGGTTTTTGAAGCTTTTAAATATACAGACAAGAAAGTTGTTAGAGTTGAGTTGTGAGCCACCCAGGATAGGCATGTGGAAGAACAGCAAAATGTTCCCACTTCTCAGCCCTCTCTCCAGCCCCCAAGATCCACAGTCATTCCTCTTAATGTGACCTGACAGCCTGGCTTCCAGAAAAGCTGAACACATTTGCTTTTCCATCACCTGTGTGTGAATGCCTGCCTCTCGGCAGAGTTGTCTGCGGTGATTATTGTCATTTCTAAGCCATGTGAAACATGACCAAACTGTTTTCATTCGTCTCTCATGGGATTTCAGCATGGCTGAGCTGATTTCCCTGTGTCTATGTTGGGGTTGGTTATTTCCTTTACTGACCTGTAAACAGCTTTCTAAACTGCCCATTAGGTATCTTCCATCTTGTTCTTTAGACGTGTGCATTGTATTTAGACTTGTGAATCTATGGCACCATCTTCGTTTTAGCTTATGAGGGTTTGGAATCTGCTCGTGACTCCCGGGTGCTCTCTGCTGCAGTAAGGTCTAGAGCTGAGGGTGAAGGGGTTTTCTACAGCAATTCTGTGTGTCATTTTCTCTTGGGCTTTTTCATTTACTGGTCTTAATCTTCATTCTTTTGGAAAATGTGTTTGGGTTTGAGGTCAAAGTTGAATTTTTTTCATTTTTGTCAAATAATGCCTCCGCTGTTTTGTTGGCTGCTGGATAACTTCTTCTGCATTTATTGATTTAAATTCCATTTTGCCGATTCATTCGTAGGAGATGTGGGTCTGTCTGCGGTGTTTGTTCCGCCCCACAATTCTGAGGATTGGGGCTATAATGCACCACCCTTATAAGGACTAGAGTGTACGATTGCTCCCGGGAACTGGGGCATGACTGAGAACTGGAAGGTAATCGTGTATCCCAAAGGATGCCCTCCCCTGCTCGCCCATGTGATGAGAGTTCCATCTCCTGCCACCTCCGTGGTGCTGGAGGGATGCTTCCCATACTCCTCCTGGAGAGAGGAGGATCCCTTCATCCTATTGCTTAGCTAGAGTCCGGTGGACACTGGGTCTCGTTGCTCTGAAAGACCAAGGGAGCCTGGTTTCATCCCTGCTAGCCTTTCTCAGTGTTGAGCTTTCTGGGAATTGGAGGCTATGTGGCAGATCTGCCATCCCCCGTGGGACATTCTGGAGAACTGAAACTCTCTTCCTTCCTATTTTCCCCTCAGTTGAGAGCATGTGGCTGGCATCTGCCCTGGCATACTTGGGTCCCTAGCCCAACCTGGTACATCTTGCTGGAACATGGATTAAATTGGGCATTCAAAGGGAACGTAAGAAGCTTAACCCATGACCTTGTTTTCTATGTTAAAACAAATTCAGCCGCATCAGTGAGAGGCGAGCAAGACTGCAAACACTAAAGTTGGTTTTTAGGTTAAAACAGGACTTCAGAAAAATCTCCAGCACCAGCCGGTTTAGTTACAGGATTCAGGGGGTAGATGTGGGCCTCAACTCTTTGCAATTTGGGGGGTGCTGGCAGAAATTTTGGAGCCATCTCATCCTACATGAATGTCTAACTCTCAGACACCTAGAGGAAAACACTACCAAAACAAAGTTATGATTCTTCTGTTCATTTAGGATTTTGCGTCTCTCCCTCTTCTTCCTCCTCTCCCCCTTCTCCCCCTCCCGTCCCCTCTCCTCATCCCTTCCCTCTTCTCATGAGATGAAAGCTTGTAGTGCCCACTCTACATCCTCCTGTGTGGGGTCTTCAGTCAGTACCACAGGTCTCCCTCTGAGTACTGCTTCCCTGCATCCCACAAGCTTCAATGAGCCGAATCTGCACTTGCTTCAAGTTATGCTTAGCTCCTCTTAGCATCACTGCTTCGATCCATGCTTTGATTAGGAGTGTGTTGTCCAGTCTCTAGGACTTTGGGGATTTCCAGCTCTTTCTCACACACTTTATCATTTTTTTAATTATGTGTATATGAGGGGGTGGTATGTGCACTGCCCACAGAGCCCAGAGGTGTCTGATCTTCTGGGGGCTAAAGTCATCTGTGATTAGAGCTGAACTCAGGTCCTCTGCAAGAGCAGCAAGCACTCCTAACCACTGAGCCAGCCCCTAGGCATTCCTCTTACACTGGTTTCTGATTGCACTGGGTTGTGATGTAAAAGCATACACTGTGTGATTTCCACTCCTTTCCACTGGTTGTATTTAGTGTCTCAGGCTGTGGTCCATCCAGCTGGATGCTCCACGTGGGTCTGAGAAATATTTGGCTCTGATTTTTTTAGTATCGTCTATAGAAGTTTGTTATAGCAATTGATGGATGGTAATTCTTCTGAGACAATGTCTCATGTAGCCCAGGCTAGCAGTAAATGTGTTATGCAGCTGGGACTGGGCTTGAACCTCTGATCCTCCTGCCCCCATCTTCCTCTCAGATACAGAGATTACAGCGTGCACCACCACAACAGGTTTATTCAGAACTGGGAACAAAGTCAAGTGTTCACCCATGTTAGGCAAGCGCTCTGTCAACAGAGCTGCATCTCCAGCCCGACTGGTAATATTTTTAGATCAACACTGTCTTTGTTGGTTTCTGGTCTAGGATCTTCAAAGTGTCGAACTGACACAGAGACTTCCACTTCCCCTTTCAATCCACTCATTTTTGGTACATGGACTCTGACACTGCTGGGAGGCAATCACTTCATCCTTGGGATGCTTGAAGAGCTGTTTCAGGGTCTATCAGCACTGAGTCCTACCCATGATGCATGTCTCCACGGTCACCTGTGTGTGTGTGTGTGTTGGGGGTGGGGGTTATTCAGTGAGTCCAGCTCCCTCCTCTATTATATTTTTATGTTCTTTGTGAAGAAAGAAATAAAAAAAGAGGGTAAAAGGTTTTATTCCAACTTCCTGGACTAAGGCTCTATTCAGGTTAAGGTTGTGGGATAACGGACCAGTTCTGCACGAGTGAGCCACTTGAAAGCTGAGAGACGCACCCTTAGGAAAACAACCTCAACTCATTATGTAACGTGAGCTTGGTTTCCTGTGAACAGCCTCTTTCCCAGAGTGTGCAACAAGGGGAAATAAACAAAACAGCCCTTTCAAGTAAATTGGATTTTCTGGACTTTGGATTAAAGGGAAGCAATGAGCTCTCACAGCTCCCATCCCAGGTAGGATGCATCTACGTGATCAAGCAGACGCTGTGATTTCTGTGGCCCAATACAAATGTGTCATTTGGTACTTAATTTACCCAACATAGCTATTTCAGCCATGGTGTATTATAGAGCCAGTGGCATGATCACAAACATAAAGTCGGTCAGCGCAAAGCAAGGGAGGCATCTCGTGGGTTATCACTGCAGTTGGCAGATAACTAAGTATTGGGCTGAGCTTAGTGATATTGCAAAGAGAACGATGACCTAGCCTTGGCTCCCAGCCATGAAGTTTCTTGCCAAAAAAAAAAAAATGGCATATGTGAATATAGGGGCTTTTACAGAAGGATATAAGGTACAGAATTGGGCCCAGAGGAGTGTTGTAAGAGTTCTGAGGAGACAACAACCTGCCCTTAGAAGGGGGCTGGCATTCATTAGGTCCTCAAAGTGCTTTACCTGTTATACAAAACCCACTGGTCCCACCTAACAGTTCTGTGAGACATGGAAGTTCTCTCAATTTCATAGATGAGAAAACAGAGGCACACACACACACACACATTTAAAAAATTTCTCAAACTACTCTAACCAGCAAGTGCCAGAACCAGGATGTGGATCAAGAGCCATTGTGTGCTGTCCTGTCCCCGACCCACTGTTTCCAATTGTCTGTATCAAGTTACAGAGGGCCATGCAGGCTGAGGCGCTAGGTACTGAAGCCTATGAAGGTTGAGGCTTTGTCGCAGAGTGTGCTGAAGAGAGCTGCCATGGGGCCTGTGGGGGCCAACCCCCTGGTCATATGTAAGCAGCCATTGTTTGGCTGACTTTGGTCTGTGTTGTCTGGCTTTCCGACTGCCATTCCCTGCACTTGCACCCATGCAGATCATCCCTGCAGGTCACCGTGCTAGCTACAAAGGATAGCGGTGGAGGAGGCGGTGGCAACAGCTGCTGCTGCTGCTGCTGCTTCTGCTGCTGCTACTCAAGGCAGGTGAATACGATAACCAAGCACAGCAGAGGCTCTCTCCTCCTCCTGTGTGGAGTTCGGGCTCAGATGACAGATGCTCACCTGAGAGCATCTCACTGGTAGAGTGAAGTGTGCATTGTGCAGAGGAAACTTATAGTAAATTTGTTAGTCCGATCCTGTCTATCATTCTACCCTGAATTTTTCAAAAGATGTGTGCTTGGAGTCATTGGCTTAGACAATCTGCCTCCACCACCCTACTTCCCAGCCCCCATATCCCCTACCCATCTCCTCGCCCAACCCCTACACCTTTAGTCAACCATAGCGGAAGCCAGAAGTGACTTTAACGCCTTCACATGAACACCTGTAGTTCTTCACAGTCCAACTAAAGATAGAACCAGTATTAGCAGGTTTACAAATGGCTGCCTTTCTTTCAGACTCTTTGCCCCCAAGCCCAGCGACGCCATGCGAAGCCCAGCAACACCATGCGCCCAGGGAAAGCACAGGCACTGTTGTTGACTTGAGCAGCAAGTGAGAACAAAGGAACATGTGCTGCTCACGCCTACACAGGAGCCTAGGCCAGCTGGCACCTTTTTCTCTCTTTTGTTTCTCTCTGTTTTTTTCTTTTTTCCTTTTTGACACTCTTTACATATCAGGATAGACAGACAATGTAGTATCTGACTTAGGTCAGTGCCGCATGTGGGCGTCCTACAAATGTTTGTTAAAGCTGTTCAGAGATTTTTGTTTTGGTCTTTGGCCTTTTTGTTTTTGTTTTGTTTCTTTTAAGCACGTGTTGGCAAATCATAAAGAGGATGGACCTCTTCACAAGGAGTGACTGAGTGTCTGAGAAATATTGGAGGTTTTAAAAAACCTGATTCTTGGGACAGGAGAGACAGTTCACCAGTTAAGAGCAGGTGTAGATATTCAGATTTCTAGGCACCCACAGCAGGTGGCTTATAATGCCCTGTAACTCCAGTTGCAGGGAGATCTGATGCCTTCTTCTGACTTCCACAGGCAGTGCACTCACATGCACATACCAACACACAGATACACACACACACCAAATTTTAAAATAATAAAAATAAATCATTTTTTAAAGTATTGATCTTTGGGCCTAGTAATCCATTTCTGGAGATTTATCTATAGGAAAATAATAAAAACTTGCCAGTAATTATATACATACATGCACTTGGGCATACACATACACGTTAAATAAATAAGTAAATAAATAAGTAAACAAACAAGCAAACCTTTAAGATTCAAATCTTATACATTTTATAATTCGGAGGAGGCCAAGAGGGGAGCACTATCAGTATAAGGCTAACCTGGGCTACATAGTAAGACCTTCCATCTCATAAAAGAAAAGGTCTTTATCATATTTAAAGGACCTTACCAGAGAGTCATCCTCTAGGACAATCTCCCTTTAAGATATACATTTGCTGAAGGGAGGCTGTGTCTACTGCAGAGGTAAGAAATTGGCTTGCTTGTGGCTGTGGACAGAGGCCACGCTGCTGGAAAGAGGAGCCGTTGTCAGGAGCAGACACCAGCCTCTGGAGGCTGTGCACACAGAGAAAGGCTCTGCTTGGCTAGAGCGGGGGTCACCCCCATCCCTCCATCTCTGCAGGTTTGCCCCATGACTCTGCCAACATCTGTGGTCTTTATTAGGGTCTATGAATTTCTCTATGACCCACTCCCTGTCACTTCTTTCTGGCCTGATCCACACATCTTCTTCCTGGAGGGCAGAAGATGCTTGACTCTTGGGAATAGAATAGCTCTCATTAGTTGAAGCCCTCCGTTATTTTTCAGCCTGTGCGTCTGAACCCAAACAGCATGGGGCTGGCAACTGCTAAGACAGGAAGAAAGGGGGACAAAATAAGCCTCACTTCCAACAGGGAGGAACTACACCAGCTTCATACCTGAGATACTTGAAAGACCAAGAATGCAGCTTCCCTGCTGGCTCCTGTCCTCTGTGGAGAATGCCCAAGAGACCAGAGAGCAGCCAGACGTAGTCTGTAGGCCAAGGATGGAGACAGACTATCCAAGGACAGAATGTTTATCTGACCCTCAGCCTTGAGAACCAGATTGCAGTCATGTGGGGGCTCATTTCTTATCCCACATATATGGTGTGATGTATGTCTTCCCTTGTGTGTCCTTCCTTACACAAGGAGGACATGGCTTGTGCTTGTGAGTGGGCCTGGTGTCTAAATGGCAGTTCATCCCATCTTGACCAGACTGGCACTCGTCTATGGAGTTACCAACCACACACACACACACACACACACACACACACACACACGGACTGGGAATAGCCTAGCCAAAAATGCTTGTGGGGCCATGGTGACCTCTGACTCAGCTGAGAGTAGACCAAAAGTGGACAAATGGCCTTGAAGATAAGGTCATTTGTTTTTGTGGAAAAGCATGCTTAGACTTCAAAAAGATCATTTGGAAGCAATGGAGCAATGCTGCTGCTCACTTTACTCGTGGCTGTTTCAGTTCTGTATATGAATATTTCAGGTGCTCTTTCACCTCTGCTGATTGTCACCTGATGAGCTATTTTCAGAGACATCAGGAGTTTTCTGAAAATCTCGTTCTATAAAAACCTTTGCTTGGGGAGACAAGGAAACCTGCATGAATCACTATCGATATTTGGCCCCAGCAGCTCCTGTGTTGGGGTGGGCTTAGAAGAATCCTCTTTCAGTTTGCAGTTATATTGACAGGTATGTGGGTGACCCAGTCTATTTGAGGATATGAGGGACAAGTGACTTTCCTTCTGTTTCTGTGTTCAACTTTCATGATAATTCTGCACATTTGGCCAGCATTTATCCCCAGAGGCTTTCTCTATCTTCTTTCTTCTTCCCACCCCCCATCTCTGACTCCCATACCAGCATAGCAGCAGATATTTATTGCCTTAGCACACCCAGCAAACAGTTTCATCTTCTAAGCCAACTATGATCTCTTGGAAGTGACTACTTAGAATGCTCTGGGAGCTGTAGTTGAATTTGATGGGAATTCTGTGGTCGATTAGTAGTGCCTGCTGGGGATCCAACATGGAGGTATTTATGTATGTAACCTATGTCTATCATTGCTCAAGATGTTGGTCCGTTTTTCTTAGAATGAGAAAAAAAGATGTATTTCCTAGGCCTGAAAGTATTCTTACTTATGCTTCTTATCCTTCATGTGTTTCTTGTTTGTTTCTTGGTTGCTGTGATTAAATGCTGACCAAATCAAACTTAGGGAGGAAAGAATTTATTTCCCCAACAATTCCTGATCACAGGTCTATCACTGAGAAAAGGCAAGGCAGGAACTCAAGGCAGAAACTAAATCAGAGATCACAAAGGAATACTTCTTATTGCTTACTCCTCAAGGCTTGTTCGGATACCTTTCTTATGTCGCCCAGACCCACGTGCCCAGAAATGGCATAGTTCACAGTGATCTGGGACCTCCCACATCAATCAGTAATCAAGACATTCCTACGGGCCAATCTAATGGAGATAATTCCTTAATTAAGATTACCTCTTAGCTGGGTGGTAGTGGCACAAAGCCTTTAATCCCAGCACTTGGGAGGCAGAGGCAGAATCTCAGTGAGTTCGAGGCCATCTTGGTCTATAGAGTGAGTTACAGGACAGCCAGAACTACATAGAGAAACCCTGTCTCAGATAAAAAAAAAAAAAAAAAAACTCTTTCTGGAGATCTGGATTTGTGACAAGTTGACAAAACTATGACACCTGCCTTGTTAGGATTTTTTTTTAAACAGTACTTGGACTCTTTAAAAGGTTGTAAGCCATATAGAGGAGTATACAAGAATGACATCCCAACAGGGCTCAGAGCCTGTTAGGGGGTGGCCTGGCCTGTCATTTTCATGATAGTCTCAGGCACTTGCTGTCCTCAAAGTCCAGAGCAGAAAGGGGCAGGGATGCTGGATATGAAGACTGGACTGATAAGATCTCGAGTCTTCTGGAGGCATTGGCAGGAGTGTTCTGATAATCTCTTACCAGAAGGAACTGTGGACTCTACCATTTCTAGAGGGAAGGACTCCTTTCCTTTGAAGACATGTAGCACTCCATCAGTGGGGGCAGCTGCCTGTCCAGTTTTCTCCATACGAAAATGTCACAGGAGATGGAAAGAACTAGAGACCTGCACTGGTCCCCATGGACCTAGAGGTTGCTTCCAAGCCAGTGTCTTTAGCACAGGGACACTCAGAGCAGAGTGCAGTCTTTGAGTCTGTGGGTTTGCTGCTGACTGAGCTTATCTGCTGTGTCCTTCCATCTGAGTCTTGGGTGCCAGCCCCTGGTGGTTGCGGGATGATGCTCTGGGTGAGCCTCCAAGAGGCCTTTGGGTTGGTATCTTCTTCCAGAGGGAACCTAGCCTACGTGTCCTTGGGGATCTCAGAGGGCAGAGAAGGTAGCAAAAGTCTCCGTGGCTATGGTTCATATTATGATGAAGGCTGTGTGGGTTGCCCAATCAGGAGCCTCTCTCACATATACCTGGAAGACCAAGAGGATAACTAGCCACTGTTCCCTGTCATGGTGTGATGACAACCAATATAAAAGCGTCGGCCAGGTCCTAAGAAGGAATGTCTCTTGCATCTGCCACTGTGTGGCCTTGGAACAGGGTGCTGGATTATCTTGGTATGTCCAAGGTTGCTAGGATGCCTGTCTGTGCCTATCAGCCTCCACACTGGAAGGCACACAGATCTGCCCCTGTTTCCCCATCCTCTCTGATACCTTTTCTGTGCTCTCTGTTCCTAGAGATCTGGGTTTTTCTCTGCTCCCTCCCTCTCTTCTGACATGTTCTGTGATTAAGATCAAGGGTGGGGATAGGTGGTCTTGCCAATGGAGATGAGTCACCAGCTGAAGCTGGCCATTGTTTGTTGCCCAGTGTCCCCCACAGCAGCAGTTTGCTGAACACAGGCTCCAACGTGACCTGGGGACTGACAGGAGGTGGCCAAGCCTTGCTCACTGTTCATTGTTGGATGCCAAGTGGAATCTAGGCATAACTCAGGCTCATCTGCCTCCACGTTCATAGTCAGGGAACCAATGGACCAAGATGCTTGTGGATCTCCCCTGAAGCTCAGTAGAGTCTCTGCATGCCTGGAAAAGCCCAACCCAAACTGTTCAGGATGTAGCCTTCTTGGAAAAGGGACATTTTGCCTGAAGGTAGGACATTAGAGCAACTAGGCAATTAGAAGACAGGGGAAAGCCTTTCATCATGCTGTTACCAATGGATGTTTTTTTTTATAACTGAATAGGCTATTATTTAGAGCAGTTTTGAGTTTAAAGAGAAATGGATCAAGAATCCCAGAGCTCCCACATGCTCTCTTGTCTCTCCGGAGGGCTGCCAGGCCCTCTCATTGGCTGATATGTCTGCTACAGTTGACAGGCCAATGCTGATAGGTTACTACTAAGTTAATAATGTTTATCTTAAACTGCTTTAACGATCTATTTTATTTTTAAGTGTGTGTTCACAACTTCAGGGCCCTCAGAAGCCTGAAGAAGGTGTTGGTTCCCCTAGAGCTGCCTCACGGGGATATTGAGAAACAGACTCAGGTCCTTTAATAGAGCAATATGCACAAAGCCACCCCCATGCCAACTTAACTACAATTAAATATAGGTATAAGTCCCTAGTTGACATTAAGGTTTACACTTGGTGATATATGTTACAAGGGCTTGGAAAGATTTACAATGGTGATTGTAGTCTGCCATTAGCGCATCATTCAATGTGGGCTCAAGACCTCGAAATTCCTTATCTCCTATCGCCCATCCCTTTCCTAACTTCTTAGCCACCATGGAGCTTTTCAGACTTCTACACTTGTGTCTTTTTCAGTTCCCATAGGGAATTCCCAGCCATTTCTAGCCCAGCTTTTTTTTTTCCATCTGGAACCTTACGGTGTTTAGACTCCGCTGTTTCCTGGTAGCTTCATGATTTATTTGTGTATATGTGTATATGCGTGTGTGAGTGTGTGTGTATCCTATTCATTGCTACATAATCCCCATTTAAAGCATAACTCCATTTATCATTTACTTGTGAAGGACATCTTAGTAGTGTCTAGGTTTTGGCAATTAATGGACAGCTTCTACACACTCTGAGGAAGATGCATTTTCCACTCTTTGATACACAGCAAGGGGCATTATGGCTTGATCCCCTCACAGGACTCAGGTATCCAAGCTTGAAGTGGCCTTACCTCATCAGCTTCTCGGAAATGAGGTCTGGCTGTTAGGCTGTGCTTGAGAGCACCCTGAACAGGGATGATCCAATACCCTTGTCCCATGGCATCCTCCTCTGGGGTTTCAACATGGAGTCCTGTCTCCTTCTCTCCTTGTTCCCGTGAGCTCTCTGCTATCATGAGATTCGAACCAGCCTAGCAGCAAACATCCGATTTCCCTTTCCTCCTCCTCTCTCTGTTCTTTCCCAACAGAAGCTGAAGGGGTGACGATGGAGACGATGGACGGCTGGCAGGGTGCTCCCTTTTCCACCCTCCACAATGCCTTCCATAAACCTGAGGGATTCTAACTTTAGCTGTTTTCTTACATTAACGAAAGGCACATGGTCATCTGTCCCCAGACTGAGTGGGCAGCATGCCCAATCCCCCTACCAGTGTCTTCAGGGCCCACAGATGAGACTTGGAGACATGACTCCAAGAATGTAAGGCACCAAACAGCATTGCTACATGTGGCCATGACAACCTAAGGGGCCTGAGGAAAATGCATCAGGGTCCCCAAGCTAGGCTGTGGACCAGAAGAGCAGAACGCTCTGTCCCTTGAGACCCTGAGGGACAGCACTCCAGTATGGCCTTTGCTTGTGGCTAGTCAGCCTCTATACTATCCAGGCAGGCTTTGATGCCTCTGGTTTGTGAAGAAAAAGACAGACAGATAGATGGGAGTTAGATGGACATGGGATGGGATCAGAGCTGGCAGGAGTAAGAGCACCCCACACCCTCCAGGGCTGGCTCTCCATAGTCCCAGTCTAGCCTCTGAAAGACCATTTGCCAGTCTGTGACGAGGGACTTGTCAGCTCATGTGCTGTCCCTAGCTCCTTTCCCCTCACTGTTGGCTACTTCTGCTCAGGCACAGTTGGGGGCTGAAGGTGAAGGAGTTTTCCCCTTTGGGGTCTAGAGTATCTTAGCTAGAAGCTCCAACCTCATCCTAAGAGGAGGAGAGCCCCATGAACTTTGGAAATGTAGTATCCCTGGCCTACCCATTGAATACCAAGAGCGGCCTTTGACATTGGTACAGTAGCGAAACCCCTGTGGGGTTGAGATGACCATGCAAGGGCTCTGCCAGTGGGAAGAAGCCCTGGCAGGAAGGGGAGGAGGTTGCTGGTTAGGGTCTCCTAGTGAAAGGCAGCAAGCTACACACTCATTCACACGCTTACTCACGTGTGCACGCACCCCCCCACACACACACATACTCACTCAGTCACTCACACACTCAGCAGCACACGCACACCCTTCTTCCTTCCAGCCCTGGGCGTTTCTCACCTGTCCTTTCCCACCCTTTTCCATTTTCCTCTGGGTCACTCCTGCCTCTCACTTCTGGGACCCTGTCAGTCTGCAGTGTAAAATGGACCCACGGAGCTTAGGGGGCTCCCCACAAGCTGCTGACCTTCTAGGCATTGCTTCTTCCTCTCTATGACCCTGCTTCCTGACCAGCCGCTTATCTATTATCCCTTCCTCCCAGTTGCTTTCATGCCCAGGCTAATGCCGCCAAGTTACACTTGCATCTGCATCGGCCTGAGAAACACCTTCTGCAGGGTGGTGCCAGGGTATCCTGAGTCTTGGGGAGTTGTCATTCACATGGGAAATGGAGCAGAGTTCAGGGACTGCTCGCACACTCCTGAGGACTTCTAAGCCCCTGGCCAGGTGAGATATCTGCACATGAGCTGGCCACCAAGAAGGGAATATGACCAGCTAGCACGAAGCTACCAATAGGCTAACTATGTTGGTCAGTGTCAGGCTCAAACGGCGATTTGGATCACCACAGGCCAGGAAGACTGAGATGTTCCAGTGGATCACGAAAATGGGGAAAGGAGTCATGCCATCTCTGTGGACCTCACAGACTAGCCATGGCTTCCACATTTGCTGGCAGCAAGTGTACTCTGTCTGTAGCAGCAAGGATATAAGAACAACTTCACTCTGTCACAGCGGCAGTCCGCAAGAGTCCCTTCATTTTTCAATTCAGGTAAAGCCAGATAGATCCTTGGCTTTGGCCCAGGAAAGAATTTCTGGGTGAGCCAGGAGGAAACAGAACTGATGTTTTTAAAGGTCTTTCAAAATATAGATTTTTTTTTTAAGCAATGCAGTTAAGACATATCACAAAGTAAAACACATCAGAGAATGAGTGTGTGGGCTTCTCTGAAAGAGAGCCCCCTTCATCGTTTTTTACAGCAGTCATAGGTAGGATTCGGGTGATTTTGAACTTGTTATCTTCAAAGGATGACGAAAGAGCCAGAGTGAGGTCACCGGTGGTTCCCGAAGACAAGATCACACTTGATAAAGGAGAAGTCTAGATCACAGGGTTATGGAAATGTAGGTTATTGCCAGGAGAAGTCTAGTTCACAGGGCTGCAGGAAGGTAGACTATTGCAGCTGCAAATAAGTGTCTCTTTGGAGATGCCTAGAAAATGGAAGAGTAGTAGGCCCTGCCCAAAGTCATACATGTTCAGGCCTCAAGTCTGGCTCATGGCTCTATCTACTTATGTTATAAACCTTCCCAGTAGCTGTTGGCCGTTGTGCCCTAATGCTTGCTTCTTACCTGGCCAGGAGCTTCTGGCTCTGGAGTAAGGGGCTCCTTTCCCTTCGTAGGTCCCTATTATTTTCGCCGTCTTTCTCTCCTGCCTTGTTCTCTGCCAGTTTAGGCTCCAAGGTCCTGGGCTACGTGGTTGGTACTATAGCTTTGGCCACTTGAGCCCCTATCAGTGTCTGGCCCACTCCCCCATGCTATTCGTCATCCTTCTAGGACCTCTTCCGGAGATACCTTGAGGTCTGAATCGATGACAGTCAACTGGCACTGGTTTTTGGAGCACTCATGTTGGTACAGTGTCTTTGCCATTTCCGAGCTCAGCCCTAGGAGAGCTTGTTGGTGACTCAGCATCTGGGGACTCCAGCCAGCAGGACTACCTTGCAGTTCCAGGAACTCAGATGGGGGTGGCTGGAGAGGCCCCCGAGGAAGAGGAAGCTTGACTCAGGACCCATCCCAGGTCTTGGATAAGCTTGACTGTACGGAAGAGATCTAGAGATGGGCTCCCTCCTGGCAGAGAAGGGCATGGCACAGATCTTGTAGATAGGACTTGCCAAGGGCCTTCCTTGCCCCAGGACACACACACAGCTCTGTATCCTGGCAAGTAACTGATTGAGCCAGAGCTATGTTGTCAGGCCTGTATGTGGTATGTGTACAGCAGGCAAGCCGCAGCAAGCAGCACAGTGAGTTGGGCTGCTGAGTGGGTGATGGGTCAGAACAAGGACCAGGGGTCTTTGTGGCACACAATATGTCTCCGCTCATGTGTGTCCTTAGGAATAGAAGTGTCTCAGTGGGACAGGGTGGGTCTCCTGCATGTATCTCTCTGGCTTTTCTCACTAGCTATTTTTCCACTGTTTAATTTACCTTGGGAGGTTTCCAGCCGGTCAGGATGTACCACCTCTTTCTGCAGTCAGGTCGACTCTGCCGGCCTCAGGTCTGTGATCTCAGTTTTAGGCATATATTAGTTAGGATCTAAACTCTAAACACATTGAAGTTCTCTACATTCGCTTGACCTTTGACACAGGGAAGGACAATTACTAAGTAGCTTTTATAAATCTGAGATCATGGAGAACAGGGTCTGGACTGTGAGAGGGAGAGAGAAACTGGGAACGCTAGATGGTCTGTGTGCATGAGCCAAGTGGAATCTATCACTGGTCCTGGCATTAATGAGCATCCAGTAGCTCAGGGAAGTCAAAGGCCCTGCCTGAGGAGTGACGGCACATGGCAAGAAGTAGGGGCATCTGGCTGGGCTTAGAAAACGGGGTGGAGTATGGAGGGGAACAATTGAGCTAGTGTATTTAGGCAACCTGGACCAGGCAGGACCTAGACCTGGCAGGAACTCCTCTGATACTGCAGCTCCCATACGGGGTACCTCTTTTTTTTAAAGAGCCTGAGCACACACTAGTCACACTGACTTCCATGGAATACACTCAGGTCTCCTTGGAGCAGTCTGAGTCAAGATTGAGAAGAAAAAAAAACTTCCCTGAGGAAGATCAGGAGTCACTGGGCAGGCCAGTTCCACAGCCCACCCTAGAGGAGAACCTGATTCATGATTTTCTATATCAAGCAAGACAGTTTAACACTGCCATCTATTTGAGTTTCTACCCAAAAGGTGGATTTTTATCTGTGGCTGCTCAGCCTAGTCATTCAATAGGCCAGCTTCATGCCTCCAACCCATTGATTTGGGCTTTGAGCAAAGGGTCAGAGAGCCAGGCACAGTTGGACAGATAGGGGCCGGTGGGATGGGCTGACTGAGGCAGGAGCACTCTGGCTCCACTGGAGCTCTGCCTTGAACTCTTCAGAGACCATTTCTAATGTCGGTTGTGGTAGTTTTTAAGAACTGGAAGGACGGCTTGCAGGAAGAGGACTGTGTGGGTTGTGAGTGATGGGCCTCTTTGTCCTCCATCTCTCCATCACCTATTTGGCCATGGTAATAGATACTCAGTCACTACTTGAATGGATGAATAAATGAATGAATGAATGAATGGTAAGAATTCAAGTATGCTCCATTTCCCCTGAAATCTGAATAAGAAAACCCAGAGATGTAGAAGGAAAGGAGTCTAAGCAGAGAATTCTGGGGAAGAGTGGGTTTCTGGGATCCCCCTCTCAGGTTCTCCATCATTACCTCCAGCTTCTTCCCTCTCTTCTCAATAGGGAGACCTCTTAGAGAAACTGAGTCAAACCAACGTGGGTACCAGACTTTAGGCCAATTATGGGGATAGTGGATACAGGAAACACCACACCCCGGGGACAGACGTAAGTAGAACAAATCTCAAGGTGGAATAGAAGAGGGAACTGAAAAGGGTATGATCACTTCCCATAGGTGAGCTGGCCTTGGGGTGTCAGATATGATCTCCATGGGGAGTGAAGTGTGGGGGAGTGAGGTGCCCTGACATGAGAGAACACTTTCCAGACAGTGTTACCTGTCCATGCACATACATAAGTCACATGCATTTCTGAGCACAATGTGATGTTTTAAAGTATGCAACAGCTGTGATCAGGGTGATTAGCAATCCATTGCCCTAAACAGCTACTGATAAGAGCAGTCAAGTGTGGTAGGGGCAAGCCTGAGACCCCGCACTAGGGAGATGGAGGCATGAGCAGGAATCCAAGGTCATCCTTGACTGCATAGTATATTGAAGGTCAGCATGGGCTTTGTTAATTGAACCCTGTCTCTAAAATAAAATAAATGGGAAGAAACGCTCACTCCGTGCCAGGCCGGTTTCTCACAAATCCCCTAACTCCTGTGTCACAATGACTTTGTTCCAGGAGATAGATTCTGTGACCTTTTACAATGAGGGAAAATAGGCCCCAACAGTCACACAGACGTCAGAGTTGCAAGGACCCCAAGCAGTGTGTGGAGTGAGGGCCTTGAGATGCCTGGCTGCAACTGGTGTAGGCAGTGGGAGTCTAAATACTAGAGAGAAGCTGCAGAGGTATGTGGGTGCGGTACATCTGGAGCCTGGTGGCCGTGTGTGTGTGTGTGTGTGTGTGTGTCTGTGCATGTGTGTGTGTGTGGGGGGGTGTTTGGAGATTTGGGGAGAGAGCATTGTTGTTCCTTTGGGAGAGGCTGGCTTCAAACTCACAATGTAGCAGAGGATGAACTTGAAGGAAGATGATCTTCCTCTTCCAATCTGGACTGAAACCATGGTCCAGCACCACCATGTCTGATTTTTCAGACTATGTGTTTTAAATCTTGCTCAGGACTCCAGCCTGGGTAGTGAATTAAGGAAGGACATAGTCCAGAGTGCTGGCTCCCTCTCTCTCTCTCTCTCTCTCTCTC